>NC_136706.1:10054442-10654442 GCF_947650265.1 Symphodus melops | reverse complement strand
TTTTTCGTTGACTTAGCTTGGCTAACAACTTCACCTTGGAACATCCCCTGACACTGTGTCTCTCCCATGGAGAGACTTAAGCCTGGCTGAACTATGGGTGCTCAAGCGTTTCACTGACAGGGTGAACAGGAGGAATGATGAAAACAAGTGGCAGGAATGATTGTGTTTGTGTGTGTGTGTGTGGGAGGGGGGGGGGGCGATAAATACAGATGGAGGTGGATGTGAGAAGACAAGAGGGATATGTGTCCCTCCATTCTACCACTCTTGTTTCCCTCTCTTTCCCCCCATGTTGACACTGGTGTCAGTGTTTCCTGACACGTCTCCTGAGGAGTCTTTTGTGGGCCGACGTTTGTGTCGGTGTTCGGATGGCAGAGAGATGGCTAAAAGACTCGGGGAACAAAGAAGAAAGGAAGAAGGCGACAGAGGAGATAAGTGCGAGAAGACGAAAAGAAGGAGAGTGTTGGAGGTGTGCATGTTGTAATGTGTGAGTGTGTTTGAGAGAGAGGGGAAAAAAAGAATCAATGGGAGTCAAGTATCAGCTGCATAACCTCTTAAGGGGGCCTCATCAGCAGCACACAGAAGACAAACTGACACAAAGAAAGAAGTAAAGAGGGATAGGGTTTCAGAGCTGGGGCAGATAAAAGAAAACATCATTCTCTCCCCTCTCTTTCTTGCTGTCTCACTCGCTTTCTTTTTTTTTTTTTGGGTGGGGGGGGGGGGGGGTCTGTGTTTGTAAAACTACAAAGGGAGAAACACCTGAGCCCCTAGTTTGGGCAGCACTATGTCACAGAGGGAATGTGCCACTTGTGTGCGAGGTTGTCAGTGCGTGTCTGTTTGGATTCTAAGGATGAGAGGGGAAAGAGCCGGAGCCAGCATACCTCAGCGGCCGACCTACCTGAGAGCCTTTGAACGCTCCCAGCTGTATGGTGGCCCATTCAGCGATCAGTGACTCTCCATACAGTGTTTGATCACAAAGTCTGAGCTGCTATCTGATCTGTTGCAACACACATGCAACACTAGCCCCTAATTTAGTCTTACTGAATACTTTGGTATAGTAATTCTACATCTTTGAATCACTTCACAAATATGGCCTGTTACAGGATGTTGTCCACTCATTGTACTCCTGTGTTTCATTCTGTCAAACTACACAAGGTGTGAACTACATTGTGGCACAAAAATGCTTTTTTTAATCAAATTTTTTACATCTTTTAACATTGATTTTGCATGAATAAGTCATGTTTTTATCAGGGCCCTGAAGGCATCATAATAAGATTTGTTCAGGAATGCTGGGGAATAAACCTGGCAGGGATTCTACTTTTAAACCAGGAGATACAAACTTGTGTTGACCGGTGTACAGCAGCATTCAAGCACATGACAGAACTTTTTTTATTTCTCGACATGATGAGCAACCTATTGGTTGACAAAACTATCACTGTTTCCCACTTCTTCCGAATATCGGTCTGTCTCTTTCATACATGACTGTTGTTGCGTATAAACATTTCACACAACATGTGGTGGATAGCTCTGTGAAGTTTAACTACCGAAACGGAGCATGTGCCCGCATTTGGCACTTTAGAAGTTTTAATTTTCGGACCCTGGCTGTGATGATAACACAGCCAAATGTTTTTTTTTTTTTTTTTTTAAGAAAACTTCTATGACAAAATATTTGAGCTGAAAAATAGACTTGAATCGATTGACGGTCACAAAAGGCAACACTATGCAGGTCCATTCTGAAATGTTAGCTGTGAGTCAATCACAACAAACGTAGATCTTTAGTTTTTCATAGCGTTCACAGAGCTCAGGAAATGTTACGTTACTAACGTTAAGTTAACGTTTGATGTTATCTGCGACCAACAGCTGATACACGCTGCAGGATAAATGCAGACATGGTAAATACTGAACGGAGAACAGGTGAAGCAGCGTTCGAACAAAGTGACCATACACATTAGAATAGCTTTCATACTTTTACAGTAAGTATCCAGGGCGCCCACACAATAATGACTCGCTGTTTACTTTTCACTGAGACTGTCAACAGGGATTTAAAAGCAGTACATTCATTTTACAACCTTGATGATACATTTTTATTTTATGTAAAGAAGGGACCATTATGAATGGAAAATAAGTTGCATGGGGTACCAAGGAAAATGTAAAGTGAAGTGCAGCAATATGAATACGAAAAATGTTCTTCTTCTTGTCACTGTCAGATATGTTACCACCACAGAAGTAAGGTGATTGATACAGAGACAGCAGATGGTTGTACTGTCCTGTCCTGTGATTGGCTCAGGAAAACACACACCACCTTCCATCATTATTCTAACTGGTGAAAATCATTCTTCCACCTATACTGTGATAAATACAATAATCTGCTTGTCAAGGTAATACTGCTAACAAGGCACGCGGTCCTTCAATCTTTCAGAATTTTTTCTGTCTCCATTCGCTCCATGTCGCACACCCAGTATTGGCACAAAAAAAAAAGCATCATCACCATCTGGGATTTATTGAATGAGAATATTAGAAATTGCTGACTGCAAATATGTCAATATGAGCTCCGATCAGTACAGATTGAAGAGATTTAATGTTGGCATCATAGCTCCATTTTGAACTGCATTTCTCACTGTGAGGTTGTATAGGCAGCACCAGAGACTTAGGAGACTTTTGACAGCTTCACTCATATAGACAGAACATCAGCTACACCACAGCACAGTGCTTTAATTAGGCTGGCACACTTCAATTCAGATGACATTACCCCCACATTAATTATCAAACAGACGAGGACTGATTTAGGCAGTGTATAAATAAAATCCTCTGTGACAGCTCAGACTGGCTGCAACCAGACAGTAATAACAGAGAACAGACCTGAATAACATACGACAGACTTTGACACAATGAACAGATTACAGGCAGAGAAGAATAACAGTGGTTACATGGGTGCCAAGAGAGAAACTAATTTCCAATCAATCATTTAGACAAGAAAGACGCTATGCCCTGCAAATGTTGACAGTTGTTTTGCAACAGGGCCTGGTAGCAGATACAAACCAGTCCCTTTCATGGATTGTTGTTGGTTGATCAATTAAAAAAAAAAAAAAAAAAAAAAAAAAATCCTTAAACAAGTCGGGTTTTATTCAGAAGATGCATTTCTGCTCTACATTACAAGTTCTCACCATAGATAAATAGTTCAAGCAGCATGAAATCAATCACCCATTGAATTGTTGATTTTCAACCGAGGCGTCTTTGCTCCCGCCATGCTAGTTTTTCTAGAGTCTGAAGTGACCTTTTTTTTTTTTTTTTTCACTTTTCAGATTGTGATTTCACAACCGCGCCATAACAAAGCTCTGCAGTTATTATGTCGATGTTCTTTTATAGAGATTCCGCAACAGCGTGATATTGGTGTCTGTTACAGCATTGCAGAAGCAGGATGTGTCAAGAAGCGGCTTAGTCTTCACCAGAGGTGAAATTGTAGAAATCAAGATTCTCCTCTTCTAAGATTTCGATCTTCGATTCGTAACTTCTAGAAATCGTTTTTTTTTTGTTAAATGCCAAAATAGAGTAACAAGGTGTTCAGCCTGTCTCACAGATGACTGGAGTAGATCCTGAAGTATGTAATTCATGAATAGACTTTGAATCCATGGATCAATGAGTCCAGATTTGTTTTTAATCGAAAATCAATTCTGAGCCAAAGAATCGAAATCGAATCAATTCCTAGCCCTGTCTTCACATAAACACGCCACATCTGTACAAAAAGCTTTTTTGTCTCCCATAGAACTGGTGCCACAAAGGTGGATAATCTTGTAGCAGAAGACAGAAACGTGTAGCACGATGTATGAAATGTTTGTTACTAAACAAACTCTCTAAAACCCCCTTTTCAGCACGTAGCCCATCATGATAAAAACTGACACAGCGTGCTGGAACGTCTGGCTCTGTTCATAAAGACAGAGAGCAACAAGCAGAAGACCGGGATATATTTTCAGTGTTTGCTGTCACAAATCACTCTATAAATCTTAATAAACAGAGCTAAAAAAAAAAGTTGGCAATATGAGGGACCACATGATATCAATGACAATCCACTTCAAGTAGGAGCTTGTGCCTGTACAAGCAGAAGACATTGGGATAGTCCCGTTACTTTTGCAGATGCCCTCTACCCCAGCCTCCACTCGGCTCTTATATTACTGTACAAATAAGCTAAAGACGAGGTGTGACTGTTACACTTGTAATGTTTTGAGCGAATACGTTACATTGACTTCTTGTATAATCTCTTCCAGGCTTGAAACATGGCCTAAGACCTGCCTCTGTTGTTCTCCTCGGACCTCTTCCTTAAGATGTTTTACGTAGTTTATTTTTATTGCCACTTCCTCTTGATTACCGAGAGCACAGTTGCTCTGTTCTCAGCACGTCACATGACATCAAACGGTAGGCCTGGAGTTGATTGGGCATTTCAACAAGTTCCCATGCTGCCGTTTCCTGGTGAGGACAGTTCTACTTTGTTTGTGAGTCAAAACAAATTGTTACGTTGTGTTGTGTTGTGTTGAAAGAATTCAAGAAGGTGAAGCAGAGGATGATGACTAAGAGAAAAGACAGCTCGCACATACACACCAGCAGCATACAGAAATAAACAGAGACAGACGGGCAGAATGGATAGAACAAGGGGAACCCCGATTAGCAGTCTGATGAGTCATCACTCGGTTTGGAAATCAAACTTTAAATTTCGAAGCCTTTTGACTGAAACTCTTCTGCGTTTGTACAGCCAGGCCACACACTTCAGCTCACAGCTCCATCAGGAGGAAACAAGGATTCATGAATGCATTCACATATCTGTTTTTAAGTGTAAAATGACCCAGTTTCAAGCCTTAGATAACCTTCTCAAAAAGTCATTTGTGAGCCCCCCCCCCCCCTTTTTTTTACTGACAAACTCATGGGTTACTTTATTTCCTTTTTTTTTTTTTTTCTTACCATGTTTTATTTTGAAAGGGTGTATCGGCAAGAACATTAAAACCTCAAAAAATGTTTGACGGATTAGCACTCTGTGGAGAAGCAGAAGTCCTTACATAGCATCTCCCTGTCCCTAAGACTGATTGAAAGTTATGCAGAGCAATACAAATCTGTGCTGCCCAGGGCTCAAGCGACACTGAATCAATCCATTTTCAGCCCACAGCCCTTCACTGTAAACAGTGACATGAGGAGGAGGAAGAGGAGGAGGAGGAAGGAGGCCTGTGCTCAGGGCACACTTGTAGGACTTCCTGGCTCTGCTCTTAAAGTCAGAGTGGAACAGGCAGATGACTGGGATTCAATTTACAACGTTTTCTGCCACAAATCCCTCTGTTAGGTTACTTTTTATTTAAACCCCGCTGTCTTTATACTAACAAGAATTACAATTCAGCTTCTTACCTCTGGGTAGTAAAGGATTGGTCAGGAAGTAAGATACACATATTCAACAGTAAATCACAAAGCAGTGCAAACGAACCTGATAAAAACACAGTTTACCTCCAGAAGTACAAACAAGTTGCCTGGTCGTCAAAAATCTTCATAAATGAAAACCTTAAAAAAACAAATTCCAGCAGTGTTTCAGCAGCCCGCCACCCCAATGCAGACTAGCACCACTCCATAAGAATGGTACGCAATATACTTGAATATCTGGAATTTACCTGGTTTATATTGCATGGTTTATTTTCAGCAGCACATTAGCATCTTTCATGGATTTTTGTGTCCTGAGCAACGTCTCTGTTTTGCTCTGTACTGCTCGTGTGTTCCTACTGGAGCGAGTTTTCTTCTTTGACACAATCCCACTGACTGACACACAGTCATGGACTTTGGAGGAGCTTCTTGATTTAAGAGTGAATTGTATTATTTGGCATGCTTACACTAAGCTAATACGGTGGACGTGGTTAGCGTTAGCCTTTTGACCGTGTGACCGTTTTGGCGCGTCAAAGTTAGCATGCGGGTCAAAACGGCTTTAGTCATGCTAATAAAGAAAAAGTCAACAGTTTGTCAAATAACTGATGATTTAACTTATTTCAGCTCTGAGTCCGTTCAGAACATGTGACGGAGAGTGCTTTTCATGTCCTCTGAGAGCTACAAGTGCTCCAGCTTGTGTCATGACTCTTTATACCAACCTAATCAATAACAACTGTGGCATTTGTGTATTGATAGAAAACCGTACACGTAAGCATTTGAATGTGCGCCTTCCCCAAACCACCAGTACATCTCTCTTTTACATTCCAGCCTTTTGGAGTCGTTCCTGGTGTTTGAATAGTGTTCTCGCACAATGGTTATGCATTCGACTTTGATTTTGAGTGTGGTCTGTCTCAGCGCCTGATGAAATATGCAGTAAATCAGGGAATTCTCTACAGTGTCTTTTCTGATGATAAACTGAGCCCAGAGACCACAATCAATTCTTTTTGGTCTTAAGATAATTCTTAAAACCAGAGTTTGTCTATTCAATGTGACTTTTCAGAGGTTTAGAAAATCAGATTTGTAGAGAAATTGCTATTGGGATGTTTAAAACCAGATAAGGAAGTGGTCGAGCTCACATTCAACACAGTCTGTACAAATACCCACCCACAATGCACAGAGGAAGTCAAACAAAGGCACGAAGATGAAGTGGGAATGTTTGAAGAAACAACTGGACACATTTTTGAATAGTAAAGACAGACAGACATTTTGAGGCCAAGTATGTACATACTGTAGAGCAATTTAACTTAATTCATTGTCAGAGTCAAAAAGCCACAACACTGCAGATGTCTAAAGCTGAAGCTTATGACTACAGAAACAGGAAAATCCCCCAAACATAATGAATCTGTGTTACTCTTATGGAGTAGATGTCGCACGAGCAAGTCTAGCCAAAAGCTCGAAACATGATAGGCTCGACTCCTCCATTTTGAAGAGGTCGTGAACCCGTTTAGGAAAATGATTTCACACTGTATGTAATTGACTGTATCATAGGAAGAGGACAAGACTAACATTAAGATCATACAAAGTGCTAGCTCCTGGAAACCACAACCTGTTTGTCTGATGAGGAAGAAAAAGAAAAGTTCATTACTTTGTGATCGTGTGCATTGACTCACATGTCGTATGTGTTAACTATTACAAACTTGTGTACTTGTTTGCAACATTAATGAAGACGTTTTCTGACTCTTGAAAAACTATCAGAAAGTCCTCTTGTTAAAAAATTCAAATTCTCTGCCCAACTATTTTTTTCATCATCTGTCCAAATGAGTACACAATGTTTATTCTAAATTTTCGACACACCTGGACTGATGTGGCTTTCATTCTGTGTGTGTGTGTGTGTGTGTGTGTGTGTGTGTGTGTGTGTGTGTGTGTGTGTGTGTGTGTGTGTGTGTGTGTGTGTGTGTGTGTGTGTGTGTGTGTGTGTGTGTGTGTGTGTGTGTGTGTGTGTGTGTGTGTGTGTGTGTGTGTGTGTGTGTGTGTGTGTGTGTGTGTGTGTGTGTGTGTGTGTGTGTGTGTGTGTACTGTACCTATATGTGTACATGTACTCTATGCACTCTCTTTGTGTCTGAGCAGAATTGGCAGGGTTTTTTGAAATGTTACCCCTGTTTTACCCCATCATGCACATAACTCATCACCAGGCCAGGGTAAACTGTGTGTGTGTCTGTGTGTGTGGGCATGCTTTTGTGTAGGTATTCCTTGATTACAAAGTCGACTGTGGAGGTATAAGGTTAACAACTGGTGCAGCATGAGCTGAAAGACGACAGGATAACTGCGTGGTCATCATCATGAAAACCAAAGTGATGACTTCATGATGACAGCGTGATAAAACAATGACTGTTTCACTCTCCTCATTTTTCATCTGTATCTCTGATCTCCTCCATGTCCTTTACATGACGTTCTGAGACTCTTTTTTTTTTTTTTTTTGGTCTCACATGGAAAGATAATTCTTTCAATGCCTTCATAAATGTTTTTTTTTCTGGCATTGCTCTCTTGACGTTTTATTTTTTTTATTTAGTATAATAATCCCTGAGGGAAATGCGAGATTTGCTGTCTGTTATTGAGACTCATCTTTCTCACACACAGGCCTGAATCACACACATGCACAAACTGGACATGTGGACGTGCATTAGTGGAGAGATGTGAGAGTGAGGCACCAGGTTGGGGTTCGGTGCCTTGCTCAGGGATCTCTCCCGCTACCACAACAAGTTCCATATTATAATCCGCGTTGGGACTTGAACTGGCTCCCGACCCGATATATATAAGTCATTCAATGGACACGCCCACATCCTCCCAGAGTACAGAAGTATGTTTTTGAAGCTTGATTTTATCAACTTTGAGTTATTTTTAATTATTGAAATTTGATGTGGAGGGTTAATCACACGTTCTTCTCTCGAATAATACACTTAAAACACATTTTGTGGTTCTTTACAGCAGGGGTGGGCAATTAATTTTTACAAGGGGCCACATGAGAACCCGAAATCTGTCAGAGGGCCGCACCAACGATAACTTGAACTCTGCTCAACTTTCTCTCACTGTAAAATGCACAATATGACATATTTTGAATAGCTGGCGATCAGAAGGATAAAAAGGGTTTTTGTAGAAGTAGGCGTTGTTCAAGTATGGTGTACAGATCTTAATAAACTCTGTCAGAAAACGTCTTACTTTTTCTGGCAGTGTTATGAGAAATCAAGTAACGATTGCATCTCTGGCTGTGTAACATTATACAAAAAGTCCTTGTTGGGTTTTCAGCTTTGCTAGCAACGCTGTCCATCTTAACTCGCACGTGCACTGTGTGCGTCCGTACTGAAGTAAGACGAACGTAGCACCTTTCAAAATAAAAGCATCAGAGTTGTATTGTGTACACGGTTTAAATATATATATTTTTTAATTTATGATTGGTTTTGCCCGGGCCGGGTATGGCCTGCGGGCTGTAGTTTGCTCAGGTCTGCTTTACAGGGACTTAGGTAGCACTTAAATGTTTCATATTGGCAATTCTAGCTGCTGGAGACGTAGTAGCCTGTCTTTAATATATAGTTATATATATTAAAAAACTAATACATCTTTATTTATCTATATATACAGTTTTCCCATTATTTGAATTTCTGTGACATTTCCCACATTGGGACGGCACTCCAAGGTTGGGAAAGCCTGTTCTAAACTATCAAATTTAATAATTTTTCAGAATCCAAACGTTTGCCTTCATCTTCACTTTCAAATATGTGATGGATATGTGTGGAATTAAATAACAGTGGTATCACTGGTAGGACCAGATTCTGAGAACTTTAAATCACTTTGATACTAACAGGTATCCAGTGCACATATCACTAAATGCATACTTTGAGGATCTTTAAAGATATTTTGTATTCTCACCTTTTTAAACATTTCTTGCTTTCTTCAGGATCTTGTATTTAAACATATTTTGTTTGTAATGTCTTGTTTTTGCTCTGTGTGATTATTGCTCTAAATGTTAAAAATGTAAAGCACTTTAAATGTATGAGTGGTGCTCTCTAAGTAAACTCATGAAAAACAAAAGAAAGAAAACCAAACAATTAGAGGGTAGTTTCAGCCGTAAAATAATAATAATAAAAAAAACAGAATTATCGCACTTCTGATCACATTTGTCTCAGTAATTTTTTCTTGGATTAATTTCCGGAAAAATCTGAACTGACGGAATATACTGTTTCAGAGAAAACAATCCCTTCAAGTTCAATCACCAGCTGACCCCTGTGTTTTAATATCTGAGATCTGACTGAAGAGAGTCGGAACGCAAGAATCCCTCCATGAGGAAACTCTTGAGTGTTTTACTAACGTCAGACAGAGTTACTACACTTCCTCCTTCCATTTAGAAAGTGCTGTGTCTTTGTGTGTACTTGTACTGAATGTGCACGCATTTCCCTGAACAGCCCTACAGAGTCCCAAGTCGACTCAACTCAAAACAAATACAGCAGGAGGTCACAGTTAAAGATGGGCCAAGAGAGACACCACGAAATGAAGGAGAGACCGAAAAACGTCAAATAAACTCACTGCCTCCAACAACTGTGTTTATCTATCCTAGTTTACTGGTGACTCACTCTGAATATATTTGAGGGTGTTCGTACAAAGATGTGTTTGCAACAGTGAGATTTGTTAAGCACAAGTTCACGTATGCTTGTGTTACACGTGGAGTTTTGTATGTATACATCCACAACATAGGCTTATTTTCACGCGTTTTGTGTATGTTATCAGAGGGTGGACTCAGATCCAAGTGTTGTGATGTGAACACGTGAAACATCTCTGTGGTTAACCCGGGGTGGCCCATCTGCCTCTACAGCTTTATATTTTCAGTGTATGTTTGGTATTGTTGTCTTGCTTTAGCTCCTGTTGCTTGACTGACTTCTGGATTAAAAGGCATGTTACTTTTGCATTGTGGGTAAAACCATTTATTTATTTTTTTAAGGAGTCAATCAATTTTAAAAGTGGTATACACAACTGCCTATGTAAAAACAAGCAGGTTATACATAAACATTTTAAATTTTATGCTAACATACATACTTCTTCTCAATGACTAATGGAAAATGACAACGGGCCAGTTTTCCTTTTGGATCAGGCAGCATCAAAACATTTAGCGTCTCCAGATCCCTGTCTTCTAAACCAGAGGTTCTCAAAGTGGGATCTTTGGAATAATTTACAATTTTTTTTGACTTGCACCACAAACTGGGACTTGCGCCAATAAAATCAGTTATTTTGTCCACTACTCCCATCCCGCTTTACTTTTGTGCCAATAAATCAACTCTGATATGATCGTGACAGGTCTGTCACTTCATAGTCACAACAATTAAAAAAAAAAAGGCTAAAAATAAAAAACAACTTGGAGGAAACTTATTTGAAAAAGTATAAATGTAGCCTAATTTTATTGTGGGAAAGTATTCCATAGTACATGAATACATTGTATTAAAATGTGCTAAAATCAACATTACGATAATGAGGGGGTCCTTTGAAAAATGTCTCACCTGAAAGGGGTCCATGTTCTAAAAAGAATGTGAGAACCCCTGTTGTAAACCTCTCAGAGACGACACAGACAGTAAGTTAAGATACATTTAAATTAATAAGCTTTAAGTGTAATTATGAAATGATGGTTAGTATTATTTATATAGATGGGGTGGAGGGAAAAAAAATAACGAGAACGCCAAATATAGCAACAAGAAATTCTGTCAGTCTCACAGATGACTGGAGTAAATCCAGAGTATGTGCTAATTCATAAATAGACCTTGAATCGATGAATCAATGAGTCCAGAATCATTTTGAATCGAAAATCTGTTCTGAATCGAATACTGAGCCAAAGAATCGAAATCGAATCAAATCTTGTGACACCCAAAGATCCCCTGTCCTATATATACGTACAGCACACTAAAGCCTCTAGTCTTTGTCTGTAACTCATTCTGTTAATTGAAAATCAAGAGGTTCAGGATTTGGTCACAGCTGACCTCCACTTTTCTACGTAACCCCTCAGTCCCTCCTGTTTTAATGTACATGCTAAAACCTGTTCTTAAAGGTCAATTTCCGCAGTGTACCAAACATGCTTTGGGACACGTTGAATGATACACAGTTACTTTTTGGTGATTGTAGAAGGGTGAATCATCCCACTCGTGGCTGGATGTCTCCCCACCGGGAACTTTTGTAAATATTTAAGAGGAACTGTTGACATGAAGATAACACTGACTAATGGATTATACAAGCCTGGACTCAGAAACACACTGATGGGTCTGTGGGAGCGATGGAGAAATAGTACGTGGGAGTAATATTGGAAGGGAGCAGTGGAGAATTAAAGAGGAGTGGGACATGTGGCGGAAGGAGGAGAGCAGTGACACACAACTGAGATAAAAGTTAGGAACAACAGATCAGTGAGGGAAAGACGTTTATAAGGCAGAGGAAGAAAAACAAAACTGGAAACAGCAGAACAAAAAAAATGGACACTCCGGCCTTTTGTAAATCAGTAAAGAGTAAGATGTCGTCAGCCCGTTATAAGAAAGATTTTTCCAATAAAAATGATCTTGGATTTATTTTTTACTTATTCCGTTTTAGTGTGTGCCACTTACTGTCATCAAGACTCATTATGATGAGGGACAAGGGAAAAGGTGAAAAGTTAGAAAGAGGCTGGAAGGAGAAAACTTTCCATCCCATCTCTGGACCCATTTTCACAAACACTCTGAGCAACTCTGAGAATCCTTCGAACGATCCCTCAGCCTTTATACTCAACAATGAAGAACAGCTGTCGGAGTGAACTCTGTGTAAGACATGGTCTTTATCCAAAATCGAGAGGTAGGAAATCAGTCTGTATCGCAAGAACTATCCTTTTGTGAGGTTTTGACAAATATTTCAAGCCCTGATATAGAAGTAGTCGCTCTTGAGTTGGCGCTTTTGTTGACCTTTGTTGGTCAAACTCAGCCAAAAGTATTACATTTAGTCTAAAAGTAAAAAATCAAATGCGGATAATTTAATCCATTGTAGAGACAACGCTCATTTGTAGAATCGCCTTGATTGTGGAAAAGCACCTGCTTCTAATCTTTCATCGCAGATTAATTCTCGGTGTATCCTTTGGTTTTGGGAGTCTTCGATACTTTAGTAAAGAGCAGTTGTTGCCATCGATGAGTGTCAGACCTCAAACTATGGGGACCCATGTGGAAAACATGACGACAATACAGCATGTGCTTGTCTCATGTTCATTTCAGGAGTCTCGTCATTGGTCCACACAGAAACTAATTCTACAGCAGTATCCATCTCTTAGGTGGGATACGTTCGAGAATGGAAACATTTATTGCCTAAGACGAAGCTGCTTCCATTTTTCAAATTGAAAAAAGATGTCTTGCTTAGCAGATGCTGAATCATGCTCTATTTCACATTTACAATTAGCTAGTTAAGGTTACTTTGAAAGGATTTGTCATATTCGTGACTCAACCCGTTATTAAAAGCATTTCCCGGAGTGTGCTGATTTAAGCAGCTTTGAGCTTATTAGATCCCGGTGAATTACGTGGACATTGGTAAACCAAAACACAAACTCTTCTGTTCAGATGTTTGTAAGACTTCTGCAAAGGCAAACAGCCAAGCCTAAGTATTGTGCGGTGTAGTGGGCAGCAAATCAAGAGTCAATTCTTCCAATTAGAAGATAAAAGCGTGTATGCAAAGCAGCATACTTTATCCAAAACTACTACTCATTACATGTCGGGGAATGTTGGCCCTCTGTTTTTCATCCATACAGTATATCCCTTAGGTTGCCGTTGCGGTTCTGGCCTGTTTGAGTTTCTTAATGTCAGTGTTTTTAGCTTAAATATAGATAGACCTGGGTCAAATGTTTGGCTGCCAAATCTATTATATCGTTCTATCGTTGCTTTTATGTTGCCTTGATTCATTTTTTTTCTACGTTAGACGTTCTCTTTTGTATGCATCCTTTATATCCCTTTGTTTGTTTTGAAATGTTCTTGGTTGACTCGGTCAGTATAGCATCCTTTTCATCCATCCTCAAATCAGCGACAAGATGCTGCCTCCCTGTTTCAAGAGTATTCAAATCAGAACAGCTGAATGATGATTTCTTCGTAACTTTTGTTGAACCATTTTTCTCTTCTAAAGACATAAAATAACCTAATGTCTTCAATATTGTAACAGTCGTCAATCACATAATTAATGGTGCAGAAGTTATTACCACATAAAACTTAAAATGTGCAACAGGATAATATATAATGACATTTCTTGGATAGACAAAATTCATTGTTTATGTTCTAGTTCAAACAAGCATGCATTGGGTTTCTCAAGTACTTCAACCAGAAAACAGGAGAATGCTAGGAATTCAGAAAATAATCAATGCCGAGGTTCAGTGAAATAACCATGATGCCAAAGGGAAACCACAATCCAAGACATGGAATTTCAGAAAGCCTTTAAGAATGTGGAAAACTAGAACTGTAAAAAAATGTCTAAAGGGAAAAGAAATAGTCCTCAGTAGTTCCAAAGGTCACTGTACTCTTGTACATGTCAAGTGTTTCACCAAATTGTTTTTTACATGTAACTTTACACGTAAAATATATTCCGAACTTTATTTATAGAGTTTTCAAACGAGATCAAACGTTTGAAAAGTTGTTAAGCAAGAACACCAAGCAACCACCTCTCCTTACACATGTCAGAAGAAGAAGAAGAAGGAAAAAGTACTCTTATTTACGTGTTGCTATGGTTATCCTTTTGTACAATTATAATACGTTGCTGAAAATGAAAGGCATTGAGGTATCATGTGGGTTCTCTCAGAGCTGTGACGTAGTCGAGGAAGGGTTGCCTTGTCTGTTTGAATATCTGATTCTCTCCATATATAGACAATTCTGCATCTTTTTTTTTTTTTTTTTTTGCTATTACCATTTCATAGTGGATGATGAGGATTTCCAATGGCTTCAAGTTTCTAGCAGATGTTACCAACCTAGAATGGCTGTTTGGCTCATTGTCCAATCAACACCAAGAAGGGGTGGGACTGCTGATATCAGCTTTGTCAACGGCAGTGGCAAAGGAGAAACTCATGTGACTTGTGTTTTTGAGTGTAACATTTCCAGGCCAAGAGTTGCACTGCTAATGCCAGTAGAGAGTTAAATGAATAATTTGACTGAAACACAACAGCACTTTACGGGTTAATCACTTAAAAAAAAAGAAAAAAGAAAATGCTTGCATGCTCACAATTTAAATGATCACACTTTTGGAAAGAGTCTAAATCAGTTCTACTTACTGAAAAAGGAAATAGCATATTTATCTTATTATGTAATTAAAGATTGTATGTTTTATAATCGCTCTACTTTGATGAAAACCAAAACAAGATTTTGCAGAGTTACCCATTATTCAGAGCGAGATAGAGGGTAAATTAAAGTGTGTGTGTGTGTATGTGTGTGTGTGTGTGTGTTCATCTGCAAGTGTTTCAGGAATCTAGGTGAAATAAGAGGGGAAATATTTAGAGCTCTAGAGGACCTTAACTACGCCCTGAAGGAACCAGCCCCCCCACACTCTCTTCTTATGTACTTTTCCAAGTTGTAGTGCACAGCTTTAACTCTGAACCAGGAGAGAAAAAAAAGGCTGAGAATGTGACCCATGTAGAAAATAAGAGCTGTAGGAGCAACTTTCAGATGAGAATGGAAGTGTTTTGTGAGCCATGAAAGCATGCATCAGTGTACATAGGGGTCCTTTCAATCAGATTCAAGATGTCTCAAGGGTTTTTAGTGTGCTGTCAAAAATGTGTTTAAATACCTTGTTGCTCTGTAGGTGCATACGTGTGTGTGTGTGTGTGTCTTTTGGTCAAGGTAGGAGTGTGTGAGTCATGCTCCTTACAGCTGGGGTCCAGATGATGAAGGCCACCTGCTCCCTTCTCTCCCTTCATTTTCTCCTTACCTCCGTCATTTACACATTCTCTCAGACATACAAACAACCTCCAATTAGTCCAACCTTGACTCACTCCAGTCTACGCCTGAACACATACGTGCACTCGGCACACTGTGTCACTTTTATTGAGGAGGTACTCATGTTGTGTCTGTCTAAAACACAGAAACAGAGGGGAGTAAGATAGGACAGAAGAGAAGACTCCTCTGGAGGCGCTCCATTACATTCAGGTTGTTTTGTGTGCCGCCTGGTGATTCAGCGGAGTTAAACCCAGGATGTCAGAAGTCCTCATCATTCTCTTATAATCCTTGACAGCACAGTGGCTGACACTGTTTTGGTTTTTGAAAGGGTTCACTTTGCGAGTCATATTTGTACCAAAAATCCACATCATGGGTCACCATTTGACCGCCCTGAAAGAAAAATTATTTCAGGGCGCTGAAAGATTTCTTCTTGTTATGTTAATCTTTAACTGCCTTCAGTTTTTCTTATACAGAATATGTTCTGTAAAATAATTTCGCTTGGGCCTAATTCAAACAAATATAAGTTTTATTTACACAAACATAACTTACTTAAACATATTTCTTAAACTGTTTCAACACATAACATTTGTCGATGAAAGTTGATTCAGATGTTACTTAACCCAAGTTGCATGCTGATCTCGTTTTGAAACGATAAGGATAAACGCAGGTATACAGTAGCAATATGACGAAGATGTTTCTCATGCACCCCCTCATCCGTTCAATTTTGTGATCACATTCTTACAAATCAAACTTTCACATGAGTATTCTCATCAGGCAGCATTGGCTGAATGCATGTGGTTTGTGTGTTTGTGTGTGGTTCAGTCATGGTGGTCGTCGGTCGGACCACACTAGGTGTGTGCAAGTTTAAGCGATGTAGCGTGTTGGTGTGTGTCATAGAGGCACATGGCTCGCATGCTTACTTGTGTTTTTAAGCTTTGTGTGATAAAATCTCTTTCAACCAGCCATGTCAAATCTGAGGAATAAATAATAGTCATTGCTTTGCCTAATTTCACTTAGTCAAACAACCAATCAACCTGAGTTCAATGCCCGTCTTGATTGGTGGAAGAAATGCAATCTGAATTCCTGAACTCCTGCATGTAGCTCTAATTACCCCACATTTGTTCTTGTTTTTCACGTTAGACTTAGTATTCCCAGACTGACTTTGTGTGTTGTCCACTTTTCTGTCTCAAAACGCCAATGTCTCACTAAAGTTATAAATATTTTTCTTAATCATGAATATTGGTCCATGTAGAAATGGGAAGTTTTTTTCTTGCCACGCTAAGCTGGGCTATTGTAATATAGCAATAAGTAAGGTCCTTTACCTGCTTTTTGTAAACATAACAATGAGCATGGTGTTGTTACCTGCTCTTTTGTTAACGTTAACAGACAAAGAGTAAGGTCCTTTACCTGCTTTTTGCAAAGTGTCGCTATACAAATAAAGATTGATTGAGATTGATCATTCGGACCACGTCTTCTACTTCCTTTAGTTGTTCTGTAACATGACACATTAACATTTCCAAATCAGATTTGTTTACATTTTGTGTGTCATGTTTCCGACCAATTGTGTTACGCTCTTAAAAATTGCCTTTAGTAATGACCTTACAAGCCAATGTAAGTTGACCGCTACATATTATAAATACATCATATTAATGTTATGGCTGCCAAACATAATAAATAACCATTGCATTTGTAATTACATTTTTGAAATTCCATTCATTCTGGGTGCCAGTGGCCGAGTGGTTTGAATATTGAAAAAAAAAGTGTGGTGTCATGAGATCCTATTGAGCTGTCTTTAGTGTGAAAGTGAAATCAAAGACGCAGCCGGATCATTCTTTTTCATACAGACAGACACTGTGGATGATTATCCACAGTGTGTCCATAGGGACAAACTAACATGATCAAATTGAGTTAATACGTTAATTTAATTTTAGACCTTTTATTGTTGAGATTATAGTTAATGCTGACAGCCCTGATTTAAAAAAAAATGTCCATAGTCGAATACAATCTAAAAGCTGCAAAAAGCCTCCTCAGGTTCTGAAGACATTTTAACACATGAAGAAATGTTTAGTTAAGACATCAGTAAAGCTTTGAAAAGCAAAATGTACACAGTACAATGAAAAAGATTCCATTGTTCCTGATGACACAAGGTTTTTATAAAAGCATATCAAACAGTCGGCTCTACAAATGTTATTTCTGTGTTTATCCCTGTTCTCCATTTCAACCTCCGTACATTCCAGTCAAATGAGGCCTCCCATTGGACCCAGTCAGTAATCAGCCCACTGTCTGGCTGCTGCTGTTCTGTAATAATATTCTAATAAGCAGTGACTGCTTCTTTGATGAGGGCCTGCTACTCCTACTGCTGATCTACTGATCTACTGAACTTACTCCTACTTGTGTAATTAAATTTAGCCGCAAACAAGGAAATGGACCACCAGCTGTGTATCTGCTCCCCCCCCCACCCTTTACTTTCTCTTGTGCTTTTTTTTTCTCTCAGTCTTCCTCTTTGTTTTATAAAAGCGCCTTTTTATCATTCTTCACTGGTTTTTAGTTGTTTTTTTCCCCTCATGTCTTTGTGTCCTTCTCTGTAATCTCTTTAATGTCTTGTTGTTTAAAGTTTGATAGAAGCCTATTGCCGAACTTCTGCTCTGATCTCACTCCTACCCGGGCAATTAAATCAAGAGAGGTGATGTGGTAACATGGACCACCTGTGGGAGGATGAGGAGACAAATGATTCACTATTTTTTTGACCATTTTCATCACTTTTTTGTGACCAACTGTTTTCTGTAATTGTTTCACACAGTCATCTTTTTCTGTCTTTTGTCCCATCCCTTATGTCTTGAGTGTTTTACCCCCTCAGTCTGTCTCTTTCTCCCTTCCCCCTCACTCTTGATTGACTTGAGTGGGTGAAACAGACCAATTTGTTCTCTCAGGGTCTAAAATTACCTTCCTGTCTGTTTGGATGTGGAGACGCACACATGATTTCTGCCCTCCCATCAGTTACCACGGTTCACGTCGTTCAAATAAAATCAACATTGTTTGTATAGCTCTGTTACTGATGAAACACTAAGAACTGTTGAGGTTATTTCCTGAAACAATATCAAAGTTGTTGCTACCTCTGAGCAGCAGAACAGAACTCCATTTTCAAGCTGAATTACTTTGAGAACGGACAGAGTAAAGGCCCAAAGTTAAAAGCTGCTGATGCATCAACCTCTCGTTATGTCAAGTTTCAGTGGACCTCTCAAGCCGACTCTGCTTTCCAAAAGCTGAAGAAGAACTCTACCTCTGCCATCATTCTGCTTCATCTATACTCAAGTTGGTCATAGTAGCTGAAGCCGTTGTCTTTGGTACTCGGACTCTCTCATCTTATTAGTTTAGTGAGACTACAAGCTTAACCCCTGGTTCTTTCTTTCGTGTAAATCCCTGCAGAAAGAAATATGACTTTAGGTGTATTAAAGGTAGCATTGTGAGAGTGGAGGCATTGGCTTGAGGGGGCAGAGCCACACTCCCTGGTGTGGACTGACCACAAGAAGCTGGAGTACATTTGGACTAAACGTGTCAACTCTAGGTCTTACCCTTTATTATATTCAGCTTAGTTTTCTTTTACCACAAGTGTCGGGGGGGGCCATCTGTTCTACCGGCACCATCCGCAACGAAATCAGCTTGACTCAATTGTTTCCTAATGGAGAGTTCTAACCGCCCGTGAGCGACGTGGCAACGCCGTTTTTAACTCCATGTCCTGTTTCTATTTTCCTCTGTTTGCCGCTCACATAGACGAGACGCGAAATGTTGAGTCAGCAACACTTGAGTAAAAGTTTTTCGTTTCATCCCGAGCGGTTTATTGGCGTCTTTGACTCAATCACACTGATTGACAGATCTCCTTTAAGGTTCCTCTAAAAGGCAGCGCCAGGACATGAGAAGTTACAACTCTTCCCTTTCCTTACACACATATCCTTGTGCCTTTCTGAGAAAAAAATTCTCAGAGACGTCTATGATACAGAGACTGATTTTACTCCCCCTCTGACTTTTCATCATTTAATTGACACAAGCGAAATAAAAAAAAATAGAGACAATCAGCCCAGACAGAAACTTTCAGCTCTATTTTCTTGTTTTTTTCTATTTGTTTCAAAGCTGACACATGGAGGAACACACACCAACTTGACTATTCATGAGGCTGCTCTCTTTTAAAGGGTTTGATGAAACCTCATGGACGGGGTTAGTCGAAGACAGACAGCCAATGCTTTGACGACATTTTAGAATGGGAAGGGAGGTTGCAGGTGGAGCGTCAGATGTGATGACTTGGAAGAATGTAAAGGCTTCTGTATTGTAACAGTCAGAGTGCTGGTGTCTCAATAAAACTCTGCCTGCTGACCAAACCTCTGAAATAATTTTAAAAATAGCTTCAAATGTTCACCTGCTGTCATTTTTGTTTCGCATCACTTTCATAGGACATTAAATGATGCCAATCAAATGTGTGGAATTAGTTCTTTTTGGTCTGATTCCTGGTTGTGCCTGGTCCTCGTCTGGCTCCTGTTCCATGGTTCTGTCAGCCCTCACAGTAGGATCTGGAATTAAGCAAACAAATCAAACATAGTACAGATTCCATCGAGCGGGTGAGGTTTTTAAATTTGTCCTTTTTGGGTCATTTCAGCTATTTCGAGATGTAATTTTTAACACACGCAAACAGATTCTCAATATCCAGATGAAATAATATTGCCTCTATGTCGTGTGTTAATATTGGCCTGACTGTCTCGGATTAGCAAAAAGACAGCAGACATTTCCAGACGGACTTTCTGATTGTACTACTTTTCAGAGATTTTTTTTTATTTTAAAGCCTCAAAGATCAACAGTTATTGTTTTTCATATATTTTAGGGCCAGGGTTTTGTGGCTAGGTCTTTGGTTTCCAGTGTGCCTGGCCTTTTGGGAAGATTCTTTGTGTGAAGAATACTTTTCCACCTCACAAGCTGCACGCTCGCCTGTTTTCTCAGTTCATTCTTTGGATAGAGAGCATGTTTTTTTCTTAGTCTGTGTGCACATTATTTCATTCCTCTTCTGGTCTGTGGTTAGGTGGGGTGAACTAAAATCCACTTGAACAACACGTTTTGTTTCTTAATATGCTATCAATATTTTTTCAAAATTCTAACTGCCAATTGAATATGTCGAAAAATTTAAAATTGGCTGTGAATAAGGGCAACAAGCTTTGCCTTGTATCCCAACAATTTGGCGCTTGGCTGGTTTGGATTTTGGACCCTATTACTGCAAATCCTTTTTTTAAAGTATCGATGTGAACCGTGAAAACTTTGAATCGATTTTTAACTGCCTCATAATTAATCTTCGTATCCCTCCTCAACACTCTATATAACATTTACAATGTTTGCCAAAGAGGGATAGTGTACCATATACTTTGTCCTTTTGTATTTTTACAGTAAGTGTGAGTGCCTTTAGTGTTTAGTGCAAAATGAAAAAGGTGTGTGTGTTTGTGCGTGTGTGTGGTTCTTGCTTTGCTGATGACAACAGGCCATCTGATCTTAGTTGTATTCCACAAACAAAAATGCATGAATATTTCCCCCCGAGGTCCTAATAAAGTCATCTATATTGCCGAGTTGTTAGTCTGAAGGGGCTGCTGCGAGCTCTGACTCTTTCACTCATGACTTATTATTGTTTTTAAAGCTCTGTTTACTCTGCACAGCCCCTCAAACCTCGGCCTTCTCTGGGCTGCGACCCAACAGCTTTATTAGCTGGATGAGTGTTGGGTGGCCAAGTCTGAGAGCATGATTGTGTGCTGAGCATGCATGCACTCTGTTACAAGAGCATTTATGTATTTATAAGCTTGGCTGCATGTGTGTAAGTGTGCTGAGACCTGATCTGACCATCTGCTGTGGCTGTGGTGTGGTCGACTACACCTCTTAAAATGTTTGTGGGGAGGTGATTATTGCATTATTTGTTTGTTGTTTTAAAGAGCCTGTGATGTCAATTAGACCGGTGTTTTTCTTAGCCAGCCATGTTTTCACCTGCTCCCTGGTGTGTTGTAGCCCGACATTGACACTACATTAAAAGTGCTGAAGGTGTTACCAATGTTGCCTAAGAAGCCGATCACAAGTACACATGGCAGAGGAATATAAATAATGTATAAGAGAGAAAGGATATGCAGGATGATGTCACCAAATGTAGCTCTTTCATCCAGAATAAGTTGTACTACACATGTAGTTTATCAGCATTACCCAAGCAGCTTACTCATGTGTTGTTGTCCTTTTCATGCATTCTTTTAGTTTATAAAGCCAGGTGTGCATACAGCAGCTGCCAATGAGAAAAGAATGGGAAGTATTCAGCAGGTTTCAGATGTTCATGTTGACTGATATCAGCCATCCAGGTCAATGGAAATTAAATGTTTTTTTTACTATAACTTCCAAATAAACATGTCACCCACAGACAGCCATTGGGATGTGAATGAGTACTCTGGTCGTCGTTGGTGGTGATAATACGTGAGTAACGTTTCGTTACTCACGTACGCGTTGTTATTAGCTAAACGGTGCTAACCTCGCACATCATAAATACTCGTTGGATGTTTGACAGCATGCATGTGGAGAAGCCAGCGGAGACAGACAACAGGAAGTCTCACTTCACATCAATTGCTAGGCTTTTTTTGTGCAGGTGATAATATGAGTGCGGAGAAGACGAGCCTTTTGTCAAGAAGACGAGCTAAGGACTAACTTCATGTTGACAGGCTTTTGCTGCATCAAAAAGGTTTGACAGATCATGGACTAACAAAAAGTACAAACGTATGCTCTACAACATTTGTAATCTTGTGTTGTATTAGTCAGTAAAAAAAACCAGTGAGTACTTGTTCATAAGCTAATGAGAGTACTTGAGCGTTCTCGCTGGCTGAGAATACATCTTGTCCCTCCTATCAGGAAAATGCCACCACCCCCGAACGAACTTCTGATTGTGTTAATTTTTATTCCCGCCCTGACCACTCAGAATGCCAAGACAACATTGTTACAAAACGCGTATACATGGCTATGTAGACGGATCGTTAAAGACATGAAGAGGGCCCTTTGGACTCATTATCATCATTCACACACAATCACTCACTTGTTATAATGCTGTCATGTTATTTTATTCACTCAACTGTATTTCCAGCCATCAAGGGCTAAAAAAATAATCCACGTTCTAACTTTGCTTTTGCGCTTTGCTGTGAGAGAAAAGACACTTTACTTTCTGGAGGCGCTTTCAGTGAAGTCGGTCTCATATTGAGGAACAGAATATTTTCTGCAGGTTTAATCTGAACATTGTTTTCTTTGAAGCATGAGCTCAATGAAAGTTTTTTTTTGCCAAATTGGTTCACAAAAAGCCACCAGAATACAAGAATTACGGTGTTTGATGCTCAGAATTTCCAGGAGGAGGACCCTAAGTTGGAGCTCCCTGGTGTTCCAGGAGCCCAAAGCACCTTTCAACACCATGGGCAATTATTTTGCAAAAGAGGTCACTGAGAAAGTAAGAGGTTCGTTGGCAGAGGATTTTGTTACAGATGTTACTAATGCTGAGTAATAGTCCCATCTCGGTATATTAAACAATGTATCCTCCTGTTCTATTGGCTGCTGGGTGCATGACTTTTAAAGGTGATACCAAAAACAGCAATTTTGTAAAATCTTTCCATCTGGCTGGCCTTTCTTCTCCGTATACCATTGGATAATTTAGCTGTGTTTCATCTGAACTCGGAAGTAGGAAACTCTTAAGTTGTCATTCTGATACATCATTAGGAACGCCCACATAAAGTTGAGTTCTGACTCAGAAACTCAAAATATATTAGTTTCAAGTTCAAATCCAACATGTCTGCTACGTGCATCAACTATAATGTTTAACTCTTTTTATGAAAAAAAAAATATATATGTAAATCGGTCATACTAAAAGTTTTGTGCAAGTTCTATCTGCAGACATATCATGTTATTTATCAGTTATTAGCGAACAAAATAGAGGTACTACTGGAGGCACCCATGTATCTTGATCGACTTGCAACTGGAAGCCGGTTAACTCATGTCACATCATTCCCTGCTGGGAGATCTGTGCTTTTCGTGCCTTTTATTAGAGAAATAGTACAGTAGATAGAGTTTGAAATCAGGGAGAGCTAGAGAGAGGAGCCGCAGGTCAGATTTGTTTTTTTTTTTAAAGAGCTGACATTCAACCATTAGCATGAACTACAGACACTAATACGGATGTAAAAGTGAATCGTGAGGAAGTTAATCCATTCAAAGGTATCATGGTTCACATCAATACTCTGAAAATGAATTGCAGTTATCCCGGGAGCTGTCGAGCTGAGGCGGTTAGTTGGAACAAGCAGGCATTATCATGGCAGCTGCTGAGGCAAAACCACACTACAAGCGGGTTTGCTGCCCTGCTCGCCCATACCAGTGCAAGAGCACATGAGATTACAAGGCGTTTCGTGTTTTCATGAAAAGAATTGACAGAATCTTCTTCAGTCATCTCATAATCGTCTTCAGTCTCATTTAGTCAAATATATGGGGAAAGAATCGCATTGTGAGTTTAGCGAAGCATTACATCCCTCGTCGCTAATAAACAAAATGCTATAACTTTTCTTCACTAGGACTTCTCCTGCAGAGGTTAAACACAGTAACATTAAATTCCCACAAACTTTCTTTCAAAGCTTGTTGTTAAGCCAAGAACAACAAACTTTAACTTCCAAAGCTCACAGTTTCTCTATTGACAAATAATGAAAAACTGACTTTACAGACATCGACTGCTCCAAGCGAAAAATTTATGGAGACATGAGCACATTTTTTGGTATGAAGATGTCAACACCCTTCTAAAATAAAATATGCAACATAAAGTTCAAGCACATAAACAATGAAACTTGAGTTATTTTTTCTTAATTCCTCTGGATTCAAGCTGTGTGAGTTTCCCTTTTTACAGTGAGGCTTTGAGCTGTTGAACATCCCCACAACAACACATGGCAGAGTCTTTGGTATCGTCAAAGTATTTCAGTGTATAATGTACACGGAATATATCATTTTTGTGGACTATCACACAAGAACAGGTTGTAAAGCGTTGATATTTCATGTTGCTTTGTTTCCAGCGTTCCTCCAGTACATCTCATTCTGTCTGCATTTGTCAAGCAGGTATCAGCTGGTTTCTGCTCACATCATCCATAAGAAAACTTAAATTAGCAATATTAAAGCCTGATGTAGTCTGTAGCTGTAAACATAGCCAAACTAAACCTGAAAGAAAGTTGCGCTCCCCTTACAACCACATTGTAACTAATGACAGGATGTAAATTGTTTCATATTTTATCTTCATATTTTCTCTATTCTTTGCTCGAATCCCTGAACGTTCCCTTTTCTTCTTCTTACTCTTTGTTTTGTAGGTCAACATGTCCTCTCAACATTAATTGTTGTCTTGCTGTATCACGCAACAATTCACAGCTGGGACTCATTAGATCCTGTGTCTGTGTTTTTCTGTATGTGTGTTTGTATACAAGAGTGTGTGTGTGTGTGTGTGTGTGTGTTCGTTCACAAGGCCTGGGTAATTCCCCCGTCTGTCTTTGATGAGCAGGTTGGTCCAAGACTCAGGGCGGAGTTCTGTCAGATGCTTCACACTTGGATGATTCCTTGTTGTTTGTAGTTTTCCATGGATTGCTTCTGTCTCTCATGTATCATGTCAAAAGTAAGAGTGTGAGAATGCTGACAACTTCATGCACGTGCAGTTGTATTTGGAGGCTTGTCGTTAATTGTTGTGGTGGAAGCTGCTATCCTGATATGGTGCATCCACTCTTTACTCCCATAGGGTTAAGAGCAATTTGATCAGTTTGATATACCCTCTACAACAAAACCTAATCCTGTGTCTTCACCCCTGTGCCCCTCTATGCACCTCATAGGGTGCATAGTACAGTATGAGCTTCTTACTACCACTTTAAACCCTTAAAGGCTGCTTTCGACTGTTCAAACTGTCTCCCTATTTGGCTCCACCATCTTGCTAACAGAAACAGTATCATTTTCTTTCATGACAAACATAAGCACAGGACAGTCATCTGTACACCTTTGCTACCCTGTTTGATGGATTTTAGGGGTTTTCTACTGTGGTAAATGGTTTGTAGCGCCTGGTTTGTAGCGCCTGCAAGAGCTTCCTCACTCTCTTCAAAACCTACGTTGTTGTGGCCATAGTTGGTCTCACAAATCCAGTCCAATCGACTCAAACAACCTTGATTGTGATCAACATTGATTTAAATTAACAAAAGAAGATCCAGCACCCATCCATCACACCTTACATCGGTCATCTAACTGGAAGTTTAGACACTTGGCCCTGTGACAGACGTCCGACTCCAAGTCCTAACACCTAAACCCGACACTTTCACATTTGATCATCGAGAATGATATCACCAAAGCAAATATCTTTTATGGCCATGGCCCTCCCGAGCATGTCACAGCTACAGCCATTCTGATCTAAAAGAGTTGCGATCCACTCACTATTCCCATTTTTAACGGGGGCTTTTCATCGGGAGGGTGGGTCATCATCCCCTTGCTAATAAATTTGGTGCTAAAAGTCTGTGCTTGTCCAAGGCTTTTTGGCAAGGTTTTTAGATAGAACTGCGGTGGAAAAGATCACACAGAGCTAAATTTAACATCTCCAACATCTGTGGTAAATCTATTCTCTATCATGCTCTAGAGTCGATGCTAAAATTCTAATCATGCAAAAAGTTTGTGTCAGATCACTGTGTGCAGATTTACAGCATGGAGTCTCTTATGTGTATAAAACATGATTTTTTGTTTTGTTTTTGTTAAACTACCTGAGCGAGAGCAGCATTTGGATATGCAGCCGCGTTTTCTGCCTCAGATCAGTCAGTGTTTGGAGCAGATCACTTTACAGCTTGGGTCTGTACTTGATTTTCTTTTGGAGTAAAAGGATATAACTTTTCATTTCTATATTTCAAACACATGCAGGTGTACTTTGACAAACACAGATGAACAGGATGAGTCATCATCACAAATAAAATGTTTGGCTTTCATCGGTTTACAAGACATTGAACAAATGTTTCTCGATATCAGCATATTACCACCACTGTTATATTCCGCCGACAAAGATCTCACGTTCGTGTATGTGTTTGTTCGTGGTTGCTTCTTCTTTGTGATTTGGGGGGTGGTGATCCACAATCATGCTCCTGGCACACAGTCTTAACATGAGGCTGGAAGAGTGATGTGGCATTTGATCATTTTAAACTGTAAATGTAGCTGAGCTGTATTGGGTTTCCAGGTGATATTTACAGTCTGAATGATTAAGAAGTACTGTAGGATTTATCTTTTTTGTGAACATTTCCAACCCTGTCTGAGGAATCTGGCCAGTTTAAAGAATTGAGAAATGAAGGACTTAAGGCATGTAGGGCTGGCAGCAATCTTACAAATGTGTGTTGTAAGTCTACCTCTTCAACTTTGCTACAACCAAAGAGCACCCCAATGTGTACAGTTGTGTTCATTGGCTATGCTCCAAGTGGAAAGCTCAAATAGTGTTATAATGGTGTGCTGCTGTAATAATGGTTGGTAAATAGTATTAAAACATGGAACATGAAAATCATTATTTTATAGCTTCACTGATCAGGACCTAAAAACGACATGGTGGTGGTGGAAATATAGAGGGATTTGGGTCAGTAGTTGATGTCAGTAGTTTACCTCAGTTGGTAAAGCGGTTTTCCCGAGAACAGAAACTTTAGTTTGCATCACACTGGTTGAAGGTTTGACTCGTATTCTTGACGATGTGTACAGCGTGTCGTCATTCCCTCTGTCACCTCAGATTTGCAACAACATTTTTTTTTACAAAATACACTTTGCTACATTAAGACACGTCTTTTAAAATGTAAAGTGTATGTGTGTTAATTGCATCATACTCTATAAGCAATCACCTGAACTTACAGTGCTCATTTGAAGTCACTTACCGATAACATCACATAGAAGTCAGAGTTTGAACACAGGATTCAGGAGGACGATTTGGGAGAAAGGGTTTGAGGAAGTTTCAGGAACTGTGTTTATGTTACCCATTTCAAATGGTTAACATTAGCATTCAGGCGGTACCTAGCTAACATTTCTGCTAGCCTTACTTGAGCGAGCTAACAGTACTCACAACCCCACATCAAGTTTTGAAATGGATTGTATGGTCACTGGTTATCACGATTCAACAATGCAGTTGTTCTCATTTCTGATAAAACAGGAAGCTGTGAAATAGAACAAGTTGTTGAGATTCATAATAAATACAACTTACACACCTCCGTGACCGTATTACACCAGAGCTTCTGAGCCTGAGCATGATGTCACGGGACAACAGATGCATGCATGGATGGATAGAGGGAAATGCAGGTCCATGTCTACAATAGTTTTTGTTTAAATATAGCAAACTGCTTCTCTTTTTGGTTCTTCTTCTGCCTGTGCAACTTGTACTCAGAGTAAGACCGCATTACATCCCTGTGGGGAGTTTCACTTTGCCAGCAGTACTTGCACCATTACTTGAACCAGCTTTGTTTGATTAAAGGTCAAAGACACCTCGAGGCTTGCAGCCTCATACAGTATGTGAGTAACAATTCAAAGTGGATGTGACTCAGCGGGCCCCTCCCACACTGTGGGAAATAAATGAAAGGATCCTTCTCTTTTTCACTGGCTGTCCTTCATCTTTATTTTGTTAAAGCACTTCTTCTCAGGGGGGAAAAGAAACAGAGTGCAGAATGCAGGTGTACTGTAGGGGTTCAATATAGACATGACTGCCGTGGGGTCTCATCTTGTCTTGTACAGTAAAGTGTCACTTAGAAACAGCTCTGCTGTTGTTCAAGTGACTGTGCAAACAGATTCAACAAACAAAGTAAAGCAAATGGATCACTGAACTATAGAAAAACAACTAATCCAACACTTACTATGTAGTGATCCGAAACTCTGTGTGACATACTACAAACTGAAATGTGTGTCTTTAAGCTTTGCTCTGTGTACTTCATTGGCTCTGTCAGGAAAACCCTCTTTCTGATTCCATGTAAGTAGGGATATCTGTCAAGTCCAACTGTCCTCTGTGTCTCTGAATGTTTTGACACTCAGTCCGACTAAGGGGGCGTGGTCCAGTGGAAAAGTGACCTCAACTCATGCCCTCTGTTTGCTGCCGTGTATTCCATGTGAGAGGATGACATGCAAACTTTTGGCCAAATTAATTGTTATTAGTTGTTGCTTTTTCTGACTCAGCTAAAGATGATGTTTGATGATTGAAATTTCAGTATTCCAGTTGTGATATTTCAGATCCAAGTGATATTTCCTGAACTTCAGTCTGTGAAAACTTGGCATTGAGGTATCCTGGAGAACGGCTGAGTGTACAAATTGCCTTTTCTATTTGTAATTGACAGTTAAATCAAACAGCATGAGCACAGCAAGTGACTTCACAGAAGATAAATGTGTGATCATTAAGTACTCAGTACGTCCCTCTTGCCTTCTCCTTCTCTCCCTGAGGTTCCTCATCTCTCCCCCCTTTTGAAGTGTGCTCTCAGGCCCTGACTCTTCTTAATCATATTGAGGACCTGAGTTTTAGAGCCAAGGTAAGATAAACTATAGGGTACATCTGGCTGGAAGAGCTCTGCTAGTAGAATAACAGGAGAGAGAGAGAGAGATGTCAAGGTGAGAACAACTACGAGCAGCATAGTGTGAGGCAAAGCAACATGTTGAAAAGGGAACAAGGGGGCAGGATGCAGGAGTCAAGGTAGCTGAGATGATAAATAATGTATGTCCCATTTCCTTGGAAAGCTATTCGTAAACAGTCTTCCACTTTAAGCAGTCTATGGAAGTAAATTAAATTCACACTTCCTTTCTTTCGTGTTTTTTTTTCTTCCATTTTACGAAATCTATTCTGGCCAAGAGTAGCACCTCTGACTTCATGTCAAATAAAATTAGAATACATTATGTGTTGTCCTATTTCTGCTGAAAGACGTACGGAGGGAACTTTCTAAATTTGTTGCAAACTTCCGCTTGTATTTCAAGGAGTGTGCGTGTGTGTGCACGTGTGTGTGTGATATGAAGTACTGGGAAAACACTTGAAAAAAAGCTTGGGCTGTCATGTATTCTATCCGATCCATTTCATGCAAGACAAAGCACAACATCTTAACGCCGGCCATATGGAGACTGTTACTTTGTAGAGCAGAGCGAAAAGAGGCTGCTTGTGAATGCAGGTCACACAGACTGGATTCGAAAAGAGCAGACACACTCACAGTTACAACCACACACACACACACACACACACATGCACACACCATATTGGACAGTTACCAGGACGATTCAGAGATAAGGAAATTGAAGAGTCTCCTCTGTCTCATTCTGCTTGTTTTCTCTCTAAACAAACAGCCAGCAGGAGCACAGCATTTGGGAGCCTTTTATGAAATAGTCTGACATCCTTTATGAGACACACACAAGCATGCATGCATGCACACTCTCTCTCACACACACACACACACACACACACACACACACACACACACACACACACACACACACACACACACACACACACACACACACACACACAAAGTTAAAAAAAAAAAAAAGTACAAGAAAGGTTAACTAACTCTTGCCAAATAACCTTTCCCGCCAAAGACAGCAGCTGCAAACTGCAAACACTTTGAACTCATGGAAGTCCTAACCAGACCCGCCAGAGTCACGAGCTTACGAGCTATCGCACATCTGGATCTTTAGGTGACCTGAGGGGACAGATGAAGTGGAAACCGCCGCTGCCCTCCTATAGAGTGGGCCGGGGTGGTTAGATGCCGCGCTACAGCTTGGCATGACTGACGACAGACAATACACGCTGGCTGCACACATGCCGTCTGTGCTAACAGATGCACATGTAGCACCAGGCTTTGACAACAAATAGAGTACTCACACATGTACCCACATCGAGTCTGGTCACAGTCTTGTGAGTGACATTGTGGTTACCCGTCCTAGTCCTGTTCTGCCATAACCACTGTTCCCTCCGCTGTAAAACAAAGACTGCGAGGGATGAATGCGTTACACTCGAACCGCAAAGTCTCCAGCGACCTGCGGTTCCTATTAGCCGGCCATCATTTTTGACAGTCTAATGAATCGAAATCTGTTCAGGAAGGGCTTTTCCTTTTGTTTTCTCTTGTTTTCAGCTGTCGTTTTTTGAAGTTGATGTCTGGTACTTTTGTCTACAGTGTCTAGGAAAAATATGAACAAGAATGCACTGTGAAACGGTTTGTCTTTATTTGTTAAAGCTGGAGCAGTGGTGATTTGTGTGCGTCAAAATGCGTGAATCAGGTTGCCAGACTGTGGGGACACCCTCAGGGCACCAGGCAGCCGGTGTCTGCTGAGGACACAACACAGCTACTGTGGCAGCACGAGCTTCAGTCCAGTCACCTGCTTGGACTTAATTTAGATGTATGTCCTGTAATTGCTTTTAAATGATGCAACGCAACGGTCGACTGCTTTCAAAACGGTTAACTTAATTTTAAATAATGTTCCCGTTTTTGTCCATTCATACACTATAAAGACTTCTCAATTATTTAAAGATTAAGTTCTTACATTTTCATTTCAGTTTCTCACCATAGTAAAATACAAATAAAAACTCATGGCTATAAATACACTAAGCTTTCACACATGCTCTCCATCAGGATTTCAAACTGTGTAATTAATGATAAATTAATGTTTCTCATATAACCTTGGGGACTTGAATGCAGCACATTACAAAATGAAATGCTATAAATGTGTTTTGGGCAGTCATTGTTGCCATTATCTACACTCGCCCTCTATGGCGGCTGGAATTGGGGACATGGGGCCAGAAGCTGTTTATTGCTTTCATATGGAGCCAACATGTGTTTTACATTTGCAAAGGGGATCGTGCCTTTTTTCTTTTCTTCTTTTAACTGTAATATGGACACAGGGTGCTCTTGCCACTCAGACATCTTCGGCTTTTATCAACCGAAAGCTTGTCTTCAATTCCGCTGCCCTGTCCTTTTTTCTCATTCCAGTGTCGCTCAATATAAATGGATTTCACGGTTTTCTTTTGTAATGAATAGGTGCAGATTAGATTTTGTTACAGTCTCTGTTTAAATCTCAACTGTAACAAAATGAGAACATTACAGTCCTGGCTCACCTGCTGGAGGATGGCTGTGGTTTGTTTACAATTAATCAAAAGCATGAATCCAGCTGCTTTCGATTATTAGATCGCAGTTTGACTATTATTTCAGCGTAAACAAATCCTCTTCAGAACCCTGAAAGTTCTAAAAACATCTTACCTCATGAATTACTGATTTGGACTCGTGTAAAGGCCTCTGTTTGTCTACCCATCTTGAACTTGTCTTCTAATGCCGATCAGTTCGAGGTTGTTCAAGAGAATGGCATGGAGTATGTGCAGAATGTGATGTCTTCTACCATGCTGACGGGCAAAGTGCATCACTGGAAACCTCATCAGTGTCTGTGATTGTGGAACCACACCATGCATGTGTGTGCATTACCACAAGCAACAACTAAACCGACCAATCACAGGCCTCATCTTGTCCACGATCGGAGCTGGAGCATGCAAGGTTGAATTGTTTTGTTTTGTATTGTTTTATATTGATGCAGGCAGGGAGACAGTTTCCACACAGAGCAATGTTTCATTTATATGATCAATGTTGTCCCATATTGGTAGAAATGCTGGTGTTACAACTATTCCCATGTAACAGCCATACTTGGTCTCCCCTTTGTGTGCAGAATGTGTTTACAGTATATTTAGTATAAACTATTAAAGAATCTCTTATTTGATGTTTTTTAGGTGTCTGCTCAAGATACACATCATGGAGAAACTAAACTCATATAGAATAGTTTGAAGACGCATGTACAGTGGTCTAGTTTTTAGTTATTGTTCACCATGTTCAGAGGCTATAGGCAGAGTGCCGAGGTTAAAAGCTGTCCTGTGTTTCATACCCCACTCTCTCTCTCACACATTTTCTCAGTTTTAATCCTTCTACCAAATATATTGATGAAGCATTATCAGAGTATTTTTTGCATTGAAATAACAATAGTTTGTCTTTTTGTTAGATTTTTCAAATATCCAATGAATCCTTCTGCACTAATTTTCAAGAAATTAAAAGCTCTGTCTAATTTTGACATTAGGCTAATGTCCACATCCAAGTCATCACTGTAGTTTGCCATATTTGTTTTGAGAAGCCCACTTTTCAATGATCCAATCAAATTCATCCCAACATTCAGCCTTCTACCTTGTGATTGGTTTTATCCCGTTTCAGGTGGAAATACGTCACGACACAGCAGTTGGATACTTGAGGTTCCATTTCATGGTGACTTTAAGCGTCACAACTATCCCGTTACACATGAGCACATGAGATCTGCCATGTAATACAAAGCAGATACTGCAAAACACTGCACACACAAACATACACACACACACACACACACACATTGACATGTTTAGATTTATTAGACCGTTTTTTTTTAACACAGATACATTGTGCGAAAAGGTTAATCATGATTAGAAATCGTTAATTCTTGTTGACTAATTGAGACACGGGCACACACACACACACACAGACAGACACATAAACACACACTCATTGTGTGTCAAACAGAAAGCAGAGTTTTCAGTTATGGTCACTCACAGATACAGAGAGACTTAGTTCTGGATTGTTCTTTTGAATTCATAAACCTCTGTTTTGGATATTTTTTAATTCAACCTTTATTTAACCAGGTTATTAACCCATTGAGATCACATTTTAAAGCACATGGCATAGCCTCTGTTTTTACTTCTTGTGTCTGTTTCTACCTCCCCCAGCATACCTAGTAGTGGTGTAAGTTGTAACAAAGGAACATTGTGTGTTTGACATCAACTCACAAGATCTATGATATTATTGTAGGGGTTTTAATTGGTTCCATTTGTCATAAACACACGTGGGTAAAACTAGCTCTAAATATCATTAAGTTACAGGTGCTGAAGCAGTACAAAGCAGTACAATGAAACACATAACATGAGGCAGCAAAAGGGATGCAAACATATAGGAGAATAAAACAATGCTTGATCTCTTTTTTCATATACCCTGTATGCTGCGCAACAATTTTTAGGTGTAAATATGTTGATTACCACAACCCACCATATCACAAACTCTCTATCACAGTGAATGACAAGGAGTCCGATTAAGTAAGCTACAGCCTGAATGTCACACCAGCTAACCCTTAAACTCTTTAGAAACTTTCAGTCATACCTTTCTGATCATTTTGTTGTAGACCTACATTTTGATAATGATGTACAAAGTGGTTGTTACCACTCTGTCCAATGCTGTGCCATCCAAGACCATATCAACACCAACATAAGTATGACGATAAATGAATGAAGACATGTTCAAGGACAAAGATTTGAAATAGAAACGTTTCCTCTTACTTTCATCAATTATAACATGCACACATTTATCTTTTTTTAATATAAAAACCAGCATATGCAAGTTTGAAGTTTAGCGGTGACATCACTAACACATGCAAGAGGAGAGACCCCCTGAAATAGCTCACTTATGCCACAACCCTCTTCTATGCAAGTACAACACTGAGCTGCCCACACTACCGCAGAAAACCCTCTCACTCCTTTTGCAACCATACTTCATCTGAAACACATGAGTCTGTTCTTACTTTACACACACACTAACCACACATATGTCACACCAGCCTCGGCTGCAGCCCCACGTACAGTATTACCAACCGTCAGATCAGGGAAGTGTAGGGGATAGCTACAGTTTAACAATATGTGTTTTAAGATAAACAAACAGGAATCACTCAAAACCCCTAATGCTTTACAATTATAGTCTCATGAATATAAAGTGTTTGCTTCGTTGTACATATGAAAGTGAGTCTGAATGAGAGATTTTCAGTTTTTGAAAGCCAAAATAATAGTCGAACCCCCTTCCAAATTGTAATTGTGACACTCAGAGTATGGCGTGTAATCTCTCTTTCAAAAGATGACTCCATCGGATTCTATTCTCTAAAGAGCTACAATACTATTTAGGGATGATTGAAATACAGAATGATTTGATTCAGTACCATTCGATACTGTCAGATTCAAATTGATCCAAAAGAGCCATGTGGAGAGCCTTAAAACTGCCAACCTGCTCTGGTCAACACAAATGCAGACCATTCCAGACCAGAAAAGGGAGGACATACCGCCTGCTTCTTTGTTGTCAGAGAAGCCAGCACGTCAACAACGCATGTTTCCACACATTTCCTCAAATAAATAATGCAAAAGATCGAAAATCGTCTTCACAAATAGGATGGATATTTAAACCTGGAATTTCTTTGTCCTTCATTATTGCTGTCACACGGGATGGGACGATTCTTTTATCCAGTTAATGGACTGAAGTGTTTCTAGCTCCATATTTTAGGGTCTGATCGATTTGCTTGGCATCCCAAAAGAAAAGTAGCAGGACGTTTCTTTGGCACCTTTCCCAACTTTTGACTGTTGTAACACAACAAAGTGCATGCTGTACCGTGACGAACTGAACTGAACCGCTTGGTGGAAACAGGGCTTTAATGTCCGATGAGGACTGGATATTGGTATGGCTTTCCTAGAGAGGATTGAACATTTCGAGACACCATTGCATGCTCTGCTGTTTGGCATGGGAGCCCATAGGTTATTCTATGGGCCATATTTTCTCTCTTTAGATAAGACAGCTGATAAAATGGAAAATGTTTGGAGATGACATTCAGCATGGGGTGGAATCCATGCAGGACAGATTCAAACAAGGACTTAAGCGAACACTCCCGCATCTATAACAAACTCTAACCTACTCTGAACGTTTTGAATATTGCTGTTCTCTCCAATAGTGGATACAAAATATTTTAATATTTTGATTAAAAGCATGTTGAATATGTCATCAGCCCACATTACACCAACACTTCTAATGTAACATTAAGTGAAATACCAAGTTTGCTAACTTCCATGGATGTTTGTCTTGCCGGGCTTGGGCTTGTCGGCTTTTAGTCTGAAGGTGTTGTCTGTTTCTGGAACAAATTACCAGTCCCGTGTTCAGAGGCTGAGGTCCTTGAAGCGGGCAGCCAGGGTTCAAATCTGAACTGTTGCTCCTTTCCCTCATGCCATTCCCCCCCCCCCCCCCTCTCCCCATTTTTAAACTCTGTTCCCTGACTTTTCTCTCCAATAAAGGCACAAAAAAGCCTCAAAATAAATCAAAAGCAGGTGGTAAAGGTATTCTTTATCTCGTGTTTTGTATCAAACTCTTTACCCAGCACTGTAAACAAGACATTCAACCAGATCCTCTTTTTAAACAAATTCTTTCCAGTGGAAAAAATGTGGTTGGTGGTCATGTTGCCTTTAAATTAAACAAATATGTTACGTACTAAATATGTTTGTAAAATAAACATTTTTCTGAACTCTTACATTAAAATACGTTATGTTTGCTGTTACAGTTACAAATAACTCTACCTCTTGTTCCTTTAATCCATTCATTGAGTCACTTGAACTTATTTGGTTATCCTTAAGAATACCCTGGAAAGCAGATGGTTAATGTGGTTATACTGTATACAGACACCCAGTAAATTAGTCTTTATTTGATCCCATGTCAGGCCCTAATGCCCCGCATGTTGACTCTGCTGTCAGGCAGCCAGTGATCAAGGACTAATAGATGCTTTCTGCTGCCGTAGCCGCTTCCAGCGACCCTGGATCTAAATCACGCCAGTGGAGTGAGAGGGGAGAAGGCCAACAAAAACAACAAATATATTTTCATTACAACTGCAAGCATATTCCTCTGGAGCGTAAGGGGGGTTGAGCGAGGTTGGAAGAGGAAAGGTGAGGAGAGGAGAGGCGTAGCATTGCAGAGGAAAAGAAAATGAATTAAGTGAGGCAGGAATGAGATGTCAAAAAAAAAACTGCTGCAGGAGAGGAGAGACTAATTTGGGAGTATTGGCTCCGCTCTGGCTCAGACTCTGGAAAACGTTTCAGAGGTTTATCAAAACCTCAACTAAAATATCAGTCCAAACACATGTTTACATTCTTGTTTTTATCTCTCTGTAGCAAACGCGTTTCGATGAAACAAACTCTACTTTAGGGAATTATATTTCACCACATTTGTGGCAGAGTCACTTCTCTGCCATAATATTTCTCTCCCCTGCTAACAGGCTCTAACTTTATCTTCTTTTTTTTTTTTTTTTTTTCAACAGAGACCTTACCTCAGCGCAAGCCAAGGCAAATGTTTGAGCCACCTGTTGGAGGGAACTTGAAGCCCTCAGGAGAAGTGAGGATGGAGGCTGTGCTCCAGCTACAAGTCTCCTCTCAACCAGAACAGACAGGTAGACGGAAAAAAGCTGTGTGTCTGCGTGTGTGCGTGCTTGCGTGTGTGAAGGGACAAGCGGCAGTCAAACTTTTTGATATGACAGGTTATGCAGGTCATACATTTTCAAATGAGATGAAGTGATCCTTTCTTCTATATTTGAATTTCAATGTTTGAGGTATTTTGAAGGGGAATCCCAGAGGGGAAAAAAAGAAAGAGAGAAAATGATTTGGGTTCATAAGCTTTTGAATAAAAATCCCATCCCTGCATCTTCAGATAGCTGCCTGCATTGTAGATATCTTACATCATAACAGACTGTCCAAGAAATCTGTGCTGCACTTGTGTTGATGACAGTTTGACTGGTGAGACTAAAAAGAACTTGTGTTTTGGGGTACTTTATTCAAGCTTCTCTGAGCAGCTTTTATTTTGTAGGGATTTGTTCAACCCCTTTGAACCACAAAACTTATTTTTCTCCATCTTATCCGGTAGACCGAGAGCACTGTTCAAAAATATTATCCTTCTTTTTGACTTCTTTTTAATCTTACTGTATAAATGTAGGCATGGGCTCTCCTCGCCTGACACTGACCAGGTGGCAGAAAAAAAAGCCATTTAATTAACTATGAAGAAATAGTCGGTCAAGGGTTGTGTTGTTCACTATACGGCATGAAGAGCTATTAGTATGACTTTCAGTTAACAAGCAACGACAGAGTGAATCTTACAGAGGACCAAATGGTAAGAACAGGAACAAGGTAAAAAGAAGTTGAACATGAAAGAAAGAGGAATCATGGTTCACCTCCTGGGTTCCAGGAACTCCCTTGGTCTGCTTCCAATGATTCCCCCCCCCCCCCCCCCCCCATGTCTCTTTACCTCTGAAATACCCCTTTAAATAACCCCCCCTACCCTCCAACTTCACATTTTCTGGCAACTCTTTAAATTGCCCCCATCACCCCTTCTTCCTCTCAACCACTCACCCCCTCTTTTTACCCTTTGGCATCCCGTCCTAACTGCTGCCCTCTCAGCAAACATCTCCCCTCCTCCCTTTCTTTCTCGCGCTCCCCCCCCCCCCCCCCCCCGTCCCTCCCCCCTTGACTGCCATAAATGCCCCCAGGACTGTGGTTCTTTCAGTTATTCACCTCCCCTACCAACCAACACGTCCTTCTCCAATCGAGAGCTTTTTTTTTTTTTTTTTGCTCTCTATCCCCTCCTCTGTCTCTCCGGCTCTCTCTGCTCCTCTCCCCGGGATGTAAAATATTCACAGCTGCTGCTGCGGTCAGGTCGCACGGCCACAAGACTCTCTGAGCAAACAGAGGAGCTGTGAACGTGTGAAGCCGATGGTTTACGTTTCATTTGAGGTCCGACACAGGTCTGATAGATCCTGATGTAGTCAAAACAGAAACCGCATACTGAGCCTCGCCACATGCCTCAACAAACCAAACACTAACCAAACAAATCCAAGCACAACACTCAGAAATGACATTGGAAAACAGTTTTTAGGAACATGTTCGGCCCACTGTAGAAACGGGAGGGAGATGCGTGGCCCGGTGCCGCCAAGCACACCAACTAAGATGTCACTGGGGTTGATAATCAGAGTCGAACATCTGTCTTGGATAAATGCCCCCCCTTTTAAAATCTGGTCTTGTTACGCATTATGGTTAGAGGCAAGAGCACATTAAGTCGTATTAAAAGTGCAATAAAACTACATTCTGAGAGTTCTACACGTAATATATAATCAGATAGATTCTAAGTTCTGGAAATGAACAAGTGGACAAATAAGTCTCAAACATGAGATCAAGTGTAGTTTCCTGTTTTGTAACAAGTCAGTTTTAAAAAGGTTTATTTCTGAAGGTCTACCACCAAATCATGAAGACATCTTGGCTTAGGAATGCCAGCCCTTGAACTTTATGAGGGAGGGCGAAGGGGGGAAAGGAGGAGGAGAGGATCAGTGTCTTGAACACATTTCAAAGTAATTGTACTTGATATGTCGTTTACAGAACACCCAAGTAATCATATAAACAAAGGACTAGATGCCCTGGGAGGATGAAAGGAAATTTGAATCTCGCTCTGATTCATCATACTTACTCACATTTTGACACAAGTTTCAGGCACTGAGGATTCCGCATAAAAAGAGGATCGAGGACCTCTTTGCAATAAACACAGCGGGATAGACCCACTCTGGTGGATTCCATCATCCTCGGAAATGAAGTAACAAACATATACATACAGAGAAAACAGATGGCAGAGAGTTGAAATGATGGACGCGATGAAAAAAAATTGCTGTAAAGCGTGTGTTTGTGTTTGTTCGATAACTTTACCCTTGGTCTGAGACGGTAATCTTGGAACCTATTTGAGCTCTACCGAGAAATGACAAAAGTTTTAAAACAACGGGGGGGGGGGGGGGAGTGAAACTAAAGGCAGCAGAGGGGGAAGATTCCAAGACCAAGGCAGCAAAAACATAATAGAAGGAGTTGAAGAGGGAAAGCGAGAGAGGACGAAAGAAAACATGACATCATAGTTAATTAGAATCAGGTGATAAACAAGGCAGTGATATTTATGTTAAACCATATGCCCTACTCCATGTGTCTTTGTGTCTCCGGGGGCACAGCAACAGGTTTCAGACAAGTAAGGTCAAGGCAGAGGCCTTCCCCAGCTGCTAGACCACACGAGTGCACACACCTCTTTGCCCAGCCGCATAAGTGTGTGTTTGTGTGCGTGCGTACGTGCGTGCAAGTCGACTGTTTCTTAAGCCTGTTTGGTCTTTGTTGTTTTCAAATAAAAGAATGGTTGTCCTCCAAGAAGCCATGTTAGCCAGGTCATCTGCTGGTAATCTGTCAGAAGTTTGAATCTAGTACAGATTCCTGATCCATGTTTTGTTTTCAAAATCACTCCACTTACATACTTGTGGAATGATTACTGGATGAAGTAAATAATGACGCCTCTAAGGTGTCAAAATACTTAGTTTTGCGTGCATTTAGATTTTTGAACTTTTGACATAATGGGATCATCATCATCCAAACAAAACGTTCAGTTGGGCTGAAAAACAATTCTGCCATAGCATCGATATCACTCGCAATTTTCAGATTTTAGAATTCAATTGAAAAAGATTTTTGAACATTTTGAGTCTTTAGTGTAATTTCTCCGACACAGCATGCTGGAAACAGTGTCGTAAATTAGCCAAATTAGCCAGAAAGCTAGTTTACATCTGGCAAGGTGAAAGTTCAATCTAGAGTCAAGAAAACACGTTTGTATCATTGACCATGATGTTAAACATGCTGATGACATTCCGCAGAACACATGCATGCATTTGATCAAAGCAGGGTACTTTAACATCATATTCTGTTTCCTTATTCCAAATGATGAATAAAAATAAATGTAACCTTTTCTCTAAAAGCTCTAGGAAATATGCTTTTTAGGTTTTTTGAAGTACCTTTGGTCATGTATTCAGCACAGTCAGAATATCAGTTTTATGGCCTCCAAACAGCTTACAGTTTCAGTTAGGTCTGTTCGTGTGACATAAACCAGCTTTCCAACTCTTACCTGGATTAACTAGAAAATTTTTAACAGCTGCATGTAAAAAGGAATGTCAATTGAATATTTATTTTCATCAGCCAACAGCTCAATAAGAATATTGTCTTGATCAAATATTTATGAATGTATACAAAGTTTAACCATAAAAATCAAAAGGAAAGGCTGAATGTCGCCACCGTAAGGAAAAGTGGGATTTTCCAATTCTGTTGAAAATGTGGGGAGGGGAATAACAGACTATCTTGTTTTGATTTCATAACAAAAAAATGACAGCTCATTTTGAAACTGGTGAACTGAAACATACTCATTTTAGTCCACTGAGTTACTTTTCATTTGTAGCACTTTGTATAATTACACTGAGAGGAAAAAGTGAAAGAAATATTGCGTCAACTGATGAACTGAATCTTCTTCAGTGTTTTTGCATGTATATGTATTTATTTCTATCTCTGGGATGTTGACACTGAACAACCCTACAAATATCTGAACGGATTTTAAGCCAGTCAAACACCTTAAAGACAAATGTATCTTTATATTTATTCCGGTAAATGATTAGTATTCAAAAACAGAAGCATAAATGGTCAAAGAGACAAAAAAAAAATGTCCTTTTTGTGTTTTTGTTCTATTCTGTTAAATATTACACAAAATAAATAAATCAAAGGAAAAACATGATGATAGTGTTAGACTTGCGGCTGGTTGGAGCTAAATGACTTAAACTTTTCCTTTTCATCGTTTGTCTTTCCGATGTCTTCGTCTTCCCCTCCATCGATACTTCCTCTTCTCTTCTTGTCCCTCCCTTACACACAAAGTCATAACTTAATCCAGAGCGTCACATGTATACAAATCTGGAAATGTACTTACTAACCACATTTTGGCACAGATTCAATTTCTTTTCATATTTTCTACCTGGCCAATGTACTTGATAACTTAAAACTGAAAATAATATATACAATGTATAGCAATATATCTTATTTCTTTCTTTAAAAATAGAAATGCCTCTATCCAACAGAGATAAAATGTTCATAGGTTTCAATTCTTTTCCTCCTCAGTGCATCATTCAGATCTGATTTAGATCAGTCCAATATCGCTGTACCTCAACAAAGTCTGGTCGCCTGCAGTGTACAAAGCTCTCTTATGGCTTATAAGTCCAATCATCGTGGTTGCACCACAATGGGCAGGAAGTGAGTTGCTGTGTTTTTCCTTCTTGTCTTCCTCCCTCTCATTGGTTTGCCGTTGGCGTTCAGTCCCACAAACATGTGCTTCTTCTTGTTGCGCCACTCGGCTGAAGCGTAGGTGTTGTACTTGTTCTCCTCGATGCGTTCAATCAGACGACAGTCTAAACCGAAGTCCCTCTGCATGGGAGAGACAAAGGGTGTAAGTGTCATCACGTGGGGGAGAACAGATCAGAGCAGATTAACAACGATTTTGTAAATGGGAAGTGAAAATGTAAATCTCTTTATGGACAAGGACATTTTTCACTACTTCATGACTATTTATTGAAGTGATCGATTGTTTAATCTATCAAAATAAAAGCTCCTAAAATTCTTCCTTTAGGCCTTGTGTTGACACAGCAACAGCATGTTGTTTACATTTTAGAACAACACAGGTCGACAAACGATCTCCATTGTATAAGAAGTTGTTGTAAAATTTCCTGTGGAATCTAGGCCCACTAGAAAACACAAAATGGACAGGAAATTGTGATTGGGAAAGACGTTGTCTGTGTGTCTCTTGACTGCAGTTGCAGGGTTGTGGGTTTGTGTACGATTGGGTGGCGATGGAGAGGTAGGCATGAGATGTGTGACATCTTCAAAGTTGGGCTCTGGGCCAGCGAAGAGCGCCAGGACACCATGTTCAATTACCGCAGTGACCACCCACTGCTAAATAAAGACAAAGGGATCTGAGAGAGTAACATTTGTCAGTTTACTAGAAGCTGCCCTTGTGCTTAGGGCTAACTTCACTTAAACTTGATATTCATGAGCAAAAATTAAATTGCTCTGATTGTGCACGCACACACATGCACACACAAGCACACACACATGCACAACAGACATGCACTCACAATATCATATCTCTCTCTCTCTCTCTCTCTCTCTCTCTCTCTCTCTCTCTCTCTCTCTCTCTCTGTGTACCAAGCCACAGCTGTTCGAATTGGTTCCAGAAGTTCAGCTTTTTTACCCAACACTGCTTGTTCCTCAGTACAAGCGAACAATGTATTTGGGTATTATGTATTAGTATTTGGGTACTGGCTGCATTTCAAGTCAGTGATATGAAAAGCAGTTTGTAAAAATGAATTATAATTGTAAGTGACATCAAATTATATTCATGAATCTTTTAAGGAATGTTTTTCAAGCCTAACCCTTCTCTACGTCAAAATAGAAAAGTAACTTTGCGCAAACCAATCAATTAAAATAATTTGTCTGTTTTTTTTTTCCTTCTCATTTATACAATCGTCTGGAAAGTTCAAAACAATCATAAAGCTGTGATTCACCTATATTTTGTCCATGGTCTGAAACAATGATTTCATTTGATGACCACTGGATAAAGAAGTCACTGTGGAAACCCATCAAGTGTAATCGAACGCCGGCCCTTCACCGCTCGAGCTACTATGGCTAGTGTTGCACCTAGCAGAAGACGTCATGGGAATTCAGTTTCAGGCCATGCAACAGAATGCCTCTCTGTCTTCCTCTACCGTGTGTCATTTCATCTGTGGTGTGGCTCCGGAGAGACACGCTGAAAGTTTGGGTCTTTCAAAGTAAGAAAAAGAGAGGAAAAAAATGGAGAATGAAATGAAGTAAAGGGAGGGAAGTGGAGAAAACAAATGAAACAAGGGCTTCCCTCCCCAGAGGGACTGAAGCAGAATAGAGAAACTGAAGGATTGTGTTTCCTGTTTCTGAATGGAGCAGTGAGGAGAGGTAGGTAGCAGAGAGGAGAGGCCTGCTCACATTGATTAACTTTGGTTCCTATTTCCGGAGTCTTGCAGTGTATTGTTTTAGAGAGCATTTAGGAAAATTTAATGCGGCCTCGGGAGAAAAGTCTTTACTTTTGCTTCATTAAGATTCAGTGATTTAACACTGTGTCACTGATGTTTCTCCAAAAGAGAAACATCATTAGACTGAAAAGTGTAGGAAATTGACCACCTTGAAACAGCGTTTTGGACATCCCACATTTAAATTGGCAGATCATTGGGAAACTGCTACTCACCGCTCCGTACAATTCACCCTTCTTGCTGATTGCCAGGTAGTAGTTGCTGCTGAGGCCCCTGATGGCCACCACTCCCACATCCACAGACTTGATCTCCAAAATACCTGATGTATCAAGAACATAGACAAACATGTCAAGTATATAAACCTGGAGAAGAAAAAAATGTGCTTCGAAGAAACTGTCACAAAAACATTTTTCTGATTCAGCCATGTGAAATAGACTGTCGAATAATTAACCGATCCCAATTAACTGCTAGATCACTTTGTCAACAATGGTGCATGGAAATCCACATTGGATGTTTTGAGTGTGGAATATAGTGCATGATGAATATCATTAACCTTGACCACGACCCTTTTCAGATACAAGTCAATGATAAGATAGCAGTGTGCACAGGACGGTCTAACTGACATGGTACAGTTCACAAAATCACAGGTAGCAATCCTTTTATTTTAATTTATATCTGGAAGCTGTTGATGTCAAATGATGCATCTTGAAATACATGATCTAAATGAAAACATTATAAAATAGAAAATCTAAATTGTCTCAGTTATTCCCCCACCCTCCTTATTTTTTTCTCCACTGGGTTACAGTCAGACCTCGTAGTGGCCTCTTGCCCCGTTCAATTGCTGCTTAGCTTTTGGGCTGTGTGCCCTGGGACCAAGGTGTAAGCCAGGAAAAAACATTTCTCCGTTCTCTGTTTGTTTTTCTGACCAGGGGAGCGCAGGCAGGCGTTCACATGGACGCGACGGAGAGAGCCTCTGTGGCTGCCAAGCTGGCAAGAGGTCAAGGCGTCCGTATCAGTTTTCAAGCCTGCACCAATTACTGGTTTAAGCTGTGGTTGCCGGCCCTTTCTTCTCTCTTCCTAAAGTCAGTTACACCAAGCCATAAAACTATCAGTGGTTTGAGAGGATTAGTTAAAGGGCCTAGAAGGAAAGTGCAGACTGGCTGCAGGAATAGTATAAAGGAACAGGGTCATCATGTAATCAGTACGCTATCTCTAATACTCTTACATTTGTCTTTCTGAGATTTCTGACTTTGTGATGGGAAACTTAATGACCTGACGGTTTACCGAAAAACAATTCAAATAGTTCTAATTTTCTGGGAAGACAACTGGCTAGAGACGTGATGGAGGTCCCTGTGACAGACTGAAGACGAGCACAGCTTCAGGCACACATTTAGAATCCTAATTGGGTAAATACAGTTTGTTAAACCTCCCAGCTTGGAGAAGAAGTAGATCATCACAACACCGATCTATCAGGCTCTAGATGTTCCATCTTGTTGCACTTTAAGTGACATTTCTGAGCTGTGACAAGTCCACTCCACCTGTTCAAACCCTCGTCCCCTCCGTCCGTTTGATGTGGTTTGTAGAAAACCAAAGCACAGAGCTCTTTTATGGCCCCTTAACCAGTTACCAGAAGCAGCCTGTGCTGCCCGTGAGTTAAAAGGAGAGGCTGCAACAAAAGGCTTAGATTGCAACATCAGAGTTTATAGCAGGGAGAAAAACAGGACCAGAGCCTGTGACAAAGGCCCTTACATCAGGTTTTAAGATAAACACAAAGACTGATGCAGACACTTTTATTCTTATGTGTCTTGAGTCTGTATGGGTTTTTTTTGCAGTCTGTCTACCTCCTTGTGTTTCCTGGATCTCAGCCCAGTGTGAATACATTTTCTTAATGCAGAAAAAAAAGTTTTTATGATCTAAAGCTGAAAGTACAAATAGTACAAGGTTCAGCTAATGTAAAAGGCATGAACATTTTCCGCTATCTACATTTTTTCTTAAAGCTACCAAAGGCAAACACCTGCGTGTAACAGGGCAACACTACAACTTTCATAAAAATGAGCCAAATGGGTCTCTGCCAGCTGAGTCCAAACTGTAACACTAACTGAGCTATGAGTACAAATAAACACAGCCTGGCCTTCTAACAGTGAGAACCTGTTCATTAACCACTTCATAAAGGCCACTATGAGGTTCAGTGTGTTTCAGGGCCAAAACTTAACTCCAATGTAACCCTGTTAAATCTTTCAACGTGAAGGGAATCTGCTATTTAAAAAGCGGTACTGTTCACTCATACCTTGGAAGAATGTGTGAGTGAACAGCAAGTTATGTTTTTGCTTATAAGAAGTGATGCTGACGTTCAACAGTTTGTAAAATGTATTTGCTATGGATGGTTGTTGTTTTAGTTTTAGGAGACCTAAACGGTCATTTCTTTCTTTACTGTCTAGTTTCTATTATTTTACTCTGAATTTTTTAATGCTACATTTCCTACTTCTATCAGCTTTTGTCCCCCTCACAGTAAACCCCTTTGTTAAGGGTAAAGAGACATTAGACACAAGTTCATATTATTGTAAGGGCTGTTGCTTCACAGAACATACTCTTTGGCTTGCTTTGAAACTTATTTTACTTTTAAAATGTTGAAATTTTGAAGGGGTTAAAATTTGGTTATTAGCAGTAAGGTGGCTGTATGGAGGGCAGTCAGTGCTAGTGATTTGCAACAGAGTCCTTTGTTTAGAAAAATACCATTTCTTCAAACATAAGCATTCATCTTTGAAAGCGTCTGATAACGAAAATAAAGTTAAACAAATTGATGATTTACATTTTGGTTTGCAGTGTTTTTGTTTCCACACCCCTTTAAAAATAATGAAGATATTGAAAAAGTAGTCGTAGATTTATTTAAATGAAAGTTTGTGAAATGTGTCTAATGTTTTATTGAAATTCCAATTGTCACTCGATTTGTCTATTTTGAGATGCATGACAGATGATAGTGTTGGCAGCATTTTTTTTTTTCATCACTAACATACTGAACATAGAAACACAGGAAACCACACGCAAACATTACATGTCAACATGTTCACTAATCCACACACAACTCCAGATAGTTACACACAAACAAAGAGCTTCCTTTCACTCCTCTGCCCCGCCTCCTTTGGAGAGCCACTCAGTGAGACTCCAGCTGAACCTAAAGGTTACGGGAGGTTATGAAAATGTTTCCACGTTTTATCCAGTGGACTTTTTGAAGATTATGCTGTGGTTGTTCACAGTCTGACCTTGACACGGTGACCTGCTGTGAGCGGATCTACTGTGTGCAAGTAGGCCTGAGAGATGGGTTTCACTCTTATTGTGAAATATTGTCACTTGCAGACAAGTTTGAGTCATGAACTCCCCTCAGTGAAATGGGTTAGTCCTTCTATTCTGGGGCCAATATTCTTGGGTATTTGTTTAAAACACTCCAACTAATTCTTCCACTTTCTCTTTGATAGATAAAAGTGACATCCAGGAAACAAGAGGCAAGAGTAGCTTTATGTATTGTTTTAAGATTTCATGTCTGATTTGAATCAGATGAGGTTTAAATAAAAGATCATATTTCTCTTTTAAACTGTGACTGATGACATCTCATATCCTTTGTGACATTTGTGTTTACATCCATGTGACTGCTAAAAGAATCAAAAGAAAGCAAATCCACACAAAAAAAAGATTAAACAGGAGAATAAAGGAATGCAGAACAAAAAAAGGACCGACATTTGGAAATTCTACTATATTTTGAAATGTGCAAAAAAAAAAAAAGTGAACAATATTTTTGCGAACAGACCATCTTGGCTGCTTCAACATTTCCCCAAAACCATCCTTTTACCACGATTAAACACTGTCCTTTGCGTGATTTGCTCTCAGAGTTTGCTTGAATATTTATGGCTTTTTATGAAGAGGGAAAGAATACTTCTAGGTTTTGCTGGCAGAGTCATTGGGTTGGAGTGGAAATTGCTGTATATTTTGTGTTTGGAGGAGCATTGAGGTATTGGGTTAGACTGATGTGGTTGACAACAGTATCATACTGCGCTAAGTGGCCACATCAAAGCCTGCCTGGCCAACGGATTTTAACCAAAGCTGAGAAAAAAAAGGCCTGTTTCTGATTTTCACAATACAGTATTTTGGAAATGGTTCTGAAAAACGATTTTGCTTTTTTTGTATATCTGGGTTACAAATCACATTGAACAGATCAAATCACATTGAACATTGAACAGACATCGAGTCACCTTTCAAAGCAGGGTTGTAAAATTTGAGCCACACTAGTATTAAACAGCGTATTCCTGCCCCAATTTATTTCCTTCCCTGACAGAAACACTCGCATCACTGTCTCTCTTGTTCGACAGAAATAGCTGAAACCACACACTGTTGGAGCTGTGAGTGAGTTCAGAACAGGAGGAGGTACGCAAGTAAAATCACATGCAGATTATTAAAAATCAAACAAAAGGGATCTAAGAAAACCCCGTCATGTGCGATCTACTAAGCGCAGTAAGACCTAAGCAAATTGTGAGACATATCAAGAGTGGAAATCAAAGGAGATATTAAGAGATCAGGTAGAGAAAAAAAAAACTGTGAATCCTTTAACACAGTTGACTTTGTAACATGATAAGGTGCAAAAGCTGCCAGTTTCTGTCAAAATATTTCACTGGCCTGACACGGCAGGAGTTATGTTTTCAGGCAAAGTGCTGTGACGACTGTCTGCATTTCACACATTTTTCATTTATAGTTCAGCTGCCTGTGCAATCTTACCCAACTGTTGTGGTCTGAGTTGTTGGTGTTGGACTTTAAAAGCTTTTAAAAATCTTGTTATTTTACACCACAAATATATGCACTGACATGCAGGGATATAATTCAGTTTGTCACACAAATCTTTCTGTCTCTGCGTTTTTCTTTTCTTTGTCTCGACTCACAAATGCATTTACATGGGTTCACCGACGAACACTAACACACACACACACACACACACACACACACGCACATACAGACACGCACACAAACGGGGTAATTAGCTGGCATTCCTTGCTGCTCTGCTGAAACGACCAGGCTATCCAGATGCCTCTCTGGACTCAACTCTCAGCTCTACCTTTGATGACTGCATTAGGACCCTCACTTTCATGCTGTGTGTGTGTGTGTGTGTGTGTGTGTGTGTGTGTGTGTGTGTGTGTGTGTGTGTGTGTGTGTGTGTGTGTGTGTGTGTGTGTGTGTGTGTGTGTGTGTGTGTGTGTGTGTGTGTGTGTGTGTGTGTGTGTGTGTGTGTGTGTGTGTGTGTGTGTGTGTGTGTGTGTGTGTGTGTGTGTGTGTGTGTGTGTGTGTGTGTGTGTGTGTGTGTGTGTGTGTGTGTGTGTGGTTGGTGGATGTTATCTGTCACAGATGTATTTCTTTACCTCCCACGGTTTTACAGGCCATGAATTCTGTCTGTTCATGTGCACGTAGCTAACGCCAAAGAGACACATTCAGTGTAAGGCTTTCAGAGAAGATCTTATATAGATGTTCTATGGATCAGTTGAGGCATACGTTTTTGAAGGACTTCAAATCCCACATGGATGACTGTTTTAATGTAAAAGTTATATTCGTGAATGACTTGATCTTCTGCAGAACATGACAATCCTAATATTATACAGCAAAAGGAAGTGTCTTCAAATGTTGTCTTACTATCCACCAAAACGATTTAATGTATTGGGAAGAGGAGAAAAGCAGAAAAACGCCACATTGGAGCAGAATGTGAATGTGAGTGTTGATGACTCATCCTACAATAAGTCAGGACGGTGAGGCCCTGAGGTTTTCACTATCCTTTTGTCTTCATATTCTCACATTTAGCATTCCTGGCTGCTGTTAAAGCCAATATTCTTAACGTCCTGCTTATAACAAAAAAAGTGATCTAAATGAAGAGAATTAAATAAAAATCTGAATGCTATTTCATAGGTTATAGTTGCTCATAACGTTATAGATAGATAGACGATTATAATTCTAAAGAGCACTGCATAACTGTACATTTCCATCTTGAGTATTATGCATGCTTTTGCCCAGGAGCTGTTCAGTTTACTGCTACAAGAGGTCACTGTTCTGCACCATCCAAAAAGAGGACTTATTAGCTTAAATTACTCAAAAGAACGTTTGACTTTATACTTTCACAACAAATAAGAACAGGCTCTGACGTTGCTTTGCTGACGAGCATCTTGGTGAATCTGCAAAGCATGCACTTTTAAAGTCATCAACTGTAAATGATGCTAACAACTTTCCCATCACTGTTTACTCCATGCTGAGTCAAAGACGCTGCGATTCCGTTTCTTCAGTTTGTTTCCAAATGTCATGACTTTCTGTTGTTCAGACACAAACAAACTGTTGAATTTTTGTCAGGACAGCTCGGAGAGGACACAAACACTGAGCTGAATGTGCTACATGCTTCTTATGCAACAAGGACCTTCAGGAATAGTTCAAAAGGACTTCCTGAAGCTTTCCAATCCTAAGGGTATCAGTGTGTGGTGTACACGTGATTAAGCTAAAGAAAAAGAAGTAGTTACATGGGAACAATTATCGAAACTTAATCTTGAGAGTTATTTAGAAACTTGGTCAATTCCCGAGAATCCATCATTCTAATGTTTCCCTTCTCTTGCTCCCTCCTTCTTGGATGTTTATGATTGCACTTTGCAAAATTCATCTACATAACATAAACAATGAAAAAGAACGCCTGTTAAAAACAAAGACATCCCACTTGGGTTTTTTCGTGGACAATAATGAACTCTGTGTTTAGATCCATTTGCTTGTCAGAGAGTCGCAGCTGTAGGTTTCACAGAAACTTGATTTGCTGCTTTAAGACTTTTGTTTAAGATGGTGTCTTGCGACTTGGGTTTGTGGCAGGTTACACAAGAAATCTGGTTTTCATTTGAGGTTTTTTTTTGTTGTCGCTGACACATTAATGGACAGCAGGGTGAATTGATGGGAAAATATCAAGTGGTGATGAAAGGAAATACGGACACAGAGATGAAATGAGACAGATCTTGTCAGTGTCCTCAGTGACGCTTTTCAGAAACAGCCTTTTAAAGTAAAATTGAACTTAGATATTGTAGAATGTTCTTTACTCTAATTTTGGAGAGTTAGACCAGTTGCTTTCAACATTGCACTTTTCCTGAGATGCCAAGTTAAGACACATATGCTGTAAATTACCCCATTTGGACAGTTATGGAGTCAAAGGGTTCATCTGATAAACCAATGCCTTAACCATATGTGATGACTGACTTTTTCAAACTCAGTTCATGTATTTTGAAGACCACAAATGGAAAAAAAAAACGTATTAAAATGCACCCACAACTTTGTATTGAAGGCACCCAAGTCTAATCAAGATTGTAAGTTTAAAATGTAAATTGATAAAAAAAAAAAAAAAGGTTTTTAATAAAGGTTCATAGAGATTAATAAAGATTCATTCGCTCATAACAATAACTTTTATCATAACCATGTGTTGTCAAGATATCAGAATTCTACACTTGATGTGATAGTTGTAAGAATTCAACAATATGTATACCTATTTTAATATGATGCCACAAAAAGTACCACTCACCATTTGGTGATTTTATTTATTGTTACAGTACCGAAACGTTGCCAATGTATTTGTGCAATTTAGAAAGCAATACTTTCTGTTATCTCTGTCTATTTCTAAGAGACATAGAGACTTATCTTTATTTAAGTATCTTTATAGGCAAAGCCAAAAGGAGTTGAGAAATGTCAGTCAGTATATAAGTATTTGTGTTAGACTGTGAATTTTATTGGACCCCAATGCGCTCTCTCTCTCTCTCTCTCTCTCTCTCTCTCTCTCTGTCTCTCTCTCTCTCTCTCTCTTTCTCTCTCTCTCTTTTTCTTTTGGCAACTTTGCCAAAAGTTTGGAGGCAATGTCATTTTTTAAATGCACAGTGTTGAGCGTATTAAATTGAAGAGGTTGACTGCCTTATCAATACCATCACTAAATATACTGAAGGGGAAGTGCCTTAAAAATGAAGAAATCCCACATCTTACCAGACGTATTGAAGGCCTAAAAAGTTTTTTAAATTCCCAGCTATCTCTGTGCAACATAACCAAGCGAACAGTCTTTGTATTTGAGCCTTTGAAGACCTGGTCTTTAGATGTGTGCTTCCCTTTTGTCCCAAACTAAACATTTGATATCAAGGCATCAAAGATTATTTAAAGTTTTTTAGGCTGTCATTCTTTGTTTACAAGGTGTTATCGATGATTTCGCCATTCATAAAAGGCAAGTCACAGTCGAGTAACACTGTTCTTATGTTATATAATGATCTATATTACGTAAGGTTTCATTGTGACAATGTTTGACAAACATCATTAAAGATGGCATCAGCTTATTGGAAAAATAGCTGGTTGACCTATTAGAAACCGTGCCTGTTTGTTTAAACCACGATAATGATTGGTGGAGAGACGATCAGAGGGAGTGAGTATGGAAGGGAGTGCGCAGGTAGTATATGTTTATTGAAAGTTTTCAGAGTACAGCTGGATGTAATGGCTGATGTTAAACTCTGCTCTGGCAGCTTTAGGAGCCTCAATGATAGGTTCAGCGTTTCCTGAACAAGTCTGTGCGGTGACGTTGGCTCACCACTTTTATTTACGGCTCTTGTAGACAAGAGTCCATGAAGATGTCAGAGTAACTTTGAATGAAAAGCAACGCTGACACTAACCTCTGGAGCATCCAGCGACTCCTCATAACTCTCTTTTATGGGCCAATGTTACCTTTTCCCACGAGAATCCTAAACTCAGCTCATCAGGCACAGAGCGAGGAGCAAAATATAATATAGGGACACAGGGAGAGATTGGGAATAATTTCAAGATGTTGAGATTGGAATGACAGCACTTGCTGCAAATTAGCCGTACTTTGCTGAGTCATTGGAGGTTAATGGACACGGGGGAGATGGTAAGAAGTGATTGTGGTTTATACAACCTTAATCAAATATGTCTGAAACACATTTATTTTGCATTTCTCTGGTTAAAAGAGAATTAGACATAAGATTAGCTTTTCTGGAATATGGAATCTTCATTTGAACACGTAATCCTTATAATCCATTTTTTAAAAGTGGATCTGCCAGTGCAGTAAAACATTAGTATATTTAATTTCACTTGTAAATTAGATTTAAAAATATTTTTGTTATTGAAGTAATTTGCTTTTTCGAACTTCCAAGTCATAAAAAAAATAATGCTTGAAGCACATTCATTTGGAAAAAGGGCTGTAACTATGTAAAACAGATTTCCACAAAATCAAATCAAACAAACACAACTGTTATCAAAGTTATAAGAGAATATGTTTTGTCAAAATAAAGGTAGTCAGCTTGATTCATTTAGTTATAGAAAACGGAGGGAAAACTGATTCTACCACACAACTATTATTGCCAAAATAACAGAAACGCCCCAAAGTGACACGTTAGATGTAGCGTTGACCTTTCCATTAACAAAGCTTCCTGACTGGGGTCAATAGGCAGAGGTCAAACCAGAGGGGGCAGGTCGATGTCGTTACCCTAAACATGGACAGCCTCCACTAAATCAGAATAACATCCAGTGTATTAGCCTCTCCATAAATAGTGCTGCGTTATGTGTCGCCTGTGATTAATGTTGACAATAAGTTTGTGTGGCAGCTTCAACAACCCGGGTGACTGCAGTGAGAATCAAAAGCTCCAACTGCGGTCAAGTTGGCACCATTTGAAACTAATTTTGCTACGTACAACCACAAGTCTGCGGTCCGACTGCAAACACATGTCCATTTGTTTCATCGTTTTATTCCAGTGCTTGTAAACAAGATGTGACAGTTTGTGGACGAAGATCGAGGAAAGAGAACAAGGCCAGTCCTGTTGTCTTTGGTCGGTGGAAGTGGGATCAGTGTATTCACTTGACAACGACTCGCATATTCAGACGGGGGAGGCGTCTTATTTCGAAGGCCGTTATAAGGTGAGATGGGTGCAGGACACAAATAGACAAGTTAACACAAACAGGCATCAGTGAGCACGCATTTGCAGCGCAGGCCCAGGATGATGTACTGCGTTCAGCTTTGACAACATGATTAGAAAGACTCGACCGCGGAGGAGAGTCGACCCCAGAGCTGGAGCTGAAAATTCTTCACCACCTCTGACACCGTCTAATGACTCTCATTTGCAATCTGACCTCCTGAACATTACCAGACTACTAGACCACGATAAGAAAGCTAACAACCGCCCCCCTCGACTCTTCGATCTGAAGCTTATGTTCAAGGAGCGCTCCAGTTAGGTCAATAATAATGTCTTATTGGAGCACTTCAGTACACTCCGTTATGTAGCTAAATTCTATTGTATGATAGGATTTTCTAAATTTAGGGTATTTTTGAAAGCTAGCAATATATCACAGGAACAGAACCATATGTTTTTAATGAGCACTTGAAGACCAGAAAACTGCCTCAAAGAACAACTTTCTCCGACAGTCTGCGTGCGGCTTTGAAGCGGTTGATTTGGTTGTACATGCTCCGAAACTATACGGTATAAATGAACAATGTAGAAATCTGTAGCATATGAAAGTAAAAAACAAAAACAAGTGATTAACTATTGGTTGTGCAGAAAAACATAATGTCTCACATGTTGAAAAACCGCGTCCATGTTCTCAGTTAGACCAGGAGAATTTAATTGTTTGGTTTGGTTTATAGGGTACAATTTGTTCTCTGTTGATTGCAAAACACGTGTGAGATAGCAGCAAGTGGCTTATTGCACATGCAAGCTTTGGCATTGATACCAACAGTCAGTGCACCTACACATTCGGTATACCATGATAGTATATACACATGACTTCATCATTATTTCATCACTGCAAAAAGTTTGTCGCCAACTTTCTACCCACCATTTTTTTTTTTAAAGAAATCTATAATATGCTAAACATCTGCACACGCTATCAGTTAGATACTTGATGAAATGCTTTCTAAATATGCTGCCAAGAGAAACCAGGACCTTCCAAACCTCACATGCAAGTGTTTTCCTTTCTTTTCTTTTTAAAAAAAAAAAAAAGTTCTTGCCTACTTTTTCATTTATGAGGCACGACTTGTTGAAAATGATGGATTGCTTTTTTAATGGCATGACCTGATGCAGATTTACCTAGTGACATGTCAAACCCTAATGGTTGGTTGGTTTTTTTGTGCATATGTGTAAAAGAGTGTGTATACATGTCCGTGTGTATGTCAGAGAGGACTGCAGGCGAGGGGGGTGGACGCTAATTGAAATTCCTTCAGCCATGTCTGGCAGAGCCCTGGTGTCTGAGTGGCACACACACAAACACACATGCACACCCATATTCACACTGGCCCTGGCCCTAATAAAAGTGGGCTTTGCCATATGGAGGCCATGTGCTAGAGTGGCCTCTCTGTGCTCTAGTGTGTGTTTGTGAGTGTGTGTGTGTGTGTGTGTCTTATCAGGAGAGGCTTGTACAGCAACCTGAACCCACAGACAGATGCAAACAAACCTATGACATGTGTATCAAACTGTGTGAGTGATCAAGATCCATTCATGTCGTTTTTGACTACACGACACACACCATTACATGCACACACACACACACACACACACACACACACACACACACACACACACACACACACACACACACACACACAGACAGAGAGTAGACGTCATGCAGCCGGAGCCTGTTGTATAAGCATTCAGAACAGCGCTTGTGTTTTGGATGTCGCTCGTCTAACTGATCTGTTGGGGAAACTGTAAGCAGGTAAATGTGGGAGCAATGTTCTGTTCTCCCTCAACAACTACTGTCAATGTGCCCTCAGGGTGCTGCAGCTACTCTGAGACCAGGGTTCTGTGGCAGTGCTGGAGATTTTCCAGATGTGTTTAACCGATAGATAAAGATGATAAAGAGTACACAGTGATTGCAGCTGATTTTCTGTTCTTACTTTTCAGTCATAAATGATAATGGTCACCCTTAAGAGTCTGTATATGTGCTACGGTAAATATATGATCATTTCTTACAGTTTTCATACTAAGTTATTGCTACTATTGTACTGTTTGCTTTTCAATGAACTTAAAAAATGCCAAAATATCACAATAGTTCTATGCATATTTTTCATTTCTATTTCCAGTCTTGTCCCTCAAGATTTTCAAGAAAATCAGAATCATCTGTGCATTGATATTCTTCAAGCCGTCGTAAACGCTTCAGTGATCTCAATGTTCCTTAAAGACCCCAGCGCAGTGTCTTGTTGCACCTCATTGGAGGAATAGTAGTCTATTCTGTGTGAAGGAGTGTAAGTGTGTGAACATGATGCTGAGCGGCGCTGACAGAAGAGCATGCGAGTGCTCAGTGAACCTTCTCAGCATAAATAAAGGTTAACATCATGTTTCATTGCCCTCAAAATGCATACACCAGAGAGAGGGAGACGAATTTACATGGCTGTTACTTTACATCTGATTCAGTATAACCTCATGCTTAGCATATGCCTGCTACTATTATAGCTTCAGCAGAAAAGCAGCGAAAAGCGAAAGTACTTACTTCAAAGTAAGTCATTTTCTCCAGAGGTTTGGTAATAACCCTGTTTTAGATATTTCCTCAAAGAAGAAGACGTTTCTTTGGACAATTTCTAATTGGTTCCAGGGGCTCTCTCATTGCTCTCATTTTTTTTATTTTATTTTTTTTAATCTCCAGGTCTAGTCATTTAGTTTTTTTCCTTATTCACTGTCATGAACTCTCCTCTCTAACTTTCCGCAGTCTGGAAAAGGTTTTTAGGCTTTAAATCAAGCAGCTCTGGTATTTTTCCTCTTGCCTCGTCACCTGTCTTAATGTGCTAAAGTTCTTAAGTAGGAACAAATGGGACATCTCTCAACAGAGGAATGAGCACGATGCAATGTTAGAAATAGAGTGCATTAATTCCTCTTCACTGATCTGAGATTTTTTTCATTACTTTCTTTGTTAATTGTGTTTCCCTTTGCATTTTTCCGCTTTTATTTAAAATTATACACTGAAACTAAGTGAAACAATGGCTCAGTGCAATTTCCGTTGTTGCATAAAAGAAAGAATACAAAAAAAATTAACAAAGTTGACTTACTGTACGGATCGTCCTCACTTTTGGTGCCATTAACTTTCCCCTTCTTGTCGATGCGAAGGAAGAATTTCTGGTAGGAGAACAGTTTCCTCCTGCGCACGTCTCCCTGAAGATGGTTGTAACTGCTCCGCACGTGGCGCCCGACAACTGTCGCTGAGGACGATGAAACATTTGTCGCCCTTGGCAACCTTGCGGAGGATGCTTGCGGAGGTTGCGGCGATGAGTAAAGTGGAAAGGGTGAGGTGAAGACGTTGGAAGGACTACCTCCTGGTGCATTTTGGTTCCTTTTGGAGTCTGGTGACAGAGTGGAGAGCGGTGAGGCTGAGGAAGGTCCGAGCAGGAGAAACAGGAAGAGAAAGGTGATGGGAGTGAGGAGGTGTAAAGGAGATCTGCGGCAGGGGTGGGAGGAGAACCAGGCGACCGGTGCACCTTGTGTCACTGTCCATCTACACATGGTAGTGGAGCTGGGAGAGCTGTGGAGGTGCTCAGGGGCTGGGGCATGCTGAGCTGGGTGCAGGGAGACGGAACAATAGTGGGAGAAACCCCCCCCTGACTGACCGCCAACACCTCCTATGTACAGGGACCCCCACACTCACTGGAACTGTAGGTGAGGAAACCTGTAGAGTTACCTGTTTGAAAAATATTTGTGGCAGCAGATGTAGCTTTTCTTTTTTTTTTTTGTCTTGAGTGATGGAGCTGGAGATGGCAATGCAGCTGCTGATGGTGGTTGAAGCCTGCGGTATTGTGGCCGACTCTGCTGTAGTCCCTGGTGCTGTTTATTCCTCAGCAATGCCGCAGGAATGTGTCAACATCCATAACTCAGATCACCTCGCGATGGGAACAACTGGGGGCTCGCCTCAAAGACCTCTCACCACCTCCTCCCCCGTTCCAACGCTGCTGCTCTTTGCTGGTTGTTGCTCTCACGCGCTAGAAAAATCCTTTTTTTTTTTAAAAGTTTGAATGTAAGCCTATACACTCGATTCCGAAGACAAAAACATACATGAATACTTCATTCATACACGCTGCTAAACATCGACACACATCTCCCGAACCGTTTGTCTTCAGCAAGGCAGAGGAAGAGGTCTGGATAAAAGATGCCTCTTTGCTGAGTACAAAGGGAATAAATAAAAACAGAAAGTAAAAAAAAAAAAAAAAAGGTTAATGCTGCATCTCATAAAATGTTCAGAGAAATCCACGCAAAGGAGGCCATAAAAAAGTCACAAAATCCAGACTTTCCTCTCTTCTCTTCTTTGCCGTCTTTATTTCTCTTTGCAGAGCTGGTTTGAAGTTACTTCGGTGTGCAACAGAGCTCGGCAGTTCTTGTCTTTCTCCCCTCTCTTGTTGTGCGTCCTGTCAGTTAGCTGTGCTCCGTATCTCTCCTCAGTCTTTGCCTCTCTGAGAGCAGGAGCAGCGCGTTGCCTCTCTTCTTTCCTCCTGTGTGTGGCTCCCTCTCTTTTGGCCCCCTCCCTCTTTCCTTTGCCTCTCCCTCTCCTCTATCTCTATCAGCCGAGCTCTGTCTGGTTATCTGGAGTTTCTCTGAGGTGACTGAATCTTGTCTTTCCTTTCACCTTATTTATGTGCTGCAGTTCACCAGATGTCATCTCTTAGTGTAATTGGATGTCTATGAAAACCACTTGGCTTTGAAGAGCCGCGTGCACTTATGTGTGCATGCATGTGTGTTTGCACGTGTGTGTGTGTGTTTGCATTTGAGTGTGTGCAAGAGCATGCAAGGGGGGGTTCTGTCCCACCCAGTTCTTTCTTCCCCTCCCTCTCTCTTTCCCCCTTTTCTCTGTCTCCTCCCCTTAACACACAAAACCCACCAATGGAGCAGAACAGGTCAGAAAAAAGAAAAGACAATTTTTCCTCCATCTATCTCAGGTCCATTTTTCTATATCTCTGATAAGCCTTAAATATTGTTTCTCATTTTCAGTACTTGTGCATCTTACCAGAATAGACCTTAGACATGCTATTTAAAGTATCCCAAAAGGGCTCTTTCTAATTATTTCATCCAAGGAAGTATTATGAAATAAAACATGTCTTTATACGAACACAAAAAACAGTCTTCTGATGTGCTAAGTATGTTAAAAACTCAATTAGTAGCACATAAATGTCGCTTTAACATAGTCATAAATCACAGACACTTTTAGGTGGAGGGCCACATGTTTTTACTCCAGGCTGCTTTGCTAGGACACATTTTACATTTTGATCAGTCAGTATCCATCAATAATGAGCTTTTATGACTTGCTAATTTTAACCTGGGCTACTTTCTTTCTAGAATGGTCATTCCTTGAGATGCTGAAAATAAAGATGTAGTGTAGTGTTAGGTTTCTGCACAGTGTTGATGTCCCACTTAGATTAGCTGATGGCATCAGCTGCTTCATGTGTCCTTAACAATCACAAGCTCATTCACAGCTGAATGGCCACCAGCTGACTTGAAACATCCAATCATATCCACTGCAGCTGTTTTGACACTACCCATCAAACTCTGGGCTCCTTTAACAGCCTTACTTCAATGTTCTTTAGCGTGTTATCTTTTCTTTTGTCCACAAACCTTGAAAAGGTGCTTTATAAAAATATGACTATATACTGTAGTATTACAAAAAAATATCTATGATGTCACAATCAACGTTTGTCAAATGCAGTTTTAAATAAGGACCAGGATGTTCTACTACATCTGGTCTCATTTTGCAGTATGTGAGTCAGCAAGCTTTTTTGACCCACAATCCTCTGCAAAGAGGATGCAAGGTCACATCCATTGAGCTGCTGAGAAAGCACAGAGATATTCCATGGTGCATTTGATTAAATATTGATGCATTTTAGAAGAATCCTGACTGATGCTCTGATTTTTGAGACTCAAGAGTAAAGTGTTTTCTGCACAAAATGTACAGTAACAGTCATTTGCTATAAATGGACCCTTCATTGACAGATGTGTCTCTGACTCAAGTTGTGTGCTCATTTTCCGGATGATGCCGTCTACTTCAGCTGACAGGATGCTCATTAGTTAAATTACCTCCTGTGGTTTTCGTGACTGAGAGGAGATGTCTGAATTCTGTGCCCTCCGTGACACATAACATACCTGATAAAAGCTGTGACTCGTCTTTCCTCAATTCAACATGCAAGCCAGTTTAGCTGAGTCGACTAGCCCTCAGCTGTTTTGACAGACACCATGAAGCGCTGTCTTTCCCAGGAGCCTAATCTCTAGACAAACATCTGAGTGTTTTTGGAGGAAAGAAGCTGTATAAGGTGCATTTCACCTTTCAAGAATCTGGGTCCTCTGTCTGGTTTCAGTGTTGTTTAATTTCCTTTTCACATTGTCAGACAACAGCCATATCTCCGCTTCTGTTTATTCTCTTCTCCTTTTTTGTTCTGTTTATAAGTGTCTCAGATATTTCTCGAACTACTGGCTGGCTCCTGTCCAACTTGTAAGTTTTGCAACAGAAAGATTTAAGTAGCCATGTTTTCTGATCTATTTCCTTTATTCCTTCATTAATTTGCTCAATGTCAAATGATCAAGCATAATTACAGTATTTAAGAGATTTCATGCACTTCTGTTTTGCCTCTGTAACCGTGTAAAAAGAAAGCCCTGCAGAGTTAGCTGTCACATCCCTATGAGGTGTTTAACTAACTGTCATTCAGTCCACTTGACAGCCTCCCTCTTCCTGACTGTTCACACAGCAAAGACTGATTTGATAATGGTGAAAGAGAAACTACTGTGCAGAATTGACAGGAAGCCTAATATAATATGATCACCGATATTTTTTATCTTATTTGACATTCAATAAGTATTTGGGTATTGCAGAGCCATTGATCAGATGTGAGTTTGAGTGCGTTTACTTTTGGGCTAATACCTGACTTTAGGATGAAGACTTGGAACAATTTCTTGAGTAATCATAATCTACCTATTGAACTTGTTTTAAATGCCATTGGAGTTTAGATGGCGAGCAATTGAGAAAATAAAAAGGGAATGACAAGCATTTTAGTTTCCTGCAATTTTATGATGGTTTTTGCAAACCCCTGAGGTGGGAGATGTTCTTGCTGTTTTACCTTGCCTTCCTGTACACAACCAGCTGCTCCATGAGCGTAATTGTCCACATACTTGACTACCGGTACACTACAAGTAACTGGAGTGGTACTCCTTAGTTGCTCCCATGTGGAGACCTATCACCCCCAGACTTGTTTCCATTTACTTTTACAGGTTCCCAGATTGACTTTTTATATGCTTTTATGTTTGTTGCCAGCTAGTTTGACAGGCATTTTTGTAGCTGCGCAGTGGCAATGACACATCATACAGATGTGGATAATTGCAGACTTGTTCCCAAAATTTTTCTGCCAGTGATCTCCCTGCTACTGTATTGACTTTCTCAAATCCCCTTTCCTGTCTCACTGCCCCACAGTTCATGTTTGAATTGTTTCTTGCTTCAGTATTGCATTAATTTTTGAGGAGGTGCACAGTCAATGCACCAACAGATATGAGGCAAACATTATGCGCACACATAAACTAAGTCATTTAGTAAACAATAATGTAGATAGACATTTGTTACAATAAACAATAACTGCCCCCCCCCCCACACACACTTACATATACTGTATAATAACCCGAAACAAGATTTAGAAGGCCCCCTGTGTGACTACAAAATTCAAAAACAAAACCTGTGCAATTAAAAATATACTCATACTAAGAAATGTGCATAACCTCTGAAGGAAAATAAATATTTGCTTTTGAAGTAAACCCAATCCTTTTTATAAGATAACTCTTAACATTTATTTTTTTTAAATAGTGTGTAGGGAAAGTGCTTTTTTAGTGTCATCTTTTATAAGAAGCTCATATCTTGTAAAAACGTTCAAGTTGAGCATTAAGTCAATGAGAGAACATAACCCACACTCACACACCAATATGATCAGGGACCGAATGATGATCTACGTGTCAATACCTGCAGACAAATTTCAGCACCACGGACAGCACTGTACGATGTAGTTCTTCATATGCCTTATGTAATCCTCGCCTACAGTATCATTACGTTACTAAGGGTTTTCCCCCACTGATGGATTTTTTTTTATTCCTTTTAAGCGATGAGTCAACTGTAAGGCAATGGTCCGCACATGTCCAGACAAGAACCTCTCAGAAAACACTCTGTAAGTGTTGACGCACTGTGACACAGGTAACAAACATTACCAAAGGCTGCAGCATTACTGGTTTGTCTTTGAAATCTGTTTCCCATTTTATTTTAATTGTGCCAGATTATCTAAATTTAATGCAGTAAAAAAAAAAAAAAAAAAGTCATCAATATCAGGCAAAAATGAATCCCAGACATTTATTCACAACTTTTTAGGTTATCAACTGATTGTATCAGATATTGTTGTAATCACTGGAAACATATAAGTAAACATGCCATTAAAATCAGATGTTAACTCTTTAATTTGACAAATTGATCAGTCATCAGATGGTTCGGAAGTTTTAGGTTAAGACATTAAGCAGTATTGGTGACTGTTGGAAAAAAGACAACAATTAAATATATGCTATAATTGGTACTTGTGGAGTGATAACATTGCAAACTGAAAAAAATAACTAAGCAGGGAGAAGTAGAGAGAAAAGAGCCAAGATATTGGGGGGAAAAAGAGAAAATAAACATCTGGTCAATGACTCTGCGGCTCAAATTAACGGTGTAGAATGACAACACACAGAAACACAGAATGTCCCCGATCCTTCTTTGATTTCACAGGCGTTTTTTTAGCTTTACTAATCCTTCTGTGTTGTCAAAGTAAGCACAAATAACCCTTGAACTAATTATCAGTTGCTGATCAGTCACTGACTGATCTCTTCATTGTTGCGCCCTGCAGTCTTGTTGTTGTGTGTAACAGTTCTAACAAGACTCAGATGTTGGAAGTCAGTCGTTCGTGAGGGGAAAAAAAATGTTTCGTCACACCAGAAAACAATTTGTTTGATGCAGTGAAGCACCGCATTCCCTGCTTTTCTCCCCTTAACTTACGTAGGTAGGCGAAAGGGGCTTCCCTCTCTGGAAACAATTGTCATTCATATTTGTTTTCTCTAAACTTTCTTATATGACTTTATATTCTATCAAAATATTCCATGATATTCAAGAAATATCCAAATATATTTTAGAAATTACACGGTACATTACACAGCATGACTTGAGGTTTTAAAGGAAAATGCAGCAAAATCAACATTTGTTGCTGTAATCTGGTGACTAATGTTCAAATTCATGCTTCTCTAATGATGACTTTTTTTTTAAGTGAATCATTCAAAAAAAATTCAATCACTATGTTTAGGAGAAATGAGTCATTCTCATTGTCTTGTGGTTTTGGCTTAAACTGTTGCTGCATTAGAGGCCAAACTTCAAAGTGTGGCATAGTCGAAGTCTTGATGGGGGGTCAGAAACTAAAGAAAAGCTATCTCCACCATAGAGCGACACAGAGTTTAGATAAGTCCATAAGATCAGCTTAACGGATTCCTGCTGACACAAACCGGCTCTGGCTCAGTTTGTCATGCTGTGGATAGGTCTTAATTGCTCATGCCTAGAAGCCAGTCGCCATTAGGGACCAGCAGTTCGGCTCAGTGATTCTAATTGTTTCATTGCAGTTGAGCTGGTGGCTTTGAACGTATTATGGTCTTCAAACCGGCTTTGTAGAAATGGCCTTGGCAGTTAAGTTTAATTACAGACACATTAAAGCACTTAGAGACAAAAAAGGAGCTCTTACAATAAGCTTGGTCATGGATAGACTGGTTAAGCTGCCGAATGTGTAATTCACAATGGCTTCGAAACGTGATGATGTAAATAAACCTCAAATCACTTTTGTGTCTTTAAAACATTGGAAAGGTTGATCATTTTAAATAAATTTAAAATACCTTTAGAGCGTAGCTTTGTTGCTCCTTCCTCTCAGTGCATTTCTTGTTATTCCATTGGAATGTAGTACATGCTCTGAAATGGAAACAAACAAAGATCAGAATGTTAACAACACCATTAAGACAAACGTGATTAAAACAACTCACACTTTTCCAATGGGCAGCCTCAGAAGGTGGGCCAGACCTCCGAGAATAGAGATTGAACCATCTCATTGCAAGAAAAAAGATGTTTTGGGACAGCAACATGGAAATGTGGTACATGTGTTTTGTTTTTATGGGTGTTGGATGGATTACACACGTTGCAATATTTCCAATGGACTCCTCATCTGGTTTTTAGAAATTACAGTACAAAAAAACCCCAAAAAGGCAGCACTTACATGAAGTTATTACTTTTTCCCCCGTTCACATGACATTCTCCTTGTGAAAGTCTTGACAACTGGTTTGTGGCTTTTAAAATGTAACTTTTTGTTTAGAAATTGAATTAAGCAACAACATTTGTTCATGTTATGTTGAACACTTTATCCTTAAGAAAGATTATTGGATAACATTTTGAGAACAAGTTTTCCTTCAGAGAATTCTTGTAATTTCAGTGGACTAAAAGGTCAATTCCACCGGAAACAAACACCAGAGCAGGGCTGCTGTTCTTCTTCATCCGCAACTGTCGTCTAAAAGCGACAGTGAGAAGCAATAGTTTATATCTCAGAGCCCTGTGTAAAGTTATGATTCAATATGAAGTCATAACACATACATTTGAAGGAAAGTGCTGCCATATTTTGGTTTTTAGACACCAAACCTCACATCTGCAGACCAGACATAACCCTCTGACATCTGCCCTACAGATACATCCATACACCAATGGCCGTGATGCCTTAATGAGCCATACAGTCAAACAAATAACACTCAAACAAAGTTTCACTTCACAGAGCACGTGAAGTGAGCTGCACACACAGGAAGTGTGTGCAGCAGGTGTTGAGTTTATTAATGCCTGTGGAATCGATCGGAAGTATGCGTTGCTTCTTTTGTGTGTTGGCTCAGTAAGACCTGCATAAACTAACATCATTAATGATGGATGTGGTTTAGGATAGGGAGTTACTGACAGTGGAAACACAGAGCCGACATGACACTCAAACAATGTATACACATGATACCGGCCTTGGGTTGACCTTTTATGATGCATGCAGCATTATGTGAAAGCAAAGAATGTCTCTACCTTGGACGCAAGTTGAAATTGTGGTCTCTTAAACCTCATCTGCTCTGCTTTTAGTTTCATACTTAATTTGTCAACTACCGGCTCAAATTACAAACTGTGATTCCCAGTATCAGATGGTTCCGCTTGTACAACTAGGTTTACATTTTGAAATGTAAAGCCACATTTTTAAATGTTCCCAATGAACCATTTCCAGATTCTTCTAACAGGGCCTCCGCTAACATAAATATCTTCCATGTTTTAATAATGTTAACAACATGAAAGTAATCACAATGTGGCCAAAGCAGGGTACAACAAACAATAAAGTTAAACATAGTGGTAACTAGAATGCAGGTCCCCATGCCTCATCTGCCATGTTAACAAATGACATGTCAAAGCAGAAATGATCAATTCCATCAACTGACACATTGTTAGATTATTGGCAGCAAACTTGTGTGTACAGGAATGAACTCATCGACCTCTCCTCACAATTTCCTCAAGGGACTGTTTGTCCAGTTATAATGGACTAGTTTCCAATTCTAGTTCAACTCTATAAAGAATATTTGATATGACATGATTTGATTGCCAACATTGCACAATCCTTCAGCAACATGAACTCTTTCAATAATGATACAATAATGGATTTAAAAAAAAAATTCACATCGTAGGCAGCCATTTTGGTTTTTCATGAAAATGCCCCATTGTCTTTGTTTTAAACCTCATGTAAGATTACACAGCTGTGATTGGTTAATTCATGGCAGGTTTTCTGGAAGTCTATTCTAACTGGAGGGATAACAATCTCACAGAACTACAGTTGATGGATTTTGTGGCAACACTTTACTAGAAAGGATGGGGTTATTTTGAACCTAAATGGTATCAATGGTTACAACAGATTAGTCCACCAATCATACTGGTGACTGTTTTTCACCCAGTGTTATTATTATTCAGATTGTTTATAACTTAGTCAGATGATATCTGGCAATCATGTAGTTTATATACAACTGTGCTACCAACTATCCAATTAAAAATAGTAGTGACTTATTTTTACTAACCCATAACATGAGAAAACAAGCCATTTAATCAGAATGACCTGAAGCCCACATCCCCGGACTCTAGATTGTATTCACTTGACCATGAATTTCAGTAAGTAAAGCAAACCAAATTTCTACCGGTATCAATACTGTAACCAAAAATAAGAAACAAAAACTTGAGGTTTGTTTTTTTTGTTTTTGTTACTGCTATGCACCAAGCTTCCATGTCATCACACTGTCCAGTGGAGGCACAAGGTCTCAGCTGAAATATTAATGTAGGGGCGGGAGTGTTGCTTCTGGGTGAATAATGCAACAGGTAGATTAGTTTTGGTTTCAGAGAAAGCGAGCAGATGGATAAATTAATCATTAAAGCTTCATCCCTGCTGAACAATTGAAAGGACGAGGAAAACCAAAAAAAGTTATCAGCGACAGATAACTTTACTATTGCATGTTTTTTTTTTGCTATTGATATTTTATGAGATATTCAGAGTATGTGTTTTTTTTTTTTATAAGAAAGTGTATAGAGCTAGCTGGATTTGTCTAGGATATCGTAAAAGTTCAAATAAACATTTAGCTCTGTTAATGTCTCAGGCACAGCAATAAACTGCTACATTACATTTCACAGACTGAACAAAGCACCTTTAACATGACCATAATGAAGTTTGACATTCAGCATAAACTGGCTCATCTGTCACAGTCCAGACCTGAATGATGTTAAAAAGAGACCGAATAAAGGCACAAGTAGAAAAATGGGAGGATTTGGGGGGAGCGAGAGAAGGTGGAAAGGGAGAAAGATGGTCAGCAAGAGAGGTGATGGTCTTTGCTGGTTTGTTTATTTCACCAGTTGTGAGTTTCAACGCAGAGTAGGCCTGTGACCAATCAGCAGTCATGAGACAGTAATATGCAGGAAGAGTACCATGTTATCCAAAGTCAACATGACTCAATTTGACCGAAAAAAAAAAAGCCACGAAAAAAAACCTGTTGTTCTAGGTATGTGTGCCGATTGTTAGTTGAAAGCCTTGTAATTATAAACTTTAATGGTGGAGTAAATAGCACAACATTCAAACTGGAACACTTCTCTTGTACTCATTGGCGCCCCAGAAGTACAAACTAAGGCAGGACGTAGCGTGTATGTTTACTGCTTGTACCTACAATGCTACCTAAGGCGACCGCAGCTAAAAACATGTAAGACATCTATCACCCCATACCCACTGAACTCTGACTGCGAGCTTTGTCTCTGTCCGTTATTTGTATGTCTATTCACTGTATGTCTATGGTTTATGTCCTGTACCACTGTTTTTTTTCTGTGTTCTAATTCTGTCACCCTGCTTCACAATAAAATTAAAAAAACAAACAAACAAACATGTAAGACACTGGAAACATTACATTCGGCAAACACCCGTAATGATAGCATCTTCGGGAGCATATTGGTAAGCTGATATTAGCTTACTTAGCTTACAGCAATGATTTGTCTGCCACATGTTTTTTTTCTTGCTTTCTTTCATACTGCTTTTGGCTGACACCATTTGATAATTTTCTTTCAGCTAAGCAAGAGAATTGAACAAACCATTGTTAAAATTTGTCACAGTTCTGGTAAATGTAGCTTAGAACAAAAGCATCTTAGCCTTGTTATTGAGAACCAGTTACCAGAGAATGTGTTAGGTATTCCTGCTATGATATTTATCTCTTCTGATTCTTGGCAATGATGCCATGATGTGGTGTATTGCATCAGACAGAAAGTAAGATGGAGGCCAAGTGTTTGTGTATGAGAAAAAGGCTCTCAAGTTATTTGGCTCAAAAGTTGCCCGACCTTTCAAGCATGAAAAAAACATCCTGTTTAAAACGTCAAAGGATGCAAACACTTGATTCTAAAGATAGTTTTCTGTCAATGATGTCTTTAACTAAATGAGGCGAAAAGAGCACAAATCTCCAGCCTTACACAAACACAGTGACACAGTCATGGACTCGCACACATTCACTTAAAGGTCAGCTGGGGGGGGAGAGGTGGTGAGAGGTTAGAAGTATTATAAGCTCTATTCTTATGTTACCAAGGCTTTGTAACCTTCTGCATCTACCCTAAAACACACACACACACACACACACACACACACACACACACACACACACACACACACACACACACACACACACACACACACACACACACACACTAACCTGACCCCTGCCACCACTCAGGTCCATTACTTTGGCCAAAGTTGGAACCAGACACCTGTCCTGTCCCATGTACTGAGGTTGGGTTTCAGGTATCAGGTTTGTGCTCCCTCTCTCGCCTTTCCTGCACATGCTCAGTCAGCATGTTAGCTTTATCCTCTAGATATAAGCACTGCAGGTAGGGACGTTCCACCCCCCCACCCCCCCCCCCCACCCCCGCTCTACACATTAGTGTGCAAAAGAGAGGCCCACAGGAGTTGAAGAGCAATTATGTCTGGTCTCTGATGAGAGAACAAACTGAGACAGACAAAACCCTGTGATGTGGTGAAGTCATCCAACCATCCCCAGGTACACAGGTAGACAATAGACAGCAGAGTCAAAAGCCCCGCAAAATGCATTCGGTCTAGACACGCGAACAAACCAAAGCAAAACGAGTCCATAAAGAGCGGTTGAAGACATTTGTAAGTACTGTAGGAGGGACAGGAGCGGAACAAGCTTTGAAAGTACTTTGAAGCACTTGAAATGCACTTGATTTAACCTGTTAAACTTGTCTCATTAGTGGGTCCTCCTCTTTCAAGATCAATCAAGAAAGCCCATTACAAAGTGTTTTTGATGTTGAGAGGGAGTATTTGATACATGGTCTTTTTTTGTAAGATACAGAGAAAAATCTAAGCCAAAATAGTATCCACAAACCTAAAGTGGAAAGTGTTGGTCTCAGAATAGAAATAAGCTGTTTCAACATATTGGTGGATTAATTAATAAATACATTTACTGTTTCATCGATAAATAGATAATGCAGGTACTTTTCATCTGCAGCTCTAATTAAAACACGTTTAGGTTTGAATTGTTTCCAATCGCTGCATTGTATCCAATCCTTGACTCGCCTGTGTGCTGTCATTGGCTGGGAAAAACACATCAGCTCCACACACAGAAATGTCCCATGTCAAGCAAAACAAAACAAAACATGAAAATACAGGCAGAGGATAGGGTGTCTGCAGACAAACACAGATGTACACACATGTATAAAGGCCCCATGATGATTGAGTGGCATTACTTTATTTTATATAAAAAAACTAAATCTGCCTTTAAAATTAAATCAAACATTTTTCTCTCCTATATTTTTATAATTTCAGCATACTCTCATCTGTTTCATTGCCAATAAATCAATGTATGCTCTTCCTTTGATGGAGTTTCCCCACAACATGCTGCAGCTTAATGCCCTGCACACCATTGCTTACTTCAAGCTCAGAACCTGTGCTGTAAATTGTGTTTTGGTAATTTACCGCTGACTCAGGACTGTTTGGAACGTTCTAAACATGAGGATCAACGTCAGGACAGAGAAGTTGGTTGTGCTGTCGGAGAAATTTAGTGGGAAGATGTTGAAGTTGAAAGATTTTGACAGGGTGCTTTAACTTCAGCTTTCTTTCTTCCTCCAAAGAGTCAGCTCTAATCTTCTCAAAGGTACTGCTTTTCAAGACTCAGGTGATTGGCACTATTATGTTTTTTTGTTTGTTTTTGTATTCTTAAACCAAAGTCTGGAATTCCCTCAGGTCTTAAATCTTTCTTGGGTGCTTTTTATCATGGTTTGCTGGACTCCTTCGCCTCCTTCTTATTTACTAAGCCCTTAAAAGTCCGAGTGTGCTAATGTAGCGTGCGATGTATGCTGAGAGTAACGCCTACAGTCATAATAAATATGTCGAGGTTTTGTAATGAAGTGATGTTTTTTTGTCGGTATAGACATGAACTCCTGTGATGCTTTCTACTTTCCGTCTAAATTAGTTTTGTAATGGTTGGTTGATGCAAAAAGTTGTCATTACAAGGTTGCATGTTTTTACAAGGCCAGCATGAACACCTGTGATCATGTCCTGTAACTTTTTTCAAATCCACACTAAGGTTTACAACAACAAATGCATTTAGAGCATCAGAAGATGTCCTCCCAGCAGCGCACACACACACACACACACACACACATACACACACATTAAAACACACATGATCCTGTGGTTTTCAAAACCACAACAAACACTTACTCTCGGACTAATCCCATGTCTGTATGAAGTGTTTTCTCCTGTTTACACTCTGCGGTAATGAGGGGGCCATTAGACATGAGACTTGGTCTCACATAAAAGGAGTCATCATCACACTGCTCTGTTGCTAGTAATGAGAACAGCGAGGCTGGGCTTCCCCTTGTCTAGAAGGTGAAGTCTTGACTCATTGCTTCCCACAGCGGTTGTCCCTCACATGTCCTGACTGAAGGTGAATCCTATTTTAAGCTAGCTTAGTGGTTTATTCAATCCTAAACTCCAGCCTCTTAAATGATTAACCGTGTAAAAAAAAGTCCATGCTGGATGATGCCGAAAATTTACTCTAACGAACCCCTAATCATGTTCTGATATAACTTAGCTTTTCAGCAAGACCTACAGTCTTCATCAAGCTGCAACCGCTGGCCAATACTGAAGTGCAAGAAACTGCAGTTGCTCAAGTTTCGACTTGAGACTGGCTCTAATACAGTATATCCTCAAATGCTCATCTTTATGGTTGATATAAACAGGTCTCTCTGTTTGGGATTTCATTGCTCTTTTTTTTTAGAAAGGTTGTGGCTGATTTGACTGAAAGGCTAGTAACAGAGCCATGTACTTATTTCATTAAAGATGCAGGAGATAGCTGGTCCTGTTTGTGAATTTTACCCCAAAACAATGATGTATTCCCTAAAATTAACCAAGTTGTGATGGTTCCTGAATCTGACCCAACTGAGACTGTTTCACCATCCGTATCTTGAATTTCCCTCTGACGATCTCCTGGGTGAAGCCCTCTATCCTTGTTTATCTTTGCTTTATAACCATTCAGTGAGGATTAGCTCTAGCCAATCACAGCATAGGAGGGGAGGATCAAGTAAAGCTCTATTAAAAAAAGTCACACAAAATGACAACGCTAATCCAAGTATCGTTGTCACTTTAGCATGCTTACGATTGCTTTTTTGCAATTAGCACAACGTGAAGCTGGGTTTAAGGCACATCATCATTATTTTTAGGTATTTGGTTGTAGAACAAAGTATCACCTTATTTAAATACTTCATTTTGATTACGGTACTATTGATCCTAATGCACAAATCCTGTCTGTGTGAATAGCCAATACTGCCATCATTTTCCCTGTTGGTGTTTCCATACACAACACTGGACAATTTATTCATTGATTACCTTAAGTCATAGCAATAACAAATTGAATTCTTTAGTTATATTTATTAAGCTATATGATATGACGATGACAAACTGTTTAAAGCTGTGACACATCTTTGTTAAATGTTTAAGGGTCTATTCATCTGGTGGTCAGTGAGGCTGTCTTGTTGACTTTCTATGTCAACCACGGTGAAGTCACTCGTATGAAGGCAACACACACTAACTTAATGTTCCTCTGTCTGGAGTTGACTCTCCCTCTGTCTCTCTCACACACACACACACACACACACACACACACACACACACACACACACACACACACACATGCACTGTGGCACTCTTTTGGAGAGTGTGAAAGGAGTGCCTGCTGAGGACAACTCCCTCATATGGAAGCAGAAAAACACAAATGTCTTTGATGCTTTGGATGCAGACCCAACTAAGTCCACATGTTTCCCCAAGAGATGACTAATAGCTAATAGAACAGCCACAAACGCAGGTCATGAACTTTATACAAAACAAACTAACATGTCACATCACATTTGTTTGTACAGTGGTTTTAATTGTTGGCTTTGTCTGAGATGTCGTTGAATGATGAGGAAACTTGGGAGCTTCCAGAGAGGAAAAACTGCGGTGTTCAGCTCGCATGTCTATGTTACATCAGTTGGGTAACTCACAACAAAACAGGTCTCTTTAAAAGGGACTATAGCCGTCCTTTTGTAAGCCAGTTTACCTTACCTTGAAGTATTTATACCTCAGTGCCTGCTAAGACCATTTCTTTTCATTTTTAGACATCTCGCATTCAGAAAAGAAAACTCTTTACACTGCTGATGAGAAATATTAAGTATTTTATACCCTTTCGTTGAGACCCTCCTAATCGTTGTTTAGCTTAACAAAAACTGAGATTCCTGTGTTCTTTTTCTTCTACTTTTGTTTAAAACTTCACTGCAGACAGACAAACAAAGAAGCAGGTACCGTATACTATAGAAAATATCGATTCAAAACTAGCATTTCATTTGTAAATCCAAAATTGAACTTTAACCTTTCCTTAACTTAGAAAATTAAACAAATCAATGAACTGGTTAGACAATAGATTTAAAAGACGGAAAACCTGAAAACTACTCATGATTTAATTAGTATTTGGAGCTCTTATTTACTACAGAAGCCCGCTTATCTATTCTAGAGGAGTCCTTCAAAGCAACATTTATGTTTATAACGCAGTGCTGTTTCACAGAGTCTGAGTGGAGACATTCACAGACTACAGCGACTGTGAGAGGACGCTGCTATCGTTATGTTAGCTGCAGACACGGCGAGAGTGAACGGAGAAAAGCCGACCGTTTGGACCGGTCATGTCTCGTATGGATCACAGATCAACAGTGTGCTGATGCAGCATAACTTAAAAGGGATGCACCGCAAGCATTGGGTATGTGTGTGCGTGTCTCAGACTCTCAGTGTGCACCACAGTGCTCACAGTCATGACAGCAGAGAGAGGAGCAGGTAGCTGCAGCTACATGAAACACACTCAATACTCACAGCATAGTTTTTATTACTTCATCGTAAAACATTTACCCAGCAGATGTGGCAGATAACCCTCTGAAATTTGTTGACAATAGTAACTTTGGAAAGACACATTTTTCAGATATTGTCAGGGTTTATCTAAAGGTTACCATCTTCACTCTTTTTTTCCCCCTCCCTTTTTTAATCCACATATGTTCACACAGATTTACCTACAGAACTGTTTATCTGGTGCTTTATTTGGTGTATGTACTAAGGAGAATGCAGCCAAGTATGTGGTGTTGTCTAGACCTCATATAAAGCAGCCTTTGATACAGAAAATAATTTCCATGCCTATGCCTCCTACATCAGTTCAACACATTCAGGCAGGATGACAATCAAACACAGCTTGGACACAGTCAGCAGTGTATCTTTGATGTGATCTGTCTCGCATCTGCTCCAAGTAAAGCGTATCATATGTAAACTAATAAGCCAGCGTTAGCTTAGCATGTTTGTTAGCCATGTGGACTGACAGGCCGGGACAGCTGAGCATGCTACAAACTTAAGCTGTGTCACCAGAAACACATTAACCACCTGCTGCTGTCGAGGTTGGGTCTTTTTTCTACATCAACAAACTCAGCTGAAGATTTCTCCTGCTCTTCTTAACTGTTGGTTCAACAATTTTCCAGCAGCTAAACTGGCTCACCAGGAACCCTTGTAATCTGATTGCAAAGAGATTAAAGATTGTCACACCTAGAAGCCCTCTGGTAAAGGCAGATGTTCTGCTAAATGTGCAAGCAAGCTGTGGATTAGAGACATGTTTACCACTTACATTGGCAGCAAGGAAAGGACGTGAAAACTGAACTGATTCCATGTGTATTCATGATAATTGATCATTAATTGCTACTTGTGGGGTTTTTTTCCACATCGAACCAAAAGTTTAGCCCAGCTGCAGGAGGTAAAGTTTGTTGGAGGTTTTAGCATTTAAACATAGCAATGCACCTTATCTCTTACCATGGCTACAAGTGACGATAGTTTAAACCTTGCTATGTTAAAAAATGTCCATCTAGAAAACCTCCATGTGAACACATCCAGTGAAACTTAAAGGTGTTGTTGTTGAAAAAAAAAAAGTCTGTAAAAGTCTGCACATGAATAAGGCTTTTTTCCCCCCGGTGGGCTCTGTTTTGTAGTGATTCATAGTTTCCAATGAGGTCTTTTGCATCACACTTGAAGAAGGGCCATAACAGTATGTCAATTTATAGTTCCAGAGTTTTTTAGAGAAAGAGTATTTGGCATATATGCCGACAGAACAATAAATCCCCTTTCTCCTTTCATCTTCAGAAACCACTGAAAATACACTCCTGGCCATTCAGCTTTGGAATACTGCAACACATCTGAAGATTCAGAGTCAGTGTTGAAGACATCCATGCATATTTACTTACAGTAAACATTAAGTTTAGCTTATTTGAATAACTGCTCGTCATAAGATTATAGATGATAACAAGCCTTGACAGATTTACATTTCGTGTCGAGAGGCAACAAAATAATCTGAGAAAAAACATTATTGGAACCCTCAACCGTTTCCTGCTGAGCGTAAAACAAACATGCATGATTCAGTGCCGACTTAAGCTTCCACTGTTGGGGATTACAGTACTTTGAAACCTCATTATGTTGTGTCTGCTTGAGGATTTATTCCTGAACCTGACATTGATGGGTCCACTGGACAGAGTCATGACATCTACCCTCTCAACAGGAGGGACCTGCACCATGGTCTACTAAGACTTGTCCTGGACGAAGTTCTCAAATTAAGACTGATTTTCTATATCAAGTTGGAAGAAAGTAATTCTACTGATTAAAGTTATAAACACAACACACGTTGTTCTTAATGGTAAAACATTCTGATTATTTTGAAGATGAAAGACCTGTACAAAGAATCTGCCCAAAAATTAATGCTTGAGGGTTTGTTATGAGGCATTCATGTTTTCAAGTTTAAACAGAGAAGAAGAGGCAGTGGCCTTTCTTTAGTGTGCAAAAGTTTCTACCTTTGATTTGCACATGCAGTGTTAACATAACTCTTCACACACAATACCTGACATCACACAGTCTGGGACTTCCTGTTATCAAGCACTGTTAGACTGTCCTGAACACAATCAAGCATTTCAATTCCCCACAAAAACAAGTTTACATTCAAGTGACAATTACAGAGAAACAAAGGATGGAGGAAGGTGATTTGGTGTATTTGTGAGTCAACCTAACAATGGGCTACGTAAAGAAGAGTTCATGAAAAAGACAGTTAACACGTATATCAGTCAACATTTGATTGTTACCAAGACCAAAATCGTTCCTTGGACGAAACCATGTTATTATTGTAACCATGATGACGAAAGTCCCCCAGACTTCACAAAGTTTTGATTTGAACCCAAACCAAAATCCTTCCCTAACTTGAACCAAATACTTTATTTTAACACAAACCATGATTTGGGGTAACTTTCCCTGCACCAAACCATGTCCCTTTTGCACTGAAACCTAACCAGACCTTAATCACAGTGGTGCAACAGTTTTATTTTTGCAGCTGCAGCACAGATTTGAAATGGTTATCGGAGGCCAAAAAAAATTGCGAAGTCCTGCTGATGATGCAGTCTTTTATCGAGGTGTGAAGGATTATAAATCTCACTTAAGTGGATTTGGATGTTTTCTTTTGTTCTGTATGCAAAGCTACACATGATTTCAGTAAAAGTTGAGGGCACTGTATTCTGACAACCGAAGTTTCATAAGGAGGGAAACTCTTTTTAGTTTTCAGCAGTTGGCTGTCAATCATCGCCATCAGTAAGGTGCAACCTCTGGCACAAATGTAATTGTGTTTAGTGCTTAGATTTGAGTTAACGTCTCTCTTTCTACAAGGAATTCAGGTCATTTCAATGTGAAAAATGTGCTATTAGCTGCTATTAAAAAATAAAAAGACTTGGATTTCAAAGCCACTGCCAAATGAAAGTCCTGACATGTCCAATGGGAAAGATTTATCTTCATTATGATTTGAATTAATGGTAACATAACAGTTTAGTTTGGCCTGTGTGAAGCCTATTAAAGCCATCGAACAGTCTGTTTAGCATGTAGGGACCTCCAGCTGCGGGTCATGCCAGCCCAGTGGGCTCAGTGGGAAATGGTGACCCACATTTAGTCGGTCTGTCTTTCCCATTGCCGGCATGAATGAATTCTTGAATTATTTTCAAATAGTTTTCAACAGATAGATTATTTTTCCAATGACAGAAACGTCACATGATGAGGTGTCAAGTCAAGGAGTTTAAATGCAGCTTGACATTAAACAACCATAGTTTGATTGCTTTTTTATACCTCTTGTTTCTGGAAAAGTCATCTACAGATAGAAAAAGCACAAGAGTAACATGAGAAGAGCATCAATAAATATCGTATTTCCACATGATTACCCAGTGCCCTCAACACATTCAGTTTGTGATGTTGATGCAAAAAATGGCATAACTTTTATAGTTTTCTGACACTGAATTCTTACTTTTATTTTAGAGCTTAAGTGCTTAATTTCAGTTAAAGTTGCTTCTAGCAGTTTATCTTTGTCAATCTGCATCAATCCTTCAAAGACAACTTCTAAATCTTAACTTTTTTTTTTTCACCATTTACCCAAAGGTAAAAAAAAAAAAAGTTTGGTGCTATTGAGTTTGAAAACCTTCATCAACCAGAAAGTCCACTTCACAGAATTCTCATCTGTTCAACTGTGAACCCAGCAGCTGAAGTGATCCCTTGCAGTGGTAAATCTGTCAATATGTCTCTTGTTATATACGTCTGTCCCTCACTTCTAACATATGTACCCACAAGCATGAAATCGGGAGGAGTCTGCCTGATGTCCAAGGGGGGAAAGGGTGCTGCGAGTACAAAAACTCTGCTTGTGACACATTGTCATTGTTTTGTTCCAATGTAGTGGGATTGCAGAAATTCATTCATAAATTCACAGTTTTCACAACCGCTAACAAAATCCAACCAGAAAATAATCCTCAGCAACAGTCTAGGTCTTCACATTTTGAATCATTTTCATTGGATTTTCAGTTGAAATACTCTCCTGTAAAACGAGAATCCTTTCGAGAGGAGCGTACAATGTTGTAGGAAAAAGATGGATTGTGATACATGACGCGCTGAGCAGAAGCTTTTAGGGATGTTTATAAGAAGGGGGAGTTTTTAAAAGTAGTGGGTGAGCTGTGATGTATGTAACAAGCAATGATGTCATGAGAACAATTTGTCTGGGAGATAAAGACAAGTAATGAAGTTGTTATCTGAGAAAGGTGGAGAGAGAAAGAAAGAGACGGTAATTATGATAAGATGCATCACCACTAGGATACAGTCGAAGATAACCATACGGCTGTATTTACACCACATTTCCTTCAAGCAAGACTCAACAAACATTCTTTAAAAATACTTATGTGAAACAGACTACTGGAAATGCATGACTTTCATCCCTAACATTTTATTTCCATTGTTATTAATGATCATTTAGTTGCATCTTTTGTCCTGCAGAGTGAGTTTTAACAATGTTCAAATTCAAATGATTTATTTATCTGCCTTTATCTTTTGTCCAAGAGGTTTGTGAACTGTTGCAACACTGCACGCTCTTGCATTTCTTTCCCTTGCAGAGCAGAGAGATCTTGTAAAAGTCCAGCTGTGAAGACAAATTCCAGAGCTTCCAGGAAAAAAGCTATCAGACAGCATTAGCCCAAATAACATCTTTGATTAATCATTTACTAACAGGCTCTGACGTTGCTTCATATACTGTAAGAGACATCCAAAGGCTAAGGCATTACTCACTCCGCTGGGTGTTTTTGGTATAGCTCACTTCCACAGTCACACACACACAGACGGGCTTGCATTGCAGAAAAACATACATGAACTCATGCACAAAAAACACAATTTAGAGCTTGTACATGTGTGCATACCACTCTCAGGCTCCTTCAGTCTGTTATCTGAATACAGCCTGTGCGCCTTGAGTTTGGTTTGTAACTCAACCCCTCTCTCCTCTGAACATTTGACAAGCACAGCTCCAGCAGGTGACAGAGACAGAGCACATGACACAGACGAAAATGTGGTGTTTTTGTTTAGCTTTTTCTTCCAGGGAGAAATTAGCCTCAGCCAAATAAACGGAGATTGGTTTAACTGATCAGAAACACATGGTCGTGATGACAAGCAAATCCAGGCGTTACATTCTCTAGATATAATTCATTACTTTAAGTACATGTAGCTTAAATGACTCAGTAACGTCACTGGATCAAAGCATTATCAGCAGATTGGATTACTGATCTTAAAGTAATGACTTGATATCTCATACTCAGTAATCCTTTATACGATGACAACAATATTTTCCTGCTTGTGTCTCCCTCATTACAGTAAACCAGAACATATGTACATGGTGTCGTATGTTTGCGCTTGTAATTGAAGATCTGTCACTTAGAGACTCATAGGTCTTTCAAGGCCAAGACACACACGGAGAAGGACGTCTGTTGTATGGTAACGCTCCATGAATCATTTTAATTATTGTCATGTGGGTTCTTGAAGGGGATAACTGAGGTCCAGTGTTATGTCTCTTTAGTATGGGCATTGCTTTGTGGATTGTGGTTGCAGGTTACAAAAAAAGGCAAATACAAAAAAAAAAATTTAATTAAAAAAAAAAGTATGGTCGACCCTCCAAGAAAGTCTCTAGACATTTGATTTAAAAAAAAAAAAAAAAAAAAAAGGAAGAAAAGACAAAAACAGTCTTCTCAAATGACACATTCTGGCTTTAAATTAATCTTTTCCAAGAGGAGAGTCATGAGTGTCAGAAGAACACTGAACAATTTGTTTTGTGTTTTAAAGGCATTGAATGAAGTAAGATAATGTTTATATTGATCGAATATAAAAAGAGAAATAAAATACTGTATAGCTTCAGTGTAGCCTTAGTGCAGGGGTGTCCAAAGTGCGGCCCGGGGGCCATTTGTGGCCCTTGAGTGGATTTTTTGTGGCCCTTGACTTCAAATCGAAGAATCAGAAGATTTTGGCCCCAGGCCTCATCAGATGGTATTTCGTTCTTTTTTTCTTTTTCATGTTAGCGAGGGAGACCTATAAAAGCCTGACTATTCTTTCCAAAAAATTAGAAAACAACAGTTTCCCACTGCAATTAGTTATTGTGTATTTACATTAATTTTTGAGATGGTCAAAATACAAAAAGTTCCTTCCAATATTTAAAAAAAACAAATAAAAAAAACCCTGTGGCCCGTGAGCGATTCTAACGCCACAATTTTGGCCCGCAAGAAAAAAAGTTTGGACACCACTGCTTTAGTGTTTCAGGGAATGTAGTTTACAATCTACCACTGATTAAGAAACAGATTTGCCAGGACTTGTCATGCTTATTTGTTAATGTTTAGGGTCTTTCTTCCAGCTAGTAGCACTTAACCCTTTATCGGGCAAGTGACAGTTCTTGGTAATTTCCGTACGCTTCACATATGGCCGCCCTTCTGCACCTCAGTAAGGTCGAGAAGCACGCGATCCTCACTCAGCCAATCAGAAGAGATAACCCTACGTCACTGATCCTGCTATTGCGGCATTTGAACCAAATATAGTAACTTCAAGTTTATTTTTCTAAATGAAATTAAAAAAAAATTGAAAAGTGGTTTAACAGAAATAAAGTTCTGTTATGTCCCCCAATAGCACTCTGAAGTTGAATTTTTGAATTTCAAAGTATTTCCATGAGTGCCCTATAAAGGGTTAAAAGAAGGTCAGTAAAACAAACGGATGAATAAAACATGTTACTTTTTCCAAGCTATAATCTAAACTGATAAAATATTAGCTCTTTCCTACATACATTTTATCAGATTTCTCAAGTGTTCAGCTGCTTCTCTTCTGATTATTTTACGACATGTAAACATTTTTCTCACAAGTTGAGTCACATTTTTATAGGAGATAACATTTAACGGAGGAAGTTTGCCAAGAATTTCCAGAGATTTAAACAAATAGATACTTTGAAATGGAAGAGTGGTTGATGAGATACCAAAATGTAGAGTAGTATTTCCCCAATCTTCACAAACTAGCTTTCTAGTGCTATAGCCTGCTTTCACATCAGCTTAGCATGAAACTAGCATCCACACTAACGATTACTACACTTTTTTGGCTACAGTTTTACAACGACCTATTCATAATTGCATAATCATAGTAGAATTCAGTGTACGATTGCCAAGATACTACAGCACCACATGCTCCCTTTTTAGCGGCTAAACTTTCACCTCAGGACTATGAATTTCAGCTATGTACTCATCCAGTGTTTGTCTTGGATTGAAGCACACTCCGGCAAATCTGTGTTCTGTCCTGCCTCCACCTCACCAAGTAAGTGCACTGTTCAGTCTGGGGTGAGGTCCACTATGATTACCCAGGAACAGGCTCGGTGGCACAACGTCCTGCCTATGATTTACCTCATCCTGTTATCAAGAGCGAAACACCAAGTGGATAAGGTTTATTTTAAAATGAGGGGGAACTTTTGGTTGACTTTGAGCTGCAGATGCAAAGTAAGCATGCTTTCTGTTAGACAGACAGCTGCCAAACACCAGCAGTTATATTGTACTAGCATGTGGTAGCGCAATGTAAGGTACAAGCAGTAAATATGGACATAATGTCATGCAATAATTCTGCGCTTCTGGGGGCAATGAGCCCAGGAGGTGGGGCCCAGTCTGAACGTTTACCAGCTGCAATGAAAATTACCTGTGGGACTATACTGTGTGCGCAAACCTTTTTTATCAGGTCACTATATGATTGATTTTGGCATTTGAAGACTAGTGGTTAAGGTTGCAGAAGTGTTCAGTGCACAGAGTCCCAGTCCCCCACTTTCTACAGGAAGGTTTACTTGGATGCTAATATTGCAGAACGTAATGAAGGTTTTAATAGTAAGAGTGTGGCACAGCATCCTCCTGTAAGCAGCTTTATAAAGGGTGATTGATGTGACTGTGACCGATTTCCAAACAGCTGGACCCATCATGGGATTTGCAAACTGTTTTGAATGCGCTGTCTCATCCCACCTTTTAGCCTTCAGGTCGGGTGGATCTTCGGGTGCTCTCATTTAAGACAGCAATTTTGCTGGCACTGGCATCTGAGAAGCAAGTCACTGATATTTATACTTTTTCAGTGTATTCTGACTGTCTTCATTCTGCCGCAGGAGATGCACGTGTGGTTCTAAGGCCAAATCTCTGTTATATACTAAAGATCCATAATTTGGGTTGTCTCCCATGTGATCTAACTGCTTTCAGTCTCCTCGTTTTTCCACCACGGAACAGGAGAGATTGGAGAAATTCTGCCCAGTATGTGCATTAAGCATGTATGTAGATAAAGCAAAAGGCTTGAAAAAAAAAAAAAATCAACCAGTAAGCCTATAACAAAGCAACAACTTTCTCATTGGATAGTTGGGGCCATTTCTCTGGCCCACATCAGCAAGCGGCTCCAAACCTCTGCTGGCCTAAAGGTTTTCACTCTACAAGGGGGATGGCAATATCTTGGGCCCTGTTTAAAGGTGTGTCAAAGATATTTGCTCTGTGGCAAGTTGGATTTCACCTCACACATTTGCACGGTTCAATGCAATGGATTTAATAGCACTGCCTTTGGCGCAACCTGTGCTGATATGGGTTCCTCTGATGGCTGTTATGCACACTTCAAAAAACGTCAAATGGTGACAGAACACACCACTGATTGTTAGTATCGAAGGACCTTCTGCTGCCTCGCTCAACTGTGCGTTGTTCTTGTAGACTTATGTTATGACTATTTTACCTGTAAAATGCGCTTTTTAATCTTTTGAAGGAGTTCCACACAGAACGACGGCTGCAGAAGTCCCTGCATTTTTCTCTGATTCCAAATCTTGTTTCATCAACTGGTTCAAAGCAACTGCTATTAATGCTTTCTTCTTCTTTTGTTATGTGATGCCAGGTCATAAACAACTTTTAGCTGCACTACAGCCGCCATCTGGCAGAAGCACCACATTACAGCAAGGTTGCAAAAAACATTTTGGGAAAAAAAACTTACTGCAATTTCTTTAATAGTATCTTTAAGAGATAATAACAGATAATTTCACCAACATTTTTGTAAATTATTTAAATACAGCTATTATTACCTAAAACTTTTTCTTTTCTTTGATTATTTTCAGAAAACTCAAAATTGTTGGTTTAACTACAATTCCCTTCCCCTTTCCCAGGCATGTCCCTTAGACCACCACATCAGTTACAGTATATTTTCTTCCTCCTCCTCCTCCTCATCCTCTTCATCCTTTCTGGCTCCCATGCCCCTCAGCCCTGACACCAGCCTCCCTTTGAAGTCCTCTTTTAAGAGCACAATTAACCCCCTCCTCCAGACACTGCACTCACTTCTCACCTTTTTAATAAGGCGCTCATAGACAAGTGTCAGACTTTTTCTCTTTCTTTCTCTAACACACACTCTGTCACGTACACACCTCGGCCTACAGCTTCTTTACTGCAGGTCCTGCCTGTAAATTCTTTGTCACTTGGCTGCAAACTCAGAGACCCCTTCCTGTGCACTATACGTGTGTGTGTGTGTTTGAGTGAGAGCAAATGAAAGAGAGAGACAGAGGTGGTTTCTGGTGGTTTGACTCAGTGAGAATGCAGTTTCCGGTACTTTGATATGTAAGTGAATCAGTGGTGACTGGGGTTGAAAAAGTCATTAAAACAGCAGACCACCTAATTGTTGCTTAGTGTGTGCTCTGTTTTGCAAAACAACTTTGCAGTTTAGTTCAAGACAAACCACCTATCTCTGCACTGCACCAACATACTCAAAAGTACATAGACATCCAATCCTTTCTTCCAAACAACAAATACTACGACGCCAGAAACACAGACGCCAATCTTCTGTGAAGGCTGTTCTACAGATTAGTTCATTCAGCCACAAAAGCACAATTTAGCATGTTGTAAGATGCCCCAATACCTCCTCAATCCGCACATGCTCAGTGTCTGCTCTGGCAGTGGTGGGACACACAGCCTTAAGCTTGGGGAGTAATTCTGTGCAGGTGAATCTGGCCTTTGTGACTCAGCCTGTATGGGGAGACCCTCCAGGGTCACAGTGCCGATGAATAAGGCCTGAAAACAGGAGCCACATTGAAATAATAACAAGGTTGTTTAGCTCTTTTATCCTGTGTCTGCCTATGCCTAAAATGTACACTTGTTAGATTAGAAGCATTTGAGTGTTAGTTACTGTAGGATATACTTTTATTTTTCCGATAACAGATGATCACTGAGATACATTTCAACTTAAACATAGTCTTACTTTTCATCTTCAGTCCAACTCTTGCTCTTTGCTTTCCCAAGCACGACATACAGTATGTATCTGGGATGATTTTATTTCCTTTTAATTAGTGAACAGTAACAAGCATATAAGCAGCAGTATTACGGGCTTATGAAGGCTAACAGACGCCTATCAACATGGACAGCGCGTCTCCATATCCTTCTGTTGAACAATATTGAAGTAAATTCCCCCCACAATGGGTGCTTACTTGTTGCCTGGTGAATTCATTTGGAACCAAGATATGCTCAGAAGGGATCTGGCTCGTGCAACCACGAAGTTGGTCTGCAGACAATAACAGTTATGGAAAATTCATTGAGTGTATTTTTAGTTTTGTTTTCTCAAGCCCTTCTTTTGATTCTCTGTTAATGTGGAGCCGTTGCTGTACACTACATCCACTCTTTTTTTTCCACCCAATAACTCGTAAAACAAAACTACTCTGGAGATCAACACTTGGACATAAACAAGCTTGATAATTACTCACGACAGAGCTTGCTATGTCACAAAATATATTTAAGAAACATTTCAACTTTATGGTTTGACCAATATCCCATCTGTGAACATGGAGGAAGTGAGCTTTATGAATTGTACTGCAACCAGTCAGCAGGGGAAACTCTACATATTTTGGTTGGATTCCCAGGAGGCTGTTACTCCATCTATCTTAATAAATAGTCTACAATCAGAGCTATATTTAACAGAAGTTCAACAAAAAAATCTCCCTTTGTCTGTGGCCAAAAGGTTCAGAGTTTAGCAGTTTTAATAGGAGTGACACAGGGTTCAGTTGGCAAAGCATTGAGTCAGATTGAGAGGATATTCCATATGCAAACACAGACATGCTGCCTTTCTATAATAACTTCCTCAGAAGCAACGGCAGCTCCGTGTTGAGCTATTTAAGACCAGCAAGCCCTTTGAGAAGAGAGGATTTTCCTTCCCCTGCTTCTTTCTCTCCCTCCCTTCCTCCCTGCGTCTCTCTCTTTCTGTCATTAATAATATGATATTGTCCCATCTGTCGGGGGGAGCCTGCGTGGAGCACGTGTTTCCAGTTAGGCTCATCAGAACCTGATGTCGAAGGCCGAAAGTTGTACTGGCTGAAGTGAGCAAGAGGGACTGCGACTGGGAAGCCTGAGCCTGACTTGGAGTGGGAACAGCGGCACAGGGCGAGGTAATTCAATCATAAGCTCTTTTGGTGTGCAGGTATGCTCACAAAAGCTTTTTGGAAAAGAGGAACTCTCGAGAAAGAAAGTGTTATCTGCAAAAAGCTGTCTGCTTGAGCTTAAAATTAACATATGAAATTGTTTTTGCCGACCTCGTTGGTAAATAGTTGAGAACATTTTGTCTTCCAGATTCTTTTGTTCATGGCTTTCTGCCAGATGTTAATAATGGCGTATTTTCCCCGTTTACAAGTCATCATTTAATTATATTGTCTTGAACGATTGCTTTACAAAGTGGAGTGCAGCCGCCCTGGGACTCGAGTAAGTTGACATGACAATTAACATATTTGTAGGATGCCATAATGTAAAACACAAACAAGAAAATGGCCTGATCAAAGGCCTCGTTTTGCCTGCCACAACCCCACCTCCAGACAGCATCGCTGCAATCACTCTGTGCTAAATCAAATGCAGAAATAAACATCTCTGGGGTTTGAATCTGTAGCCAAAACCTGCTCAGATTGGGGCTCTTCCAGAAATCCCACAACAAAACATGGGAGAGAAGCACTTCTGATCCAGGGATGCAGCACATGGAGATAATAATGTACAAATTAATGAGAGATGGTTTGTTGAAAACATTTTGAGGTTTGTTGACTGAAGACAAGAGATAATGAATCTGAAATCCATTCCCAAACACTTGTTTCTGAATTCTTGTTAGAACATCTCCTTTCACCAAATCAGCCCAGACAGACACATTTCCTATGTAACAACTTTAAATGATCCTAACAATGGTACAACATCACTCACAGTCTTTCAGTGCAGGACTCTGCTGGTGTCCTCCATGTGGTCCATGTGTTGTGGTCTCAGAGCCATGAGGGTAACTGTATCTAAGTGACCTTGGTTACTGCTGCCAGCACATCTGCAGTCAGCTCAGGGATGTCAGAGCCCCAGCATGCCCACAGATGGTATAGCGGTTTTAGGGGAATACCACTTGTTTTAAGAAGTCACATCTGCTAGCATCACAATGTTGCACGGCTAATTTTTTTATAGGGGATTCTGATAGCTTTTCTTACAAAGTTAGAAACTTGAGAGCCGAGGTTGTAATCTGTGATGTCATCCTGGTGTGCCGCCCAGACCGATAATCGAGATGAGATCAGATTTTCTGAATGTTTTTTTTTTAAGTGATGTAGAATTGGGGTCATAATATGTTTTTCCCAGAGGGAATGTTCCAGTCCCCTTTTCCATCTTTTCCCAATCGATTCTCTATGGACCTGAACACTGGTCACAGATTCTTTATTGTTTTTGAAGGGCTGACTCTAATGTTCCCACGTAATATATGGATTTAACAGTGCTATACATATTATATCGCTATGGTGGAATTTAGAGGCGCTCACAGTTCTGCATACATAAGTTAAAACTTGACCAGAGCCTCTCTGCTGTCCCTCTACTCTCTGATCACGCTCATCTTTTCAGCCATGAGTCATGGCATTCAACAAAGAGCCAAATTTAGATGACCGGAGAGCATCTTTGCATTAATATCATCTTTAATCCATTAAACTTTGGTTCAAAGACCATCTTATGATGCCTTCAGGAAACCGATCCTGTAGTTTGCCAATCCTTTCGATTTGGTTCGCTTCTATTTGGTTGACTTGAAAACAATTGAATGTTCTTCATCAGAGAATGGCCTGAAATTAAAACGTTGTCTTTTCACAAGCAAACAAACAGAAATTGCCTCGAAAAAGTTTGACTCAGAGCCGTGACGCAGATTTTACAATATTTAGTAATTTAGTAACACGCTATTTCAGTTTGTTGTCTTTTCGGCATAATACTATGTGTACACAAGTTTGATTATGTGTTTGCGTGCTTTTTTTAATATGCATGCTTTCATCTGCGTGAATGTGTGAGTGTGTTTGTGGGCCACAGTAGGCTAGAGGCAAGGTTACATCTTGCAGCAATTAAACTGCATGAGCCTCTTACGCCCCTCCATTCGTTGACTTCGGGGTCTTATTTCAAGGCCGGTCTGCGTTAGACAAACTGGGAACATTTGACAGCTTAGCGGCTGAACACAGCAACAACATGTTGCACACATCAGTTAATTACTTGACAATAAAATGTAGTTATATTAGATGGAAAAAAGCATGTCAACAATGTTGGCAAACCATAGAGAAAAAAGAGAAAAAAGGATAGAGGTGTGTGAAACAAGGGGTTTTGAAAAATGGCATTATGTTACGACAAAAACAAAAAGATTATAATCTTGAACTGTGTAAAACCTGTTTCATTCCTTCATTTTGCCTGAGTTCATTACCATCAGTTTTCCCATCAGAATACACATGTAAACACCCCTGTGGTCTCAACGCTTTGCCAAGCAGAGAACCGCAGATTGCCGACAATCACTCTCTTTTTCTGCCATCAAGTTCCCCGATGACAACAGAGCTATAACCATGCGAGCAGTTATCGTGGCAGAGATTACCAGAAGGATGCCAAAAGCCAATCGTCCCCAGCGCTAATCACAGCCGAATGTCACAATATGATTACATGTGAGTGTAGTTTGAGGACTAAACAACAATCAAACAATCCATTGTAGATGTAGACTCACATGATAGTTGTTTATGATGACAATGGGTGGACAGAAAAGGCCTTGGCAAGGCTACACAAACATATGAACAGCGCAAATGTAAAAAAAAACTGGCAGTGTCTTTGTTAATCCTTTTTTTGTTAGTCCATTTTTTCCCCTCCACAGATCCATGCTACATGGCATTAAAATGACGGTTTATATGTGTTAATCTGATCATTGTCACAAGCTTACAATCAGACGATTCTGGTCAACAGTCAGTCAGTTGGTGCACCTCTGATTTCTACTAAATAAATAAATAAATTAAGAGGGCAGATTTTGATGTTTGAAGTTGATTTTTCATCATGCAGCGCTCTGTAACGTGCTCGCAGAGGGAAGTCAAACTCACAGACAAAACAGTATGATGGCTTTTTTGCTGGTTGTTTGATTTTTGAGGGACAGGGGCACCTTGTGTTGTCAACCTGCCCAGTGACGTGCTAGTGTGTGTGCGTCACTTTATGCACAGATGTCGATGTGTTTACTTCCTGTTGTGGGTGGAAAATGCAAACCACGGTGGACTGATGCTCTTTGATAGGCCTTTTGATAGCACATTTTTTTTGTGGGTACAAAACCGCAGTTTTATCTGACACAGGGCAGAGTTCAGCTGCAGCCCAGATATGTCAAAGGTTGTAAGCAGGCAGAAGAAGCTCTCAGCTTTGAAAGATTCACATGTAGATTTGAGCTGATGTTTATTATTCACTACTTACAACAGTCACAATGAAGTGTGTTGAGAAATATTTCTGTGTATGTATTATAGTTAACTGAAAGATTTACTGTCTAGAGTCTATTAAAAGCTGCCAAAGATATCATGCAATGCTTCATCATAACACCAGCTGAAAGAAACACACATGCAAGCTACTTGCAGATACAGCAGGCCTGCTCCCTGAGAACAAACATTCGGCATATGACGCACATTTGAGAGAAGCCATTCAACAATATTTACTAAGCATACCACTCTTGATTGCTAGGAAATACGCTGTATAAACACATCGTTAGAAAAGACACGGATAGAAAATTTAAAAAATGATCTCAAACTGACCAGCTGGCAGACGAGACTGCTTGGCTTAACTGCTGCCACACTTTATCAGTGAACCATGGTTGTCAAGAAGACTCAGAAAACTGACTCTTGATCAGCTTCTCCCCTCCTCAGGTTGTTCCTCTCATGCTTCCGATAACAGATACAGGTTTGCATGCCACCTTTAAGGAGTCTCTTAGTAGCACATTAGTCATCCTTACAGTGATTCAACACTTTTCCCTGTTCTGTTGTGGTGCTTTTTGCTCCTTCATTTTTTTCTTCTCTTGGCCACAACTTCTCATTTCCTCCCTGAACTGGCTCCTTTAGCAGCAGTCTTCCTCTCCTCGGCTTTGACCCTCTGTTATGACTTCCTCACATTATATAACTCTCTGCCTTCTCTCTCTCTTTTTTTTTTTTCCACTACGAAATTATTCAGAATTGGGGCAAATGTATATGATTAAATGTACAATCATTTCACCTACTTTTTGAATTGGTAAAGATTAGCAGTCCACTAACCAAAGACCTTTTCCTTCTCTGGGCTTCCTCAGGGTTCAGTTCTTAAACCCCTCGTCATTTGCTATTTATTGGGTTGCCATATTGTAGATCTATTCACCAATCTTCACTTCCCCAGTGGAAAGTCAAAAATTCAAATGCTTTATTTTGTCTACTAGTCCAAATCAACAAATGCAAAAGCCTATGGTTACCAAAAAAAAAGCAGGACGTACGTCTGATTAATTATAATCATGCAGTACTATAATTGAAACATATTTAAAAACATTAAATCAAGATAGTAATGCCTTTAAAATTGGAAAATCTTTTTTTTTCATCCTCTCAGTGAGCTGATGAGTTCTCTTCAATATCATCAAGTCCTTTTCTGACTTTCTTCCTGAGCAGAAGACACGTCCTTTTCTTGATCAACAAAAAGATTGTCAATTTACTTTCAGGATAAATAAAAGCAGCTAATAAAAAGATTTTGATTGCATTTTAATTATAATTGAAATCATTAATATTCCGAATGATTCATGTGCTGAATATCAATAATTTGATTTAATGGCTAATTCTGTCAGTCCATCTATTAGAGAGAGCAGATTACCATAAAGATATTTTTTCTTTTTAACTTCAAGCCCTTGAGGGAAACGACTGCAAGAAAAAAACAAAACAAAACAAAAAAAGTCCCGTGTTTGAACTTCCTCATCAAATATCATTTAGTTGAATAATTTAGTTTAGTCAAGCAGAGTTCATCCTGCCATTCAGCCTCCAGAGTTTGACATTTTACCACAGACTGGGATGCTTGACAAACATGGGCTCTTGCTGGATCAGTATCAGAGCACTGGATCTCTCTCCACTAACCCCTGAGGCCTGAGGGCAGAACGTGTGGGAAAGCAAGATTGACAGGAAGTTGTCGTGTAAAGGCAGAGGTGTGTGTATGAGTGTGTGCTTTCTTGCGTGCACATGTTAATGTGTTTGACCAGCGGGCAGAACACAGGGCAATGGCAGGAAACGAAGTGGTTGTGCCACCGGTTAAAGGAAACAGAACAGCAGATAAATTACCCAGAGTTGGGCTGGCAGGACTTCTGAAGGCTAAAGCTGAGTGGACACTGAGGGTGTACAGAGTGTTGACAGGGTGGCTGACATGCCTAACCAAACAGGAAGATAAACAATGCATCTAATTACTTTTATTCACCCACTTTTTGAAACTGGACGTGTACAAGTCTTGGTCTTATTCTGGAAGATGTTGGAGTAAATGCACAAGCTCAGGGAATTAGATATATACATCAAGAAGGATAAATCAAAGGCAAATCAACATTAAGAGACTTTGTGAAGAATTGGATCACCACCAAACCCCCCAACAGCATAATTGCAGATTTGCATGTGCATGAAAAGCACGTCTTTAGCTCTTCTGCAGGGATAAAACATTGTAATGATAGATATTCTCTCATTGAGTGTTTCGCTGATGGGTTAGGGTCCATCTCATTTAATGTCATCAATCCTCAGCTTTTCCTTTTGATATTTAATCTCTTGTTCACCCGATTTAAGATTTTAAATTACAGTAAAGGCTGCCATCTAGTGGTCAGAAATAACCTCTTCGGTCCAAATCTCAATATCTGGGTACAAAGTATTGAAATTTGAAATATTGTGCGACAAATATGTATAATGACTGCCCTCTACAGGGTAAAACCAGACTACTGCAACTGATTTGTTCTGATCTGGTACCTGCTGATGGATATAGCTCCAGTCTTTTTCACTACACCCTGAAAAGGCTATATCGCCTGAGTCAGCAAACTAGATAGAGCTGCATTGAAACCCAAAATTAAAAAAACCTGAAATATGTTTGTAGATTTTTTTGTACTGTTTGAAATGTTCATACTTGAATGTTAAAGGGAAATGAATTTATGCTAACAGTTTGTAAACATAAACTATACTGGCTGGTTTGTCCATTTCTATGTAATGTTAAAGTTTAGCATGCTATTAGTCTTACAGTTAAGAGGTGAATGTAATGAGGATTATCAATAAAAAAAACACAAACAATATCTTGAAAATTTATTTATGAAGGCAAAAATAGCAGTTGGCAAAAAAAGCATTTTTTTCATTGTAACTACAAAACCATTAGAGAACAGACAACAGAGAAGCCGTTTCTTTCTTTTCCCTTTCTAGTTACAAAATATTTGAGTCAAGGTGTAGAGAGAGAAGGGAGATCGATTTGTTAGAGAAACTCTAAGACCTTTGAAATTTACAAAAACTCTACTCAGGGTGGAACAAATCATGTCTGTAAAAAATGTTCCTGAGAGAGAAATGGGAATAGGAGTTTCAGTCAGGTATGAATTCATTGAATATAATTCTATGGAGTCAAACACTGTTCAGAAGAGTCTGTCTCCGGGTGTATGGCTTTGAATACAGTGCTAAGGCAAAGGAGTGTGGTGTGCCAACAGTTCAAAAGAAACGTTCAAAAAAATGCATTTTGAAGAGGGTTTCCCCAAACACTGCACAGTTAAAATATGTACCTACAACAAACACTTACAGGGAGTCAAAAAGTCAGGGTGAATGTAAATAAATTAATAATTTTACAGAAAAAGCTCAAAATGACCCAACTGTTTTTTTTTCAGCCAACACATCTTCATTCATTTTTAAAGTAGGACACTACAGACCAGAGTGTAGGAGCCAGTAAGAGAAAAAGGAAATGTAATGTTTCCCCTCAGTATAAAAGAAACAAAAAACCTTGAGCCTGTTGGTTAAAGTTTGTTAAACTGAATTCTTTAACTACAGTAAACAAATCTATTCACCCTCTTGAATGCAGAACATTAATAATACGGCTAGATTAACTATTTCAGGTGTGGGTTGACTACACGGGAAAAGTTTGTAATTCACACGAAACAGACAAAACAATGACATCAAAATATAGCTATCAAACGTTTCATTAAGTACAGTAACTGAACAAACACAACTCAATGACACCACCAGAACAACACATGTTGTGTATTGTTTATGTGCTGATAGGAAAATAGCATTGCGTACACTATCATGCTTATTCTTCATAGACGTGCAGCCAAAAAAAATCCTCTGGGATTTTTAGGCAGGCGTTAAGTAAAGTCGCATGCATCGATAAGAGGGCACAAATAATTTAGATTGTATCAGAAAAGTGTTGACAGCCACAAAACAACAAAGAAACACTGTTGTATCATAAAATCGATACTATTAACAGCAGCGCCTACTGAGGCTTTTGTATTTTTCGAAGTGCACGTTGAGACATAAACCTCGTCTATCTGTTTCCATTAGAATTGATAGGTGGACAAGTACACGTATGTTTGTCAGCGTACACACTTTAAAGTATTTTTACATCGTTCAACCACGTGTGCTTTAAAGTTACTGCAGATTCAAAGTGTAGTGTTCATATGCATTAGCTGAGTTTTAAAGTTTGGCTTTTCATTTCATGTCAGGTGGCTGATTTACAGTACGCAAAGTGATGATGTTAGCAGGTCAAAATGGCACTAAAGAAGGCATAAACATTTGACTGTAAACCTATTCCTCGTTAACAAATACTCAAGGGTTTTCCAGAGGCACCGTGTGTCGTTGGCCCTGCTCGTAGGAGCACAAGCAACATGTGAATTTGGACCAGTAGTGCGTCGTCAGATGCACCTGAGAGCAGCAGGTCACTTCAGTTCATTTAGTTCTCAACATGCTCTGTCTCAGCACGCCTCCTTAGCTTGAGTTGGCATCTTGCACATCATCAGGATCTGCTTCAAGGCTTTCTGGACATCTTCATCCATCTGACCCTGAAGAGACAAACAGCAGAGGATCAGGTTATTCGCTTCAATAATTGCACCTGTTGTAAAATCAGTGCTGTCTCTTTTATGGCTGGTTCAACAACAACAAAAACATCTCTGCAAATTGTCTTCGTATCCAGCCACACTGACACCTCAGCGACATGATTCAAACCAAGTCAATGATAATTATGTGTTTTGTACAATGTCTTCAATTACATTGTGAAGTAAACTCAAGGACACATTTACCTGGACAGCATAGAGGAGGTGCATCCTGTAGACGGACACTATCTCACTGTGCTGCTTCTTTGACTCCTACCAAGAGAACACAAATAAGAACAAGTTACACCCCTCTCAATAATTGAGGTCCTCACAATATCTTTCATACATAAGGTGTTTGTTTGGGATAGCGAGGCAATTGTATGCGGGTGATAGACAGGCCCTTATTTTGTGTTTCACATGTACCTCACCCCCACATGACCTGGCAGAACTGCGCGTTTCACATGTGGAGGAGTGAAACACATTGCCTCAGAACAACATCATGAGGCTGGTTAAGAGCACGAGACGTCGCTGTCATTGCAGCAAATGGTGGAAACACCCGCGACTGACTTTGTCAGTTTTGGTTATTTGGGGATATCTTAGTTATTGTCTAAATTGTTAATGTGACAATAAATATTGCATTAATGAAAATGATGCTTCTTCTTATTCATTAATCGTAATGTCAAAGGGAACTATTACTTATGTCATTAAGACTCAGACCAAATAGGAAATGCACTCATGTAAATGACAAAATCCCTAACTTATTGTGAGTGGTGTATATGACTTTAGTGCACTCATGGTAGTGTTAGGTCGTATATGTGTTCTCTCTCAGAATGTGTCGAGGACTCTTACAGCAAGCTGGTACTGTAGCTGTTTGATTTGCTGCTGCATCGTCTCCAGCTGCTGATTCTGCTGCAGCCTCTTTGAGGGAGAACCTGAGGTGTAGGAGAGCTGTGATAGGCTGTTTAAGGCGTCCTTCAGCTTTCCGACCTCCCGCGACAGGTCGTCTATCTGAGAGGGGGGGGAGACACGGAAAATGTGGTCAATTTGAAGAGCGTCAAATACTACGATAGCGATGACACTCCTGCAGATCATAACTGACCCTCTTGTTCTTCTCTCTCTCCGAGGTGACGTGACCCTCCACCAACTGTTTGAGCTGACACACTGCATCCTGGGACTCAGCCAGCCTGGAGGTCAACGTCTGGTTCTCCTTCTCCCTCGACATCACCAACTCCTGCAGGGCCTCCCGCTCTGAACGGTTCTCCCGGGCCTGATGTGTGAACAGGTAATGATTAGTTACATTTTTCTTTGTCAACTTCTCTGTTAACACAGACATTGTGTGAGGTCCGGTCCCTTTGCCAACTCTCTGTGTCATTCAACACATTTTATCTTCTGTTCTTTTGCTACTGTTTGTTTGCCAGTTTCAAAAGGCTCAAATGATGTTGGAATAGAATGAATCCTGTAGCAATGGTTGGTTTCGGACTGCAGTGGTTTTTCTACTGTAATTGAGGAAAAAAATGCCATAATATATCACCAATCAGAACCAAGAACTCAACTGAGCTGTGACATCATTAAAAATCCTTGTTTTTAACCCCCGCTCTCCCCTCACCTTCTGCCAAGCGTCGGCAGCCTCCAGAGCCATCTCGTCCTGCTTCCTGAGGGCCCCCTGGAGGAGCTGCGTCAGGTGGTTCACCTCGCCCTCCAGCTGCTCTCGAATGGTGTCGTGCTCCACACGGGACACTGAATCCACTTGATTGACATCTTTCTCCGCTGTCAGCCTTTATGTGAGAAAGACACAAGCATCATGTGGTGACAACTAGCCCTCGGACACATTCTTTCAAGACATGAAGTCTAGTCAAGCTGGTTAAGTGTACTTCTTAAACCTGTCTGCACCCCAGCTGTAGTCTTTGCTTAAACCAGGAAAAGGATCCATTTACCAACATCACACTTTTCTTCCTCACCTGTTCTGAAGGGCCTCCAGCTGCAGGGTTTTCTGTTGGAGCTGCTCTTTCAGAGCCTCTGACTGGCTCTCCAGCTCTTTGATTGCATTTCCAAGTGATGACATCACACGCGTGTGGTCTGCGAGTGCGACTGAGCTCTGTGCCTGAGCCTCAGCATCCTCTCTTAACTGTAAAATCTCCTTTTGAGCAGATGAATTCTTCTTCTCCGCCTCAGCTACTAACGTCTGCAGCTCCTCCACCTTGCTGTTGAGCACCTGTACCTGTTCTGTGGAGGGCGATGAAGCCGCGCTGCTCTCAGTTTGAGCCTCGGCCAGCTGTTTGTGTGCTGCGCTGAGCTGACTCTTAGTCTCACTGTAGGAGTGTGAGAGTTCCAGCAGGCGGCGCTGTAGTCCGCTGATGACCTCGTTCAGCTCAGACTTCATTTCTTCAAAGTCTTTGGCTGCAGCTTCCACTGGCACAGTGCCTCTCAGAGCCTCCTGAAAAACACGACAGGAAAAAGGACTATTTTAAATAACGCAAACATTAGGATTTAGGGAAGTTTTTAATTAAATATTACATTAAAGAATAAGAGATGTTCTGTAAATATGATAGCTCAATGTCTTTGACTCATATAAAAGGAGTGCTTTATATTTACAATTACTAATGTAGCTTTACATGATATATCGTTTTTAAAACCTTTGATTTACAAAATGGTTCCACTTTCAGTTCTACAGATATTCAGAGATAAGAATAAGACTACGTTTACCTGAAGCATCCTAATCTCCTCCTGTGCCTCTTTGTACAGCTCCTCAATCTGTGCACTCCTCTCCTTATTCTCCTTTCCATCCTGTCTCTCCTCTTCCTCCCTCCTCAGCACGTCCTCCAACTGTCTCATTCGTTGTGCAGATTTCTCCTGCTCGGTTTTCGATTGGACGAGCTGGGCCTTCAGCTGTTTCACTTCCTGTTCAAGTGTGGCTGAGGAACGTCTCTCCTCCTGTTTTTCCACTGAATCACCTTCACCGCTTCCCATGAGCACCCTCAGTTCCTCCACCTCCTCCACAGCCTGGTGGTATCTCTCCTGAGTGTCGGTCAGCTTCGCCTGCAGCTCTGCCAGACTCTCCATCAGCTCCGCCTCTCGTCCCTTCTCCCTCACACCTTCACACTCCTCTCCGTCTCGCTCGGGTTTCAGCTGGGCTTGAAGCGAGCGGTTCTCCTTCCTGGTTTCTAGCAGCTTAATTTGAACTCCCTCTAGTGCCTGTCTCAACAGCCGGATCTCCTCTTTACTCCCTTCTCTTCCTGCTTCACTCTCTTCATCCTCTCGTAGAACAGAAACACCGCCTGTACCTTCCTCCCTCTCCACCTGCGGAAAGGATTCAAAGTCGTCCTGGGTGGAATGGAAGGAGGAGTTGGAGGCCATGCTGTCCGGGCGACTGTCTTCCTTCAAGTCTTCGTTTCCTTGGAGGGACGGATGTTTCTGTGAGGTGAGGGTGGAGAATGATTAGAGTTCAGATTGAGGTTCATTTTGTGGTTGAAGTCTGTAATCACTTAAAGGTGGAAATTACAAGAGAAGCAGCAAAGTCACAGAAGCTAGGCATTTAATGTTTTTGCATTTTTGTCCAAATTATCCAAACGATTTATAGAATATAAAGTAAGAGAAACTTTTCCCCCGTCAAACTTATTTGAAGTTATTTAATGCATTGACAACGATGTGCACGATAAATGATAGTTGAACTAATCAGGCCTCAAGTGAAACTTCTGTTGTCTTCACTGGCGGTGAAGATATCATCCTTCATCCTGCTGGGTGACGTCAGGAGTCCTTTTCCTTCATTAAAAACTTTAACCCACGTTGATATGAGGCTTTAATAGTCTGAGTGAGACTAAATTGGGTTTAATTTTCAATGATTACACTTAAACTCATTTAACTGAGTTGAGTTTTTGTTGTTTTTTTTATTAGACAAGTGAGACTCCTTGTTTGCTTATACCATCTTTTCAATTCAGAGCATATACGTGTGTAACCAGACCCCGACAGACACAGAGTGTCTCCTCTTATCACAGACCTTTGAGAGCTTGTTTGTTGAGCTTGTACTCTAACATCAGAGTGCTGGGTCTGTGTCTGAAAACAACATCAACAAGGACTGGGCTCAAGGCAAATTTATGTGCTGTTCACAGACTGCCGTGTCAATCACAAGTTGTAAACTGTACCGGCATTCTGGAAACTATATGTTAATGAGATAAAACGTTCTTTATCTGCAGAAATAAAAGGTGCACATTACTCATGTCAGTTCATTAAATGCTTTAGTGCCTCTCTTTTAGAGGTGTGGGAGGATGCATAGGGCTCCAAATGAATGGTAGGGAAACAGTGGCATGTATGGGTGAGAGATTGTAGCTTTCAGAAGTAAAAAGAAAAGTGAAAAAGAGTATTTGAATTTATCCTTCTATTTTATTTTTATTTTGACACATCAATGACATTATTTGGTAATCACATCAAGATCTCACATAAAAACACTTTCTTTTGTGACTTTGCCGATGCCTTTCTTTAGTTTAAGTTCTTCGCCTTTTGTTGCTCCACCTTGTCATTGTGACTGAACTTTGTTTGTTAACTCAAAGGAATGAATAAGCTGCATACCTTCAGTTTGCTTGCAAGTTGCTGATTCTCCAGAGTAAGAGCATGAATCTTTGCCTGCAGAGCTGACACCAGAGCTGCAGACGCCGTAAGACTGTGCTCGACCTGTCAACACATACATACACAACGTGCACACGTTAACACGCAGAGACATAAAAGATGTGTTTAGGGACCACTAGCTACCTCCTGAAAAACAAAACGAGTCGAGACACGTCTGAAGCTTAAGTTAGACCTTCTTCAAGAATGCCCAAGGTGAAAAAGTTCAGCAGAAAACAGCTGTGTTGGCGGAGTTTAGAATTTAACTAAGAAAAACAGTGTTGATGTGAGATGTTAACGGCAAAGACTGATAGTAAACGTGTCATAGAAACTAGTTCATCATTAATCAAAGGTCATCCTTTAAAAGAATTACCCACATCGACATCAAAGGCATTTCAATGTTATACAGTATAGTCAAACTAACTTCAAATACAACAATAAATAAAAAACACACATCAGCAGCAGTGTTTTCTAAAGCTTAACCTTAAAGCAGGAAGTCATTTACACACACCTGGTCTTCTCTTATTGCTCATATGTATCATACATGTGCCACTGTAGTCACAACTCACCTTTGTGTCCCGTTCAGGAAAAGCCACCGTCTGCTCCACTGACTGCTTCAGGTCTTCAATCGTCTCCAGCAACATGTTTCTCTCCTCGTGGAGCTTCTCCACTTCTTCTTTCAGTGGCGTTCCTTGAATCTCGTCCTCCTTTGACAAAAGGGAGGAGTGGCGGGAGCAGGGAATGGGCGGGGGGAGGAGGGAAAGAAGATGGACATGGATAAGAAAGAGTAAAAGGGGAGAGGAGAAGCTTGCTGACAAGTAAGTGTAAATAATGAATAGAATTTAATTCAGCTGTCTTTTCTCTTAAGAGGTCTGCATGATCTGTAAGTCTCCAGAAATGGGGATTGTGGGGCTTTTTTTATGCCTTTATTTGAGAGACAGGACAGTGTTAGAGAGAGAGAGACATGCAGGAATGGAGCCACAGGTTGGATGCACACAAACCACTCATCCACTGGCAACCCCCTGCTTTCTATTGAAGTTCTGATATCTGCTTTGAGGACAGTTTTTTTTTTTTTTTTTTTTTACCTTGTAGATGAACCTTTTGGGAGTGTCACTTTTGTTGGATGCGGGGGTCCCAGAGGAGGTGATGAATGAGGGAGAGGAGGGCCCAGAACTCTGAACAAGGATTAAGTTCATTAGTCTTAGTTTGACAACTTCTGTATTTATTCTTCTTAATGGACACTTTTCATGAATAGTTCAATATAAACAATTAAATGTGTTCTTGAGCTGATTTAAAAGATTTTGTTAGAATTTGTAATAAAAACACTTAAATTCTAATATTACTCGCAGAACTAAGATTCAAAATGTTTGTCACTCGGTGTAATCCTGAGACTGACCTCCTGTCACAGATCTGATTTAAACAGTAACAGAGCAGACACATACATGTCTGACTTCTCTACTGCAGACATGCGTTCAAGTAAAGGGAGGCACTAAAACAAGCAGACAGACACAGAAACATGCATTTACCTGCGGTGGGCTAATAGGAGGTGGAGGTGCTTTTCGTTTTTTGGGAGTTGTGATCCGTTCATCACTTAGCCTAGCTACTTGATCATGCTGAGGAGCCAGCAGCAGCAGAAGAAGAAGAAGAAGAGCAAAAAGGAAACAAAGAGGGAGAAAGAGAGATGGGATTCAGTGCTGGTTAGTAAAAGAAGAACGAATGAGTTCTACAGTAAGACTTCACTTTTGGGTTTTTTTCCAACGCTAGAAGCTAAAAGATTTTTTACATAAGCTGAAGATGTAAATATTGTCACATTGGAAATGCTCATGTTAATCTACCGTCAACACAGTAAAGCTCACAACAGCATGTGGCTCATTTTTAGCTCAACATCAGTGTGAATTAGATTGTAGAACGAAACCCAACTTCTAACTTGCCACTGTCTTCAACGGCTGATTTGATGTTTTAAGCTTGGCCATTCAAGTGACTTTGATAGGAAGAGAAGTATGAAAGAAACAGATCCATGTCTTACCTGTGGACTTTTAGGAGACTTCACATCTGTGAAAGAAAACGGGAAGGTCATGAACAAAAATGGAATCTTTTCACAAGTTCCTAATTTGGTCAAACTTCAGTCAAAGAGAGCAACTAACGTCTAAGTAAGAAAAGAATAAAAACACTAACAGGATTACTCCTGCAGATGGCAGTATGGACTTTGAGTTCAAATTAAAGCAATGCATGTCTCTACCACAGAGAGGCAACGTGTGTGTGTTTGCATTGATCATGCTGTTGGGACAACATGTTGTCTTTTTTTTTTTTTGTAGGATCTTCTTTTCCTGACTCTTACCTGAGACATGTTGTCTGTTCAGGGCGGCAGTAAGCGCAGCTTTGACCTCAGAGTTACCCGGCTGTTTGGCGTAGTGAGCGACATCGTGGCCCTGTGAATCCACAACCGACGCATCTGCTCCTCGCTGAACCAAAACCTCGACAACAGACACAGCGCTGGACTCACAGGCGAGCATCAAGGCTGTCCTAGAACACAGACATATATTCATTCTGATTACCATCCATCAGTCATCAAAGAACCTAAGTGTCTTAAATCAACCGTCTCTGTTATTAGATGTATGATTTATGATTCTTTGTGTGTTGTTGTTGTTGTGGTTGTACCTGCCACTATTGTCAGAAGTGTTGATGTCAGCACCGTAGTCCAGCAAAGTGCTGCACACTTCAGCGTGTTTGGCTGACAGCAGCAAAGGGGTGAGCCCGTCCTTTGGGTGAGAAAAAAAAACAGAGATTAGAAAACATTAGATGTGTCTGAAATCATTCTATAGAGGGACCTTAAACCAACATTACACACAGCTACATGACTTATCCCCTATGACATCAGGACATGAGCCAAGACATGCAGTATTTCAAGTGTCTGTGTGGTGAGAGAAATCACAGATCCATGTGAAAAAGGAGTGGATGTTTCCCGAATCAAATTTCCCAGCAGATAAACAGAAAGGCAAACACCGCCTTTCTGTCTGCAGTGGTATAAACTTTGGGAAAATCCCCAAAATGGTACGTTGACGATTCTAAACGAGCAGCCGCTCAGTGGAATTTATTCGCCTTGGTTAGGCAACTTGGGCTGTCGTTCATGTGGCGTAGCTTCCCATATTTTTCACAAAAAGACTGACAGATCCTGACCCCAAGTATGACATTTAACCTGACCTAAACCATCTATGACCCAGCTCAAACCGCATCATTTGATTGGCTGAGCCCCTGCAGGGTTGAGTTTACCCTGCAAGAAGCTGTGGCCACCGAGGCTTCGTCATCTTCAGGCATCTTGAAATGCATCTCATTGTGGTTTCATTTTGTCCTGACTAAGCCTTGAATGCTTTTCTGAAACAGCGAACCGCGGCACATAAAAACCAACTTCCACTTAATATGACTTTATTTATCCCTTATGGTCTTTAGTTGTGTAAAAAAGTCAGTGTGAATACAGTTAACATGAATGAGTAATTTAGTTCTAAATGTGTGAGTAGGCATTTCCATAGGTTACTTATGTTGCCAAAAATGAAACAGAGAAAAAAAAAATCTAGTTAGCATGTTTGTGGAGGTAAAAACACTTAGGGTGTACTGTGTGTACAGGGTACTGTTACTGTAAATACCAAATATACTTCATAAATCGCTCCCGGCTTTGTAGCCATAAATCGTTTTTTTGTTGTTGTTGTTTTAGTTGCTGTTGTCATTTCTGTTTCTGTCTCTCTCTCTCTCTCTCTCTCTCTCTCTTTTTCTAAAAAGCCCACACAGTCGCATCAGATGGTTGTTCAGCATGAGCATGGTTCTGCTTTTTAAAGGCAGTTTTTCCTTCCCGCTTTGCTAACTGTTTCCAAGTGCTGTGCACACGCCGGATTAATGTTGGCTCACCTGCTCAGCCTTCAGACGACATTTGTTATGAAATCACACTTTATACATAACGATTGAAAAGATTGCCAAGCGACAGCAAAGTGTGTCAGCATGACTCTGTGTTTTATAAAACAAGGCGGCTGCTTGGACGAACCACACAGAAGAAAACTATGTTGTGGGTTCTGCTGAAGACTTTAACAGACGTGTTTGTGTCTGCTCTTCTCACTCTACATTTTGACTGAAATTGTCTTTGGGAGACCGAAGATATTTTTGCCTTCACAGAGTAACCATAGCTATGTTTGTGTGTGAATCTGAGAGGTGTATTCATGCTTGTTTGTCTACACCTGTTGATCCAGGATCTATTTCCAATTTACTACCATCAGTCGACAGTTTGAAGTCTTAATACCATATATGGGCAACAAGGTGAAGTATGTTCCCATCTGAAGAACAGAAGCAGTGTGATTCCTTGAGAGGTCTGTCAATCAAAACAAACTCAAACAAAGATGCAGCTTTATCAAGTTTAAGACAATCCTAATGTGACAATTATGATCAAATACACGTTAGAGCTCAAATTGTCTTTCAAACTATTACATGGTCCACAATGGATTTAAACATTGAGAAGTAAGTTTTATGAACAAACAAAGCAAAGGGTCAAATTGTTGCACAGCAGCTAATTTGTCAAACAAGCAGACAATCTAATAAGACTTTCTCTAAATGTCTAAGCTGTCATCATAACTGCTCTACTACACTTATGGTGCTATGTGTCAAGCTGCACATACAGTATATACAGGGCTCAATTCACAAAGGTAACCATTAGTGGATGTCACAGCCTCCTCTTAAAGAGGCAGTGTGTATGACGTAGGAGATCTACAGGCAGAAATGTAATAAAATATTTATAGGAATTTCTCACAACAAATCTCTTTGTATCTCCAGAGGGAGTCAGCCCACTTCAGCTGAACAGACAAATCAACAACACAGGATTCAAAAAGATTCAAACAAATGTTTTTAGGAAGTTTTTCTTAAAGTGAAGTTCTTAAAAATGAATTCTTAGCGTAGCTTTGACTGAGTGTACATTTCTTTTATAAGCTTTAACTCCCAAGTGGAAAAAAAGTACCATCATGTTTCTGTGTTTTTCTTGAACCTTTCAAGACTCTTTGACCCACTTATTAAACCAAGCTCATGAATGGTAAATTGTCTCAGTACAGAGTGTCTTATAAAGTCCTTGATATAAAAAGTCTTTCCAATTGAAAACATCAGAAAGCTTTGGTTCTAAATCGTGCCAATGTCTGTGAGCAGAGTTTACATTTACTTGATTCTTTGTCAAACACATGTGAGACCCGGCAGATGTTCTTCTGTTTCTCCATATAGCCTGCATCTTGCCGAGTGTTTATTTCAGTCAAACATGCCTAGATCAGAAAGTGATATGTGTTACAGCCATGTAAGTATGTATTCCTCAGGCTATGCTAACAAGCTGGCATATTTCACTCAGAAATAAGTTCCAGATCTCTTTGTGGTTCTCCGTCTACATTTCTACTAACAGCGAACAGAGCCGCTCGAGTCTCTCTCACACATTTGCAGATGATTAAGGCTGGAAAAGAAAAGTATGTTCCATGAAGTCTTCTGTTCATGTGAGCAGAGAGCAGCTCGAAAGAACTGTCACTACTCTACAAAAACATGGCTTCTCGTCTAACATACAGAGAACTTGTCGACGTATTTTTGTTGGTGTTTTTGGATCCCGTTTCTTTAAAACAAAGCAAGACATATTGTTGGGATTGATTTAGGGGGAAAATCATTTTAGGTGTTTAGCGGAAAGCCTTCGATGTTTCACTGGGTCTGCTCTTAGAAGAAGGAGAATTCAGAAGCCCTGTTGTTAAACTCTTTACAGGCACAAAGTGGAAGCATAGAGCATTTTAAAAGCCACGTACACAAGGCTCACACAAGCAATAGGCAGGGATGGATTTAAATGTGAAGAGCATAACATTAGAACCCTCAGGCAGAAGGGAGGCTGACTATGAGTGTGTTTATCTCTAACAGGCCAGCCGTTGTGTGACAGTAAAGAGGAAATATATTTGCACTCATTCTCTCCATTTCTTTTCAGTCACTCGCTCTCTTCTTTATGCAAAGACCCCCCCCCCACCCCCACCCCCAAGAAAGAAAAAAAAACATCATGCCTTCACACCGCAGTGGGTTAAAAACCACTGGCATGGAGCATCACTGAAATGGAGACCACATGTCTGCGGCGTTAGAGCGGCGTTCAAACGGTAAACTGACCCTCTACCTAATACATTATTAGACAGACACACAAAAAGGAACATCTCTTAAAACACAGGGTCAAACACACAGGTGAAGTCTTAATGGAAATCTACAACTTCCACTGATTCACCTTTCTTTAACAAATTCCTCAAATAACGGGAAGTAGATTGGAATGAGTCTGAACAGATTTCTGTTGTTCATGTTCCAATTCAAAGCTTTTTTTGAATATCCTGCCAGGAAGAATAGATCTCACAGAGAGAGGGAGAAGAGTGAGAAGGACTCACAGCATCTTTGAGGTCAACGGGAGTTTTCAGCTCACACAGCAGCTGGACGGTCTGGATGTTCCCACTGGCAGCTGATGATAAATGAAAATATCAGTCAGAATATTAAAGCGTGCACGCAGTAGTGTAGTCAGTTTGGTCTAGAGTGAAGTCCTGCAAGATAATAAAAAAAACATTTCATTCCAAAAATGTGGAAATATAAAAGACAATGTTTGAGACAAATAAGAAATAATTCCATGTTTTTTTTGTGTAATTATTTGTGTTCTTATTAGTTGACTTTGTTCCTTCTTTTATTCATATTGGATTGAAAATCATTATTTAAATTCCCTTTTGATTTCCTAAGTATCCAGGTCATCTTACAACAGCATTGTTACAGAAACTATGAAGAAGCTCAGAGAGAACTGAACGATTCAGTGAGTAGAAATCAATGTACCTGAAAACATTTCAAGGAACCAAAAAGGTCTGAAATCATGTCTGATCACTTAGTTTTAAATATGGAATATGAATTAAAGACCGTGATCTCACAAGTCAAGTTTCCCACGTTCTCATCTGAGCTCCCTGACCTTCACTCAAAGATCTCAGGTTTACTTGAGGACATTAAGGCGCTTACCAGCGTGATGCAGAGCAGTCTTCCCCGAGCCGTCCACAGCGTCAACAGGACTTTTATTCTGAAAGGGAAACGAAAGCATAAAAGCTTTACTTCTTTGAAACACTACTCTTTTACAAGCTGGTTATTTCATTGTTCAAAATGAACTACAGCACTCCCTGCACATTACATTTCACATAGTAGTACAAACACACACACACATATATATAATGTCAGAAAAATATCGAACAAAGCAGTTTGGGCCACATGAGTAAAAGGGCATAGCAAGCTATAAAATCTTGCTGCGTGGACCTTTGGTAGACTTGAATGGATGTGCGACCCGGCAGGTGGTTGTTTGTTTAGATGCTGCAGACTGTCATGGGACAGTAAGGTCAGCAGATCAGAGCAGGAAGAAGTGTGTGTGTGTGTGTGTGTGTGTGTGTGTGTGTGTGTGTGTGTGTGTGTGTGTGTGTGTGTGTGTGTGTGTGTGTGTGTGTGTGTGTGTGTGTGTGTGTGTGTGTGTGTGTGTGTGTGTGTGTGTGTGTGTGTGTGTGTGTGTGTGTGTGTGTGTGTGTGTGTGTGTGTGTGTGTGTGTGTTGATTTGCACTAACAAACACACAGTCGGCAGACTGAAGAAACGAGGCGGAAAAGCTGTCTGCTTTTAGAAAGCTCAACAGAAAGGTGGGACTTATCAGAGAGCGAGTTTCATTCTGTTCATGCTTTCACACATTGTTTTTTTTTTTTGCTGCTACTGTGTCCAATAAGAAGGCCCGCTGGGAGACAAGACGCTCTGCCATTGAATATTTCCAACACCCTTTGTTGCACAAAATATCTTGAAAACATTTAGCTTGATCTCAAATACTGTCCATCACCACAGTGAGGATTTCTGGTCATGCATTAACACAACATAGCAGCTTTAGAGATAAACAATCACTTTTTAACTTTGTTACCTATTGAAGGCTCTCCTTCCCTCTGTCCCCCTTACCTGGATGATCTTTTTGCAGCACTCGATGTGATTGTTTTTTGCAGCCAGGTGTAACGGATTCAAACCTGAACAGGAAACAACAAAGATTGCATCTAAAATCTGTATGGCACCACAGACTTTTTGTGAGAAATTGAATAAGATTACGAAGAAAATAATTAAGAGGGAGTATTTTACAGTGTTTAAAGAAAATAGTGATGAAACAAATTACCCCAAAAACATGCACACATTTTTTTCTTTCTATTTGCAATATATACCGTAAATTCCGGACTATTGAGCGCACCTGGATATAAGCCGCACCGGCTAAAAATAGGTAAAAAAATGTATTTGTACATATATAAGCCGCACTTGATTATAAGCCGCAGGTGTCCACGTTATAACAAGAGCTATTTACACAGAAAGACGTGACACAAAGACATTTTTTTAACTTTTAATGAAATACGTACTACTGGTAACATCCGCAAATATGAAGCCTACTGTAAATCCTTTATCAAACAGTGTCTGTAACGCGGCTGATGAAAAAGATTACCGTAATATATTTCACAGGAAAAAGTCCATCCATTCACTGCCTCAGAATGACTTCATTACTCACTTCCTCAGTCTCTTTTTCGTTGTCGCTGTCAGTGTCAACTTTACGTGCAGCAGCTCTATTTCCTTCTTTGACAGCCAGCTCGATCGCCTTTAACTTGAAAGCTGCATCATATGTATTTCTCCGTGTGTTTTCCATGATGAGGGTGCGTGCATGAAGCGCAAAATGACTGATATTAAGATCCGATGTGACGAAGTCAAATGTTTTTGCGGCACAAGATCATTGTCCCGCAAGAAAAATCCATAAATAAGCCGCATCGTTTTAAATGCAGCAGTGTTAAAAACCGCGACAAAAAGTAGCGGCTTATAGTCCGAAATTTACGGTACTTGGAGAAAGTTCTATCCTCTGTATCGAAACATACCTGCAAGATCGGGGATTGACAGGTCAGCTCCATGAGCCAGGATGACAGACAGGCAGTCTGTCAGACCACGAGCAGCAGCTACATGAAGACTGCGCACACACACACACACACACACACACACACACACACACACACACACACACACACACAAAACAAAAACATTACTATAAACTGAATAAACATCCTAAACAAGGCATCTGTGGTGGAACTACAAAGGCCATGAGCTAATTCATAAATTCACCAGCATCCCTTGGAGGGGGAAAAAAAAAATCAAGAATGAACCGATCAATGGAAGCTGATGTCATGTCACAGCCAAACAGTGATTAGTCACGACTCCTCCAGGCAAAACAAACGGTCCTTTTGGCTTCTGACCATTAAAATCACAGTATGGTATCAACAGCAACACTGGAATCCAATGGCAGGAGATAACCGTTATAAACAAGTGCAGACGTTTACTGTTCAAAAATAACTTTACTAAACTACAACTTCAACAGCCAGTTTAAAGTCAGTGACAGCAGGCTAACTCCCAGACTTGCGCAAAGAACAGCCAAAGACAGAAGGACGACAACAGAAGAGTATTGCTCTTCAAACGGGGGGGGGGGGGGGGGGGGGGTCTCTCTCTCTCTGTGGCTGTACCGTTACTAAACTGTTCATTTGGCTTTGTGTGCTTTGACTTGTTACATCGATTTATTTGTGTTACCTGTCTGTATTTGTCTGGAGTGTGTTCATCAGTTGACTGAATATTTATTTTATTCCTGATGTTTTCTGGCAGAAATGAAAACATTCAGGTTCTGTTTAGATGCTGTTGTTTATAGGCGTTCAGTTTTAGCGTCATGTCGTCAAACGTATTCTGCCCCGGTGTTACGCATGCAAACTATATACGTGCATGTTGAGCGCTTAGACCGGGTTTGTGTGTTGGATCACATATCTGTAACCTGCTGAGAGAGGAAGAGAGTGTCAGTGTTATCTGGTGTTTATAAGTTCTCCATCCGTGTGGCGTCATCGTCTTTTTTTCGCGATTCACCCCCCAAAAAAATGCACGGAGACCAGAGGCGTCTCAACTCAACCTCTCGCCTCGGCTTCCTACAAATGTTCCCCCCCATGTGACACCACAGCTTTGACAATATAAATGACCTCGTTTAATAAAAGGCACACTTCAACATTTAGCAACCCATTAGCATCTTCACGATAGCACAGACAACAAAAAGGCAGCTTGACCAAATGTGCCCACAAACAGCTGTTATTCAAAGCTGTATCTTTTTTTTTTTTTTTTTATTGTTGCCAACGACCACACGGGATCTCTGCTCCTGTCTAAGAAATAGCACAGCACATAGCTCCCTGTAAAACCACAACATCTAGTCTGTCCACCTAACTTGTGTGTTTGTGCATATGTGTGCAGCGTGCAGGCAATCAATACCAGCCTTTCCACCCCAGCGAGCAGAGAGAGAGAGAGAGAGAGAGAGAGAGAGAGAGAAAAAAAAACACCACACAAGCCAGGCCTTCCTCTGGTGTGTGTGTGTGCGTAGGATACACACTCTTCCACACAAGTATGCCAACATGCCCTTTCAGGTTTTAACACCATAGGGATGCTGTAGACTCCTCCTTTGTGCATTCTGAAAAGATGTTAAACCACAGTCAGGGTCATTTAAAAAGGCGAGTGAGGAAACGTCTACATGCAATGTGTCTGTTTTCCAGTCACACACGCACACATGCACACACACACACACACACACACACACACACACACAACGAAGAGGTCAAGGGTTTGAACTAGCAAGGAAACAACAAAGCCAGTGTGTTTGTTTCGGCATGTGCAAATCTGCACAGTGGTTTCTCCCCACATTTTGTTCCTGTGTTTTGATGTTCCTGGCGCTGCGTGAGCTGCTTAGCACATTGAGGTCAGCGGGTGTTGTGTTTCAGAAAGAGGAAAGAGGTCAAATATTAACACTGAGTCTCTGTGTTATCAACAATGAACCGGTGAGGCGGCGAGCTGCACTGCCTCTGCAGAAATGTGCTGGCTCTCAAAGCACTGAATGTCAGGCGGGCTGTGTGAACGGTGCAACAACAACAAAAAAAAGCCAACCTTTTAGTAACCAAGAAAAACAGCATTATTTTTAGAGCAGCCATTCATTTTTAACATTGTGCTATGGAGCATGACGGGAGTTTCATAAGCTCGAGACTTGAGAAGATGCTGTTAGCCTTTGACTGAAAAGGAAGAGAGAAACACCAGCTTAACAAAGCGTCGTTGTTAACACTCTGTTAAAGTGTGTGAGCCAAGTCCAACAGACCCTATAAAGTTTAAATCTGTACTTTCCAATATTGTCAATTCATGAAAAAAAAATGCAGCATGATTAATCACAGCATAGAATAAGGCAGTGTGGTGATGAGACAGACGATTCATAACTTCGGTACTTCCGTAATGGCGGACTAAATCAGTGCGCGCTGCTCGGTAAGATGAGCACAGCTCTCCCTTTCTCTGCATCTGGTTATTTATCATCATCTCCTGATGTTGTGAAGGCTAATGCAGGGGACTGACTTAAGCTTAATGTGTTGACATGTTGACACTTGACAGCTACAAACTGTAAGATTTGAACATTTGTTTCTCCTCTGGTGTTTTTTTTGTTTTTCCTGTTTCAGTCATGTCAGTGAATTCCGTCTGAATCCAAATGTCTTGGCTGCTTCCTCGTGTCGTACAGTTCACATCATACTGAAGCCACAGGAGACTTTTGTCTCTGCCAATTAATTATTCTGCTTGAGTAGAATTTGCAGCAGGCGTGCTGTGCTATGGATTTACTTTGCTGCTCTCAAGAAAGGTAATTGGCTCCTATGGGGATCATGAACTGATAATAGAGAAGATACATTAATGCGTCGTCAAGTCAACGCTTTGTACCAGAGCTTTACATCATTGATGAAAATAACTTACGCTGATTTCCCCTCGCTGTCTAGTTTCACAGCGCTGGCACCTTTCTTGGCAAGAAGCGATGCCACCTTCTCGACATCGCCATGCTCGACGGCAGCAAGCAGGCGCTCGTCGTTTTTGTTCCACTCGTTGGTCTGTAAGGTCGAGAAAAAGAAAAGAGATGAGGAGTGAAAGCAGAACAACATGACCTAAATCACATCTTTTTAAGATATTTCTTCAGTTCTCTTTTGTGAGATACGTAGAGGAGAGTATGTGACCATTAAGCCTGTCTCTTATCATAAAAAAAACATTTGCATCATTAGACGTTGACAGATTAGAAAATAAAAGTGTAAGCCAGACAAAGTGGCCGAGATGCCCTTAATGTGAGTCATGTTTCTCAAGGGGAGGGAATGTTGTTCTTGCTCTGCCACGGCCCACACAAAACATTTCTGTCTGTGTGTGGGAACACACACACACACACAAACTCCCCAAATGGCCCCACATTTGTATCAGTGACAGCCTATTGACTTTAAGAGAAGTCTGCAACTGGAAAAGCTTCGAGCCTGATCTCACAAAACGCAGCACAGTTAACTTTCTCCGTCCAGCCCAGGTGATTCACTTTTGACCAAACGTAAAATCAACAAGAACCAAATGAAAAGGACAATGGAATCAGGTGCTTTAATAGAAGTAATTAAGGAATAGAAAGTAGGAGAGAAAGGAGTCTGTCCGTCCATGAACAGTTTTGAGATCGTGTTTAAAACACACGATTAGGTTGTAAATGAATTTATTTCTGCTCGGTGCAGAACTGAACCCACGCCCCTCCAATGGTATTAGATTTGACCTGATGGCCAACTGACCTTCATGTGATACTGAGTGAACTCTCTGACTCCATAAATGCGTGTGGAGTGCAAACTCTCCGCTATTTTAAGACAGGAATAAGTCAACATGGCGATACATGGCAAACATCCACATGCTATCAGGGCAATATGTTTTGCACAGCTGGCGGAAAACGCCGGGCTATAAAAATCTTTCTGTCGCTGGCACCAATCGGTATGACCGCTGAGCACCACAGCCGAAAAGACACAAAGTCAAATTAATGTGAAGCAGTGGGGAAATGAAGAATACAAAAATCAACAAAAAAAAATCATTGATACTTTTTTCTTTTTTTTTTTGGCAAAAAGTTGTGGGGGAAGAGTTTGTAAAAGACACAACCCCTCACAAGTGCTCGTAATCCAGGCTTCAAAGCGCTGAGGCGAGGAGTCAAGATACTATTTGGGAAGCGTTGTAAGATGAGAAAGTTCTCTTGACAGACTGGAAATAACAGACTGGGTATAAAGACGCTCAGCCGAGCATGACACAGACATGTGAAGGAGATATATGAATCCACCAGGTGGTCTACCACGTCTATTATGAGCACTAATGAGCACGCTTCACCGAGTGTTTCTCAGCACACACGAGAGACGAGAAAAGCTCGAGCAGTGAAAGTCCGTCTTCTACCACCACGAGTCTTATGAAGTCAAGACTGTAGACTGTTATTTTATTTACAGAGACCCAACATGAATCCATCATGAATACAGCACCGAGAAACATTTAGTGAAGTTGCAGAAACATGGCAACACAGCCTCGAGCAGAAGCAGACTAATGTTGAACAGCAAACTGCAGAAACTGTGGAAGATGTTCGACAGAGATTGTGCATCTGTTCGTCTCTATGATCGCTGTGCAGTGAAACATGACACATCAGCTGAGGCTATTAATGACACAACATATGGCGTGGAGGTTAGTTTGGCTGGTTTGTTTGTTTTTTTACAGAGTCTGCTGGATTTGTCTCCCAGTGTGCTGGAATGAAAAGACTTCTGTTTTTTTTTTTATATATAGGCAGTCATGTGTTCTCAGCGTCCAGGATGCTGAGGCAGTCAAACATTAAAAATAGACTCACTTCAGAGCTGGAGGGGGGAAATGAAAAGAAAAAGATGGCTGAGCATAAGTCAATGTAATGGGATATGTATTGAAGTGAATGAATTCTGTTGTATGAGTTTACTCCATTCTTGAAAGAGAACGATGGAGTGTTGTTTGTTTCCATGATTTAACCAGTAATCCTCTTATCATGTTGCATGGACATCAGGAAGGGTGGACCTCTGAGAGGCTGTAATTAAGTGCCTTTGTGATCCGGAAAACAGCCAGCCAAACAGACTTACTCCTGTAGGGCCGCATGTCGCACTAAAATGAAGGAAGTCACATCATGCAGAAGGTGAGAAAGCTGCAGCATTCGAAATGAAGACAAACTTTGAGGGTCAGAACTGGAGCGTCTCGGTCGCTCATTTGCACAAAAAAAAAAAAAAGCTCTGCCGAATCAAAGTATACCACTCTTTATATTTTCTAAAGAGACCGCGAAAACTAAACCATTTGTTTTTAACATATTTAAAACCACTCAATTTAAATCCACTCATCTGATACAACCTAACGCCTCACGCTGTATTCATCCGAGCCTATTTCAAGCTGAAAGAAAGTAACACGTGTAAATACATCGATTATGTTCAAGGAACTAAATGCACTTTTCTCAGAGAAGATTTTCACACATCAGTAACTCCTGTGCTGAACAGATTTCCAGAGTGATATTATAAAGAGAGGTGTGTCTCAATGGAAACTGTGTTCATGTGCTCTGAAAAGGTTTCACAGAGAAGACAGCAGAGTTACCACGAAGGACTGTTAACCACACGGACAAACCACACACAACTCAAGAGAGGGCACTGCGCGGTGAAAACCGAGAGTTCACTTCTGGAGACGAAGGACCGAAACGTTCAGCTTGGGCAGTGTTTTTAAAGTAAAGGGAGCTTCGTGCTGCAGCTGGGATTCAAACTCTTCCAGTCAAACTAGGACAGCCTAGTGGTCCCAGTTCTCTGTAAACTGGCCCCAGCGTTCACGCTGTGACGGTTGTCAGTTGTGTTTAAACATGAAAACTGCAGAGCATTTATGGAACATACATGATGGTATGCCCGCCACTGTGTGGTCTCTCTGCTGCTGTACAGAAAAGTTTCCCTCGAAAACGCTCCAAGATTTACTCCAGCGTTGACCTCAGCTCAACCTTTGCGTGTGCAGAGTCCCGCTTTCTCGACCAAACTAAAGTATGTTCTGTTATTGTTTATTACAAAGCTATTCATGACGGCCAAATAGAGAATAAGATGACAGATACAGCCTGAAAGAAGTGCATCATCTCGGTCTTCATGACTCATCTAGTTTATACTGAGTACGACTTCCTCTTTGTACATTAAAACATCCTAAGATTTTTTTTTTTTTAAAGCAAGGATCAAAAGTGTGTAGAAAAGGGTTCTTGAGTGCGAAGTTGCTTCAAAAAGTATGAATTGAAGAATTAAAATCTGTGTTTTGGTTTGAGGTGACACTTTGCTCTTCTGTAAGAAAGACTGAGAGGAATCTCCATCCAGAAAGTGAGCGGTCCACTGCTTCATATTCTCAGTTAGAGCTCGTACGGTGGACTCCTTATGTGGGAGAGAACTGAAATGGACTAGTCGGAGAAGAGGAGGGGGGGGGAACACTGATGTAGTGTTGAGCGTGATCGTGCCTAAATGCCTCTGTGATTGCAACAGGCTCGACAGAAAGTGAAGGGCTGTCACGATGGAGCAGCATGTCAAACGTTAGCATTAGGCTACATCGTAATGGACAGGTTGAAGTGGAGCGGAACGCTCTGCTCTACTTTCTGCCGCGCACACGGATAGACGTCGACGCAGGGAGGCTGATGAAATAATCATGTGCTGGAAGAAACACTGCAAATCAGCACTGGCACCGACTCCAGAACAAAGTTATTGGAAAAAAAAAAAGTAGATTTGGAAGTTTTCTCAACCTAAAAGAGGAATAATGCAGGAGAAGTTTTGCCTGTTCAGAGAGGACACTTGATGTTGAATCAACAGGATAGGGTTTTTTTTATGTGAATATATAAATGATAGGAAGACAAATAACAGACTAAAATGATTTTGGCTAATGAACTTCTCCTTTTTAGTGGCATGAAAGACAAACATCTCATTCAAGCTCAGTCGAAGCCAATTTATTGCTGTAAGTTGTCGTCCTGCTCCTCATCCTAAGAGCGAGACAATAAAAAAAAAAAGTGCAAACACTGCACATTCAAAAAGAAGCTTAGTCCGATCTCCACACGTGAACTCTGACTCCAGACAATATCTGCTTGCATTCAAATTCAAAAGGGCTTAGCCTACATTGGTTTGCAGTGGACAGCATGGGTTTATCCCACATCAGCTGCACCAGCAGTAAGTCACAGGTCACTAAATCCTGAGAGACCAAACCAGTAAAACCACAGTCGGGGCCATTCTCTAACTAAAGCCAGACCTACTCAGCAAAAGAACTCAGTTTTCAGTCACACCTCCAGCTAATTGAATCACGCTACATTGGGGTGTAATCCCCAGACTGCATCATACTCTCTGGCTCCGTCTGCCTGCGTCTCTCTCAGGGACTGAGAGCAGGGTGGGGACGGAGGTATTTGTTTTCCTCCCTGCTTTAGCCCGACACTCATTAAGACACACACAGAGGTGGCTGATAACAGTAAGTGTTTCCTGTTTGTCCAGGCCTGTGGACAAGGACGACAGGGAGCAGGAGAGGTAAAAAAGGCAGGGGGAAGAGAGAAGGGAATAGATCTGTTGGCGACGGCAAACTGGAGAAATGACCTCAAAGAAACCCCCCCCCCCCCAAAAAAAAAAAAAAAAAACAGATCATAAAATCACAAGCATCCAGCCAGTACTCCAGTTTGTGAATAAAACACAAAGTCAACAACAGCTCATGACGTGTGATTGGCCGCTTGTTGGCCTGAAGGTTTCTACATAAACATGCCTGGTCCGACTGTTTTTCTCTACTACTCTGAACTTCCTCAGTACAGCGAAGGAAAAATAAACTCGGGGGGGAAACAGTAATTCCTGCATCACACTCGGTATGTTTGGAGGGTTTAGCCACTAAGCGTGTGTGGAGTTTCAATGAAAAAACATTTACTTTAGGAAAGCGTTCATATCTCGAAATAGACAAAACAACAATTTGTGTAATTCAAAAAAAAAAAAAAAAAGCTGTTTGCTTTGGTTTAAGGTTTTCCGGTTTGCTTTTACTACACACTAAACAAGTCAAATAAATGGAAAACATTCTATCAATAAAGTTATTAGAGCTCATATAAGAGCTGAAATTAATCTTCAACTGATGAGCAAAAAGTACATGAGGCCTGATTTGCTCGTTTCTGTTTAATGAGCATCTGTGACGTGTGCACAGTGAAAACTCAGGTGTCTCTAAAAAGGAAACGAATGTTAAGAAAATCCTTTAACAGAATACATCCAGATTAGAATAAACTGTGAGAAGCAACATCAGGTCTGTTACTGTCTAAAGAATTGCTTTACTGTGTACCTGGTAATGGATTCAAATGTTTCAGGGACTGAATGTGAATTGCCCCCCAGGGGGACAAATAAAGTTTTTTTGAATTTGAATTTTGACCTGCCAGCGTCTCAGAGACATTCTTAAAAATGTCACTGATGTCAGGACACTTCTGGTCCAAGATATCTTGCTCTGGATTGAAGTGTTGAAGGGAGACCTAATAACTACGCTCTCCTGAAACAAACAAACGGTGTGTAAGTGAGAATAGCTTGTTTCCGGGGGGTTACAGACGGAGATCAAAGAGAAAGATAAATCTCTGCAGAAAGAAAAGTAGGTTAAGTTGGGTGCTAAGACGCGCAGGCAACATAGAATGAACTCCAGAGGGGAATAACCTCATTACAGGTTATATTTTTGTTTTGTACGAGACACAGAGACGGAAACACGAGAGGCGGGAAGTGAAGGAGAGGTTGGAAAAGGGGTGTAGCAATGAGTAGAACCAAAAAAAAGGAAAAGAAACAGTGAAGGACAGAGATTGGCACATCCACAATATCTCTGCCCTTTGATCAGCAGTGGCCGTTAACTTCAAACTCCTTATCTGCAACAAAGCAGATGCTCAAATGGCCTCAAACAATACTTCCTTTCTCCCGGGCCCCAGCTGAAACTGCTTACTGCCTGCTGCAGCACAACACACACACACACACACACACACACACACACACACACACACACACACACACACACACACACACACACACACACACACACACACACACACACACACACACACACACACACACACACACACACACACACACACACACACACACACACACACACACACACACACACACACACACACACACACACACACACACACACACACACACACACACACACACACACGGCACAATAGTTTACTCGACTCTGAAACTTAAAGCCAGAATAAGAGAGTTAGTAGACAGAACAGTTAAACAAAGAGCAGATGGTTGCTCTCATTATAAGTGATGCTGCCATGCGTTTTTAGCGTACAGCACAACCTGGAGCACACGAGGACTCTGGATGAGGCGATGGAGGGGTGCACTCCTCTAAACGTCAGTGCAAAAAAAAGTTTAATAACTTTCCAAACTTCTCTAAACAAATCTCGTGACATCGCTTGCAGGCAGCAACGTCGAAAAATCGGTGCAACTCTGGAGCCACGAAGGCTTCGCTTCAAACTACGAGGTCACAAATGCAGCAGCGCTCGGACATGTAAACAGACTTTAATGTGAAAACATCAACAGAGTTTCCTTTTCTTAAACACAAAAGACAGCCCAGCTGAATGACACCAGAGGAAACAGCAGAATGTCTGCATGTCGGCGTTTATTTCTAATGTACTCTCCGCAGTTGAAGACATGTGAAAGAGACAACTGTATCAAAGGACTCGCAAAGCTGTCAGCGTGTTTATTTATCTAACGTCATGTGTTAGCTTTGGTGAGCCGATTTCTATTTCTCTCAGAGAAGAATATGTTTACAAATGACGTGCCCAAAAAAAAAAAGAAACAGAGCTTTGCATTTAGCAACAAGGGAGGCCTTTGTCACAGGCGTCTTTAGCGTTCCTCCTTTTGTCTTCATCAGTGCCCGGGATCATTTAGAAATAGAAATATCTTGTAATGTTATTGTAAATGTGCAATAGAGATGATTATCTCTGATGAAAGTGCTACATTAGCTAAAATGACTCAGAGTTTTGTTTTGCTTTTTTGGGTTTTTTTTAAGAGACACTTCAACAACATTTGAAGGCTGTTTCAGGATAATGTTGTCAAACTTTGAAGTAAGGATGCACCCCCCCCCCCCCCCCCCCCCCCCCCCTAACATTTCACTGCCCTCACAGAGAGGTAAACAAAGAGCAGTTAAGTTTGTCATCACATCATCTGTCAGCCCTCTCTCTCCTCCTCTTTCTTTTGAAATGTTTAAAAAGTCCACTTATCCCTCTGACCTTTCTACTGACCTCTTGTTTTACTGCTTTTCTAGCGCTCCTCTTATAAACGGCTCAGGTAGGGTAAGGAAAAACCAACAGGACTTTAAGAGCCCTATACCCATATGCTCATTCACAGATTCTGTGACATCATGAAACCCTCCAAATGTGATTCAAGCATGTGTAACACTGTTCAGTACGCCTGCTTTTGACTCAGTCGCTTATAAGCCGTCATCTTACTTTAAGACACAAAAAGGGGCGACCTTACCCTCCCTCTTCAAACGCAGACATGGACATTTAGAAGTAAAAATGGACCTCTGGTAAAAAAAAAATAGCCTGCATGCAACATTTCCTCCTGACACAAATAGCCTTTCCTGCTCTATAAATAAACACTGCTGGTCTTGGAAAGTCACCAGGCTCATAACCCAGAGAGCTGCTCATAAAGGCAGAGGGGTAGAAATAAAATACTCTGTAGTACCCCTCTATTGAGCAATGTTACAGTATAATAAAAGACACACACACACACACACACACACACACACACACAGGTCACAGTCAGTGTAGGATAGGTCAAAGAAACAATAAAAACGTCATACAGTCTCAATTATTATTTTGATCAAATCTCTGAAATAAGAAGTTTTCTCCTTGGACTTGACCGTCAGATTGGACAGAAGAGATAAAAGATGGATGGAGGGAGGGTGTTTCTCACCCTCCCTCCATCCATCTTCTAACATGAGTATTGTTCCAGCTGATGAGAGCAGGCCAAGCTAAACAACCTGTCTAAACCACACTGGAGGCAGGAAGCCTGACTGGACAAATAGGGAGTCTCTCCCCTCACCTCCAGTCTGTTTTGTTTTTTTTGTTGTTGTTTTTTTTACCTCTGATTATTTCTTCATCTTTGTCTCAGTTGTCACGACTCCTGCCCAGTTTCCACAAGATTTGAACAGTGTCCACTTATTGAGTGTATCCGTCTACCTCTCTGGTGCCTCCGTCTTTATCAGTTAGATGTTGTGTCTCACACCCTTACGTCATCTAAATGCACTTCCTGATGACATCATCAGACAGGTCGCCTTGAGTCATACTGGATCCACAGCCACAGTTTTCTAAAGAACCTGAACGGGAATATACTTTCACTCATGGAATCTCTTAAACATGAATAAATACATAAACATACAAATACAGCAGCGCGACAAGGAGCTTGCATCATCAGCGATGTACTCGCACTCACGCCAGACGAGAAACAAGCCCAAAAGCAAACACACACCCACACATAAATGAGCATGCAAACACATGCACAGACAAGGATCACACCCGCCTGCTTGCACCATCCGCGGCGCCTCGTGCATCTGCTGACAAGCTCATTTCCTGGCTGAATTTCTGTAGTTTATATACACAGACGATAAGAAATAAAGAGTTCCCACGGGCACTTCCTGCATTAATTGGACCCCTGTTTAAACAGGCTTTAAGCCGTTTTCCTCGGGCTTTCCTTGGATTCATTTGAACCAGTTCAAGTCAGGATTAGTTCAAGTTTTGAAACCATTCTTTCCGGAGTGCTTGTTCATGAAACTCAGGTTGGAACGGGAAAATAAAGGGCACAATGCCTTGTGCAGTCAGCAGCTGACTCGCTGTGGCGACTGAAGTAGAAGCGTATTGGACAGGCCTTCTGCACACTGCACAGCAGGAGTGGAACAATAAGAGGGAAGACTGATCATGAGACTCTCACAGCAGCTCCAGGAAAGAGACTAAAACAACATTTGACCAGATGATATTTACTTTCTGCTCACACCCTTCTGTCCAGATGGATTTATTGTGCTCATGAATCAAGAATGTATTTTCAAACAGCGATCAGATAAACTGTACTGAGATAAAATCTTATATATATTTTTTTTAAAAGCCTGAATGTAAAGGTGAGGCGAAAACACATGGAGCATAGTTCAGTTTAATTTGACATTTTCCATCAATAACACAAAGCTAGCACACTGCCTCTTTGTTTGTTGTATTTTCTGTGAGTGACTGATTTCCCCAACAATCCTTTTAGCTTTTAATCAGGATAAATCTTATCTTTAAAGTCGTGTGATGATCAACTGTTATCTCCCTTCTTTGAATTATCTGCTTGACCTGCATGATGAAGGAAAAACAATGTTAAACACTGTGGCGATGATATAACTGTCGCTGAATGAACACAGTAAGGCTGCACTTTGTTGTCCGTCTGCTGATCTGGTCGTTTTTAACACCGACGTGAATGTCGCTAATGGCTGCACGGCAGTCAGATGGTCGGACAAATGTTTGCGTGAAAACTTGAACGCTTGTCGTGCGTGTCTTTTCAGAGCTCCTCAGGGAGTCTTTTGCAAAGAGCCAATCCTATATAAATTATTTTTTTACACGAGGGTTGACGCTGGAGAAAGAACTATATCTGCTGGGTGGAGAACATTTTGAAAGCACGGTATAGACAGAATGCTTAGTGTGAACAATGCCAGTTATCCCTTTGACTGTTGTGCTATCTCTCTGCTTACAATGACAACACACACACACACACACACACACACACACACACACCCCCTTCCTCCACTTCTGCCAGATTAATTTCAGGCCATCCCTGAGGTTTTATTGTCTCCCACAGTGCTAATACCCTTTCACTACAACCCGCCAGAACCAACCATTCCTTGCCAAACCATGACACACTGGGCCAAATCAAACAGGGCCAAGTGGAAATACTTCAGGCTGAGCTCCAGTCAAAAGAAACGTTCTGTATAATTCAAGGACCGCTACAGTATTCTGTTGCAACGAAATGACTTTTATTTTGTTACTGCAACAATCGTGGAAAAAAAAGTAGGGCAAAAATATTTCTCTCTCATGGCTGAATTTCTTTGAAGTAGCAAAAAGAAGGAGGAGGAGGAGGAGGAGGAGGACTGTCGTTTTACATTCTCAACCACCAGCGCACAATCCATAATTTAGAAATGTTTTCAAATGATCCGCATGTGATATTTTTCTCCACAGGGCTGCTCCACTTTACAATGCAATCCCTCCGCTGCTCGATTTATAAACATTTCTAAAACGAGATTGTTTTGCTGTAAAGGAGTGTCAAAGCAGGCACGTGAAATTTCGTTCAGTTTGGTCTCCGTAGTGTTTTAGAGCCGGGATGAGTGGAAGCCATGAGACAGCTGTGAGAAGCGAGAGGAGACGGCATAATCCACACATCAATTAGACACTGAGTCTGGGTGATAAGGGTGTGTGTGTGTGTGTGTGTGTGTGTGTGAGCCTTGAGTAATCCAGCTTAGTCTAGCATCTGTGGGAGCAGTTTTATGTAGTGTTACAGTATGTAGGCTTGGTGAGAGGTTTCAATACTAAGAACTTTAACCACTTTAAACTATTGAATACACACATAAGAACCAGCTTGTGTGTGTGTGTGTGTGTGTGTGTGTGTGTGTGTGTGTGTGTGTGTGTGTGTGTGTGTGTGTGTGTGTGTGTGTGTGTGTGTGTGTGTGTGTGTGTGTGTGTGTGTGTGTGTGTGTGTGTGTGTGTGTGTGTGTGTGTGTGTGTGTGTGTGTGTGTGTGTGTGTGTGTGTGTGTGTGTGTGTGTGTGTGTGGTAGTGTGTGTGTGTGGTAGTGTGGTAGTGTGTGTGTGTGTGTGGTAGTGTGAGTAATGTACTTGGGGGGTGGCAGTAAAGAGCTGAGTGTAAGATAATAGTCGAAGTAAATTAACCAATTTCGAGCAGCTCGGCTCAAACAGCAGGGACAGCTGTTAATGTGCTCTCAGAGAGTCGACTCACACTGTAAGATTTCATTACAATGTTTATTTACACAGGACTGTTTTTTTATTAGGGTTAGTAATAAGTGAATAGAAATACTCGTACCTTTTAAAATTATTTCCAACATTTTGGGTTTCTGGCGTTGTTTTAAGGCGTCACATAGAACTATTTGAAACCCAAGAACCTCGCGTTGCTTCAATACAAAAACCTGCAAACTGAAGCTGAATTCTGTGTCCGATTTTTGTTTTGTTAACTAATTCTTTGATCAGTTTAAGCTCCAATTGAGGGGGGAAAAAAACAACTTAACTCTAGATTTTTGGACAGCTGATTTCAATAAACCCTGATGTTTATATTAGAGGTTACATTTCTGGTAAACAGCAGAACATTTATGGAGCTGGCAGGGGGGATAAGCTGATAACATGGATGACAATAAAAAAAAAAGTGGGAAATTATGAATGGAAAGACATGATAGAATGTCTATCCATTCATGAATCCTTTCCACATCTTTTCTGCAGGCTGACTGAATTAAATGTCAGTGGTAACTCCAAAGCAAACGATCGAGGGAACAGAAAGCTCATTTCTGAATGCTAATTGTTCAGACATGAGTGCATCAGAATGCCTCGGCGTCTTTCTCTGGCTGTTTGCCAAACACATTCCCAGAAACCACGTCACATTGTCTGCTTGTCTTAAACACAGCTCGCCCACACAATAGAGCTATAAAGCATTTGACAGCTTGTGTCCACTAATTTGCATATTTACAAATGTCAGGGTGGCTCAACCTCATGATGAAGGGACTTCTACTTTGAAGAGAAGTGCTGATAACAGATTACAGTATAGCATCATCCAAAGGACACCTACTGACCTTCATACTGAGTGATACTCTCATGTCAGGATAAAAATAGCTTCTTCCCACTAATAAGAGGGCCGCTACACTTTCCATGTCAGGCTGATTTAAAAGTGGGGGGGAAAAAGTACACTTTTGTTAAATGTTAAAAGAGCTGCAAAAGTCAGCTGGTACAACTTCAAGAGACATCACTGTATGAATGTCCATCAGCAGAACGGGGAAACGAAATTAAAATGAACATTGTAGTATTTCTTTTAGACGCTTGATATCATTTTGTTCCAAAACATAATCAAGCATAGCTATCAGAGAACCGTACCGAGACGAACCGAACTGAACCGCTTGCTGGACCCGGGGCTTTATTGTCACTCCTCTGAAGCTAAGTCAATGAAGGAGTCATTTTATCTGCAAAAAAAAACCCCTTTGTCATAACTGGGGTCTTAAAAGGCGGAATGTGCGACTGTTTGGCCACACCTCCTCCATCCTGAAGCCTCAGCTGCACACCTCCAACCCCTCTATCCTTGTGTTTGCACCAACAAACCTTATGGGGGGGGGGGGTAGTGCATCGGCATTCATAATTGCAATCCCTTTAATACTGTAATAATACAGTTCCTGCAATAAGCACACACAAAAAAAAACTACATACGACTGTCGACCACAGACACCCACACTTTCCCCACCATGTCAATGATATATAAATACATAGGCAGACAACGAGACGCTCAAACAAAGCTCAGATATCCAGCAGACACACACTCACACACACACACACACACACACAGACACACACACACACACACACACACACAGAAGAATTCTTCTGATTCACTGTGACCTTGCATAACTACACACCTGCCCACACAGTTTGATAAAGCTATGCTTGCTCGTCCTTCCATTCGAGTGCAGGCTGCAAAGCATTTGGTGGATACGTTTCATGTGGAAAAAAAGTCGACCCACAGCACAGCCACGATGATCACGGCACAGGTGAAAACTGTGGGGGTTTGTCACATCTGTGTGAAAATCTCACATTCGGTTATTCTTTTGTGCGGTAACAAAGCTGTTTGTCATGTTTGGGGAACGTGTGGCCACCTTAAGCTTGGGCAGCATTTTTACACTGCTTGGCCTTGCAGTGCATTCACTAGTGTGCAGCTTTTCAGAAAAAGCTGATTCTCTGAATAACGGTGATACAGTCCGCTGAGTCTGCCCGGCTGTACCGATGTGAGCTCGCTTGTGTGATGCTTTTACAAAAGATTGTGAAATTACAATGACAAAAAAGTTCTAACAAGCAAACGTAACGTCTGTTTGGAAGTCGGATGTAAAGAGGAGATTCATTTAAATGTAGAGCAGAGCTGACGTTGAGGCTTGCCGGGTATCATGGGGAGTGAGTCTCTCTGCTAGTTATGCTAGTCTCTGTTCAAGTATTTGCTCTGAGCTCTAATCTGCGCTGTGTGCAGGTTGGTAATTAAAAACAAGAAAGCCAGTCCCGGCAGGGCTTACTTTTTTTTTTCTTTTTTTTTTTTACCATGGCATCGAAACAGGTCGTGATTTTTTAGTGTCATATTTAAATTTGGAGTTCTGGTATTCAAACAAACCTTTTGCTCTAATAAATGAAAATAGAAATGGTTTCTTTGCATTTTGACACAATATGGCAGCTAACTGTATTCTTGGTTCCACTTCTTATTTCTCACTGAGTTGTGTGCAGCGTTGCGATCCATTTCATATCGTGATCCCGTGTATTGTGATGCGTATTGTTTTGTTTTGGGGTCATTATGAACACCCAGCCCAACATTCTATCACTCTGCTGATTCTTTTCCCTCTTTTGCAATTATTTCCAGATCCTGATTTTAGAGTCTATTCGATGCATTGTGTTGTGGTCTTTCACGTGGACAAAATGGATCAAAGTCCTAGTTAACTATCGGGGGAAGTTGAAAAATACACACAGGAAAAGTCTTCATAACATTCAGTTGTGTTACTTTCTGTACTGTACTACAGAAAACCTAGATCTTCTATCTCCTCCAGTCTCATTTCTAACGTGTCGACCTTATTAAGGCCTCATGTTGTGGTGGAGTGTTTGAGGGGAATGTTTGGCTCAGTTCTCTTGGATGAGAACTCTTGTGGTGAAACAATCAGTAAAGATTTGATAGGAGAACACAGACTCCATTACGCATGTTCTGGAAATGTCTTGACTTCATATAAAAGTTATTTATGAGGGCATTAACTTTCGGTTATTGTATTCTAAAAAAAAAAATGAAGCTGTTTTTTGGGGGAAACATTCCTATGTAATCTATCACAGACACACATGGCCAAAAATAGAAGCAAGGAGATATTCTACTAAGGTAGTTCAGGGTTGTTGTTGTTTTTTCTGAAATGACTTTTTGCTAAGGGGATAAACATGCCGGTCTGTTAATTTTTTTCCCGCATACCTTAAAGGTGGCCATTAATTTTAATCACCATTTGTGCACTACAGGGCTGGCACTGTTTTTACCCAGAATTCCTTTGCATACAAAACAATGTAGCGATTATTTCATTGCCGATCTTTTCACAAAGTCACTCTTCTTTTTCCTTTTTCTGTCTTTAACTAAATGACCTGAGATATTTTATGTGGAGCAGTATTTATTTATTTTTTAAATAAGAAGCAGAATCGTTTTGATGAAAGTACAAAATCAGCGCACACAGTCTGATAACAATAACAATGTTATACTAACATTTGGAAGCACTTTGTATTGCACACAAATATGGAGGGATAAACCTGCTTTTGCAGTTGGATTCGATATTAAGTAACAAAAAATAATGACTCACTGATCATGTGTCATTTTATGATGTAATGTGTTTGCACTGAGATTATTACAGGATTTTTAAAATCAATCAGAATAGCTGCCATCCGTTTGAAATGTTTTTTTTCTTTCAGATGTGCATCACTACAGTTCAGTCCTATCCTTTTCTAAACAGTATCACACCAACACAGGGGATTCATCATCATTCCAGAGACGAGCTGGATATTTATTAGACATCAAAGTGACAGTGTACGTGGGTGTGAGGTCCACAAAGGCATGCATGACTGCGAATGGCTTCAGTCGTGTTTCTAAGCAACATTCAATCCGCTGCTCTCCTGCCTTCCTTCCTATCCCTCCTGCCGCCTACGACTTTCATGCATCTCTCTCCAAAAGGATCAGTCTCAAACTATTTTCAACTCTCATCGCAAGTTCCACGAGAAACACACACGCACACGCACACACACACACACGCACAGTTCAGGTGAGACAGCCATGAGCCGTTTCATGCACAAAGAAGGAACTTTTGAGACCTTACAGCGTAATGCTGAACATTTCCTGGAACAATGGACACTATTGTGCTCCCCCACATAGCTGCCTGAATTTTCAATAATTTACTGTAACTAGGCTGCCGCGTATGTAAAACTGCAGCTTGTTAAAGAGGAAATCAGACACTTAAATATGTCTGTTTTCCCTACTTTTCTACTCATACTGTATCGATAAAATTGAGTGTCCCTAGTCCATGTGAAAAGCTCAGCTATACATGTTTGTGTGCTTCTAGATTATATAAGTGATTTGATTTTGCTCTCTACAAACCCATGCATTAGCTATGCCTCACAAAGCAGGGATATACTCCACCTTCCTCTGTCCAACCGTCTCTCTCTCTCTCTCTCAACAGTCTGACATCTAACCAGAGGAGCACCACCCTGCCCCGCCCTTCACTCCAAATCTCATGGAAACTGTCTACATGAACCCAGTGTCTGATACATTAGGCAATCCATCTCTCCATTTGCCAACCTCTCTACTCCTGACACTCCCTGCGTCCTCTAAAACTTCTCCCATTCATCTAGAAACCCTCCAGATTTTTCCTGTCTGGTTTTTGGCTCTGTGTCATTCCGGTCACTGTGACAACTGATGAGTCAGGCAGTGTGCAGACGCCTCACTTCCTGTGAGTGTAAAGTATCATAGACTAAAACAAATGATTGAGCCGACTAGAGAAAATCTTCCCGAAAGACTGATTCACTGTCAGGAGGATTAAAATCACCATATGAAGCAACGTAGAGAGAGTGTCTTGAAAGAATTTGTGGCCTGTTTCATTGAATCTAAAACGTTCACATCACTCCTTCGTAGGAGACTCAGCATGTCTGAAGTTTGTGTCATGAGGCCATAAAACATAAATCACAGTTGTAGGTTCTTAAAGTTCTTGTGATGCTATGAGATGCAGCCAAAGAGATTTCATTTGAAACTGTGATTTATTTATTTTTTCGGTTTATAGATAAGCTTGGAGGATGCCCGATACTGATTTGACCAACAACATGATTCAAATCTTTTTTTTTCTTCTTCATGAAAAGTTAAATAACAACAAGCCGTGGAGAGCTGTAAACCCCAAGGGGAGAACAAATCTGCCATAAATCATCCGCAATATCCATACATAGACAGACGCTGACTCAGCCATGCAAACACACTCATTTGCACACACGGTGGCACACACACACACACACACACACACACATACACACACACACACTTTACATAGCCTAGAACACATGTTACAGTACTTACATCAGTTTTTCTGAACTTGGCTTTAAGGCTCTTCATGTTCAGTCCGGTCCATGCAGTCGTTCACTCAGTCAGGGCTGTGGAGACGAAAACACAGATGTTTGAAATCACTCGTGTTTGTTCCTATTTCAAATGTGATTCAGGTATCCATCCATAAAGACTAAACTCATCCAAACACAAAGACGTTTGTGGTGCTGAAAGCAGACAAGAAACAGTAGGTTAAAAAAAAAAGAAGTGTTTGTCTTACAAAAACTCATAAAAGCTGCTTATTCAGGCCTAATCTGAAGTGAAATGTTTAGTCCTAGAAAGCAACAAAAACATGTTTTGTGACTTTGAACAGGCGGGTAATGCCAATTCAGACCTTTTGCTGGCATCCGGCTTTCTATTGTTTACTTTAAGGATGTTTAAAATCACCACAAAACCCTAGGGGGATGTCTGGTTAATGTGGTCTATTTTGGTGCCTTAACAGCCTTGAGCAATTTCAAAAATGTCATGCCTGAAATGACCATGTCAATGATTTACGGAGCATAAAAAAAGGTATACTTACTTCCCTCATTAATATTATTTACAGGTTCCTCTGGGTCTGCTTCTATTTAAACTGAGAGAACCGCTTATTAAATGAGCCTCTTTGCAATGATAACAAGCAGTTGTGTCCTGGAGGAAAATATCTTACATTTTCCATCCAGAAATGTTTTGCAGGCACAAAGCGTAAGTTAGAAAGAATAATTCATATTTCCAAGAGTATTTGCTTGGGCAGATGGCAATGTACGAGAGAAGGTTTATTGTATGTGGGCGCATCAAGGACAGCCATGTCTGAGCTACTCTGACAACATTCAAGCATTTCACATTAACTTTAATTTGACTAGTCAGTATATGTATCAATTGTATATGTATACCTGCACCTGTTGGAATTTAAAGTAAAATGTCCAGACCACTAAGGACAAACAGAATCAAAACGACAAACTGGTAGAGTAGAGAAACTACATAAACTAGATTTCAGCAGACAGACTGTTGGGAATCCAACTTCACTACTGAATGCATGAAGCTCCAAACACTACACAGTTCACATTCTATCAAACAGCTACATGAGCAGAACTGCATATTGCTCCTTAAGCAATAAAGGCTATGCATGAATTCATGCACAAAATTTGGTGCCTTCGGTTTTGCAAGAGTATCTCATGCGCGCGCCGAGTATCATTGCACAGTGATCAATTGAATAACGCTTTTTAAATACGCTGCGCGACAGCACACGAGCTGTTTGAATTACCATAAACATTTAGTTATAAAAAGGAAATGACCAGTCCGCATATTGACCAATAACTACTTCCATGATATGAAACTGGACTCACTTACCCTGTAATGAGTTGGAATCGCAGCAGAGCTGGACACATAAAAGAATCTGACACACAACCGCTTTTTGTGCCAAAAAACGATTATCTACCGAACCGGTAAGAAAACAGCGAGTCGATGTTTCTTCTAAGCCTAGGAGGAGGATGCAAAAGAATAGAAAGTAGAGCTCATTAACACCGCCCGGCCCGTATACATTAAAAGTTTGCTGTCCACGGACTCCTGCCTGTTTCTCGCTCGCTACTCAACTCAACTCAGCGGTTGCTGCCCGGTTTAGGAAAGTGACGTCACTCCAAGTGCTCTCGTGACGGCAGCGAGCGAGCCCTCTTGTATTATCCTTTGTGCCCCATAGATGTTCTGGTTAAAGGGGTATTTCACACTAAACCAAACGCGTACAGCTAGATCATGATGTGTTACTAAAGGAAAACGTCCGTCTTTATATTTGACAGATAATAAATCTGCTGATTTGCCACTTTACTGAAGTCTTATCCCCGATCTTGTGAACTCCCATGACCCCCCCCCCCCAAAAAAAAATACAAAAAAGAAGAGGAAAAACAAGGTTGACTGGCCCACTTTTATATAGCGGCAGCTCCTATAACTTTAACAAATCTCAATCTACTTTCATTAAACCATAAAAAAAAGCCTTTTTATTTGCCAACTATTTTTTGATTCTGTATTCATCATTTATTTACCATATTGTATTATTATGCATGCATTAGCACTTTATTGGGCATGGTCTAATGGAATCACACTGGTGATTATCTTTTTTTTTTACTATTCTTATTTTTCCTAAATAGATGGGCCCTTTGTACCTTTAGGGTGGGGATATATAAATGTGAACACAGTAAGCCTATACTTGTTTTTGTTCAAGAATATTTCCATATAAAAATTAGTCATCATGGGTACACCGATTTTTCTGTGTTATTTGTATCATCTTTTAAAAACCAGTCGTGTCATGTTGATGATGGGCCTGTGATGCAACACCTCAGCAATAATACCTATTAATGCAGGTGAGAACGTGTCTTTATTGTCAGGGTGTAATGTTGGTACTATTTGGTATGAGTTGTGCTATAGGCTACCTCACTGTCTGTTTCTGTGTCATAAACCAAAACAGTCATTTAAAATGTTTAGTGAACTATTGCCAACATCTACATTTCAAACTCCATCACTCTAATGTAAACCATTTTTTTTTTTAAACTATAGTATATGGCAATTTATCTATATCAAATATTCTATTAATGAGCACAATCATGAGTTATGTAACCTGAGAATATCTAAATTGATATTAAAAAAAGATGAAAAGTGGGGGAGAAAAAGACAGTTTGATAGATCAGACTTATGTTCATAGGAATGTCTCCGTCTTCAAGGTGTGGCTCGTTTTAAAATAGTTTCTGACTCTACAAGTGACTGCAATATATGGACAAACAAAGAATGTGGGCCAGGTATCAAGTCTTCACACAACCAAAACAGAGACACCTAGTGGAGAAGCTAATTATTACTACATTGTTTTTCTTTAATATGACTATCAAATCAGCAGTAGGTCATACAACGTTGTTTAATTAATGTTTCTTCTCAAAAGAGTCTCAACATTATAAGCCAAACTTGTTCTTGTTCTGTAATTATAGAACTGTTGAAATGTATGATGAATGAATGCATAGTAATAAACACATTTTATCTCATGCTTAACAGAACAAACTATATTATTGTATATTATTATATCACTTCAGTCAACATTGGCTCTTAATCAATCAATTAATCCACCAGACAGTCACAAAATAAATGTGAGATGTTGGGTCCACTCGTTGGTTGCTTTGTTAATGCATCCTTAGGCTAACACAAGAAGCAAGATTTGCACACTTTTATTGTGCAATGGTATCTCTGGTATTGTTTGCACTTTGATAACCAGAGTTTGAACTGGGTTTTTAACATAATTATGACAACATTAAAGGTATTTATTGGATTGGATAATCATAGATAAAAAATTTATTTATTTTTATTTTATGTAGCCGATGCAATTATTCAACATTTTTTCAAATGTGTGTGGACACAGTCTAAAGACGCTGCAGACGTCCCGATAATGCTTTTTAAACTACTACTGCATTACTGGTTTTGCAATAAAAAAGGTAGGCTACCCTTCCCTGATTCATGTAAAACGAACAAGTCATTTTTCTTTCCTAAGCTTTCCGTTTATTTTATTTAGGTGCAAATTGCAATTTTTAATTGAAAAAGTTTATCTAAGCATATCTCATAAGAAAACGACTGTTATATAGTTATATCAATGCCTTAAGTTAAATCAAGATGGTCCACAAAAAATGCGGTTTCATGAGTGACGTTACCAGCATGTGATTAAAGCCAAAGAGTCCCAATCTCCAAGATAACTACCTGACATCCACATCTCCAAGATAACTGCCCGACATTTGGGCTTGAACAACTCGCGCAAGTGGAAACATATTTATTCATACTCTGTCTAAACGATGTAAGGGAACCCACACAGTTATTGCAAATGGATATAAAACATTTCTAATTCAATTTGTTGTACCAAATCAAGGTTTAATTGTCGTCATGGGTGAATGCTTCGTGAAGACGCCGACATGTGAGAGAAAGCGGAAGTGTTGAAAGGTTATTATTTCATACCGGATGTGTGTCTTTGTTCCTTAGAGAAGTTCCTCGACCATCAAAACAAACACGCACTGTATCTAATGTCAGTGAAGGCAACACTTGTTTACACATAATATCAGTTTGCTGTATCACCATGCCACTGAAATCATGTTGTATTTACAGCACTGGAGTTGTCTCTATACTATTTTTGATCCTGGGTATTTCTTTGGTCTTGTCGAACGTCTTTCCTCACTTTCTACAGTCGGTGGTTGAAAAGGTAAGCAAGCAGTGCTTTTATGATAACATTTATATGTCAGGTAATCTCCTACTGTACAGTAAATTAACTGACGATGAACATTTAGGATACAGCTAATGATGGCGAGCTTCATTAGACCAAAACATCAAAGGCAGCCTGCGCTGTATTTGCGCCACTTTAGCGTAATTACAATTTGTAAGTTTTACGTAAGCCTTACATTTATGAGAGTGTCATTAAAGTGGAAATACTTCTCAATTAAAACATATTGTGACTGGTTGTATAAGTAACGTCGAGTAAAACTACCGATTTAAAACAGGATTTTGCAGGAAGGGTGGGGTGTTTTAAGTGAGCTGCCTGCTGATGTTTTGACATGATAGCTATGATAATGGCCCTTTGTTTAAAAGACTGGATTATATGCATAGTCTCCTTTGACATTCAGTCTACCCCCAGATTGTTATATACTTCTTAGGCCCTTTTTGGAACTGAAAGTAATTGGCCTCTAAAGACAGCTAACCCACATGGTGATTTCACCATGCAGCAGTGCCTTTGTCATATGATGGGAGGAAAGCCAAGTCAGCAGCAGATTACTCGTCTGGAGTCATGCCTTTTTTTCTTTTTCTTTTTACTGTGTAGAACAAGGTAACCCACTGCTCTTTGTCCCATACAGGAAATCGTTTTGAAGAATGGTACTGAAGCATTCAAGGCCTGGGAAAATCCACCAGCTCCAATTTACATGCAGTTTTACTTCTTTAATGTGACCAATCCCTTGGAGGTGTTGGATGGAGATCGGCCTGCTGTGGTGGAGGTTGGACCATATACATACAGGTGAGAGCAGAACGGAAACAAGAGTGAAAATGTCATGGTTCAAGAAACTAGAACTAAGACACCACTTATATACAGGTCTACAAACATTATTGGTGAGAATGAACGTTTTTTCGTCTCCTACCCTCCAGTTTCAGCTTGCAAATTTACGATTCATATGATCAAAACAGAACCTTCTGTCGCTCAAGGTAGACGTGTGCCGGAAAGCCGATGATTAAATTAACTGGAAGACAAAGAGGATAGAGAGACGCCACATACTTACATACACTGTAATACTAAATGTTTGAATCAGTCAAGACGACAAGAGTGCAAATCTTCGAATGAATCAAATATTTATCAAGCATTCTTGCAATCAATTATTTTAATGCTTTGGATCATATTCTTGGATAATGGCCTTTCTTTTAAGGGTGTGACGTTTAAAGAGTTAGAGCAACAAAGTTAGACGGGCTAAATTCTGTTAATACACCGAAGCAGCAAAAAAGAAAAGCAGTCCTAAAGGTTTAAATGAGTTTTTTTTTTTTTTTTTTTGCTAAAGTCTTTTGTCCGTGGATGGATATGATGTCATCCCATCTCTGGGTAGTTTAATACATTTAGTTTCCCCTTTTTACATTTGTTATAGTAGCTTTGCATACCAACGTGTCTCACAAGGGGACTAAAGATTTCGGTGATAGTCTTTCACGGTTTGGGGAAGAGTTTCATGCTCCCTCATTATCTGTGCGTGATGCATCCCTCCAGCTGACTCTGTTGCTCAACATCTGCAAAGATTCAGATTTGTGTTTTGTTTTTTGTGGGGGTTTTTTAGCAGTCACATGAATTTAAACAGGAAGTAAAATATCTTACGAGGAAACCTTTTCTAATGGCATCATCATATATGTAAACCGAATAGATTGACATTGTGTCTCTGAGTTTTCGAATCAGTCAACAGTAACATTCTCTCTGAAGTCAGAGCTGCATGTCCTGCAGGTAAAGTAACGTGAAATGTCATCGTCCTACACAGAGAGTACCGGCCCATGGAGCAGGTCAACTTCAACAGTAATGGCACTAAAGTCGCGTCGGTCAACACTAAAACGTACATATTTGAGCCCAACATGTCCCGAGGTCCAGAGAGCGAGCTCATCAGGACCGTCAACGTCCCGGCTGTGGTGAGTCCAAGACATGCATCAGTTACTGGTGTTGGTAATGTGTAATTGGACGTTTTAGTGTATGATTTAGTTGTCAACACAATTATTTCATTAAGCAGCAACAAACGAACACAGTTCTGTAATGGGACACATTGAATGAAATGATTCATCCTGCTATGGACTCTTTCTTTACTCAGTGCTTCACACAGCCCGTTTGTTTTCATCTCTTCTGTCTCTTTGTAGTCGGTGATGGATAGATTCAAGGACGATTCTGTCGTATCCAACCTGATCTCCTCCTACATGAGAGCTACCGACACGGGCCTGTTCACCACCCGCACGGTGGGTCAGCTGCTGTGGGGATACGAAGACAGTCTGCTTAAAGCCCTCAGAGCTTTCGAACCCGATCTGGATGATATTTTTGGACTTTTCTACAAGGTATAATTGAAACATGTGATGTGTCGTTGTTTTCTTTGAGCTGACAGCGATCCAGGGGTTTCCTCATGAATACAATTCACTTGTGACATTTTTAAACTCTGTCTGGTGTAAGAGCTGTTTGTTGAAATGAGTTTGTTTTTTTTTCCTCACAGGCCAACGCGACCAACGATGGTGATTATGTTTTCTTCACCGGCCAGGAAAACTACAAGGACTTCGCCAGAGTGGATACGTGGAATGGTGAAAGGTAATCACCCTCGCTAACCAGATAAAAATGAGAAGAGAGACAGTGATAGTGACTGATGACATGTCATTGAACTGGATTAGAGTTTCATTACACAAAGACTCCAACAGTACTTGACAGGAATGTAAACAAGGCTTGTTTGATGATAACATTACAAAAAAAAAAAATCACATGCTCTTGTTTCATGTTTTGAGTAATCCTGCTTTTATAAGTAACCTCAATAAGTTGATTCGAGCTGCGGTGTTGAACTTTGACTTTGTATTACTGGTGGTCCCGCATACAGCATAACAACAGTGCACTCTCTGTCTCCTTCCGAGGCTGAAAGTCTTAAAGGGCTTAATCATAATGTCTCACTTAAATGTGGAAAACAGGCATCTTCGTTTTTATACGATCTTTCTCTCTCTTTTTTTCTTCTAACATTCCCCTGAGGAAAAGTGTCTAACTGTTTCCGTGTTACACCCCTCCGGAACTGAGTGCCCTTTGATTGACGATTGATCACACTGTGAATATATTTGGTTTCTATTGACCTGTCACTGTCTTGATAAAGATTCTGTTAAAACATCCCCCCCTCCCCCCCTTCCCTCGCTGACCTTCGGTTACCTCTTTTATATCATGTTGTAATACAGCACATGCGTGGCTTTACGAGGCGGGCTGACTCGGGGGGGATAAAAAAAAAGGGAGAAAAGAGCCGTGTCAGGTCTGCGTCTGTACATCGGAGCACATGGCAGCTACTTTATGGCTGATGTTGATTCATGTTCAGTCAGAAAAAGCCAGAACACTCTGCGTTTCTCCATAATGAAGGCTCTCAGGGTGCTCGTGCACAAAGTCTACCACGCTTGAGCACGGATCACAACACTCACACAAACGAACTGGACTTGAGGGGTGAAGCGTGCTTGGGCACGGTACGGATTGCCTCGTGTGAGTGATAACAGTAAGACATCACTCAGTAGTGAGGCCAACATTAACAATGACTTATGAAGTTCCGTCGTCCATTTACTGAACCAAGCCATGTCAAGAAATGTATTTCACAGCAGCAGCAGGTCTCGCCTCCCGACGTTTCAGGTCTGTAGCTCCAAACACAGAATGATGAACGCTCGAGTCGTAGACATTGCTCATGCCTAAAACTGATCCAATTTTTATCTGATGATAACCCCCAAAAAAACTCCTCCTAATTTTTTGTGTGTGCAGCAATTTAACATGGTGGACGTCTGATGAGTGCAATATGATCAATGGAACCAACGGAGCATCTTTCCACCCGGTCGTCAACAAGGATGAGATTCTCTATATGTTCTCCTCCGACCTCTGCAGGTGAGTGAGCACTGAGGAAGAAACGCTTTGCAGGACTTATCTGTGCCTGTAAATATGAACCAACGTTTGACTCTGTTGCAAAGGTCTCTGTACGCTGTGTTCGAGGAGGATGTGTCAGTGAAGGGGATCGCCGGGTATCGCTTCAGTCCCCCGAGCGAGGTCTTCGCCAATATGACCGTGAACCCAGCCAACACGGGCTTCTGTGTCCCCGCGGGGAACTGCATGGGCTCCGGCGTGTTGAACGTCAGCGTGTGTAAACAAGGTGGGAAGTGGAGTCTTTGTTTTTCTCTCAGAAAAGCTCTTTCGTCACGACTGCGCTTGCCGAGCTCGATTCTGACAGGATCTGTTGTGTTTGTAGGCGCTCCCATCATCATGTCGTCACCACACTTCTACCAGGCAGATGAGACATTTATTGAAGGTGTGTTTGGCATGAGGCCGAGCAAGGAGCTGCACCAGACTTCTATTGACATCCATCCGGTAGGAACGTCATCTCTGAATCCTGAAGTTCCCCAGAAAACATGTTTCCACAGTTCCATGTTTCCATGTTTCGTGTACAATTCACTTCTCTTAGTTTTGACAACTTCTAAGAATATTTCCAATTCCTCTAAAACACAAAAACAATGAATTTTCAAATATGTTCCATCTCAAAAGTTTCATTTCTGGACACAAGACGTCGCCCATTTCACTTCAAACATCCATTCTTGCAGTTTAAACGTGAACATTTGTGTATGCAGCACTTTCCTTTACACAGCCATGTTTTTATGATAACACGTATTTACCATGAGAACGCCCTTAGACCGCAGATATGAAATCTAACAGACAGTAAACCATGTTCACCACTAGATGGCGAACAGTCTCAACCGTATCAGTTCAAGCAGACAGGAAGCAGAGTTTTGTTTTTTTTTAAGCTGAAGTTAAAAATTAGTTCAGAGGTACGTGGAACAAAGCTGTCACCACAGATAATCTCTAACGGCCCTTATCATGTGTTATACTGTCAATCAACGATTAGGGGAAGCGGACTGAAAGGGGAAAAAAAAAACCATTCCCAGGAGTGGAGTGTGTCACTGAACTTTTACTCCCGTGAGAAGGAGACACTGGGTAGAGAGAAATGCTGCACTTTTTACTCTACTTTGCAGTGATTTGTGTCTGTGGTGATATTTAGATTCAGTTCTCCTTTGGTTTAGAAACATGAACGTAAAAGATATTGCTAAAACATATTTAAAATCCAGTCTTAGGTCAAAAACAAGGAAACGCTTCCTGTAAATGCTGTCATAGTCCATCTATTACCGGTAAATGATTCCTTCTGACTGTAGCGTGTAATTGTCATTGTGGTCCAGAGGGGAGACACACCACGAAGACAAAAACAGAAAGTCTAGCCTCTCTCTCACTGTTAAACTCCTTCATGTATGTTTGTGTCTTCACATCATCGAGTCTGTTTCAGCTGTCGTCTGAGAGCCACCGCCTGAAGTAAGGATTGATATGCAAGAAAAAGACAAAATATTCCTTGAGAAGAACATGGCAGTGGGTTCACCACAGGTTGAAATCAGTGCATGAAAGCTGTTTTGCCCCTTCATCCCACGTTATCATCTTCCCTGTTGCGCTGCATCAGATCATAACTGACCAAAGTCCAGAACCTTCTGCTGTAACTACTGGATAGTGCCTTGTTGTTTTCACTTTATAGGTAGAAGAAACCATTTTTTCTGCAAGCTCCTGGCCTTTGATTTATTTGCAAGCCGCATTGAGATATTCAGCAAAAATGTGTAGCGGTGAGACGATGCGCCGTAGTGAACGTGCAACGCCGAGGCCTGCGTTGTTCATCTGGAGTGACGTGTGCTCTCACAGTCAGTGTGGTTCTCTTCAGCCATGTCTTCCTATTGAAGTTTCATGTCTTTCAAGCTCACAGGGATTGTCCTGCAAGCAGCAAAACGACTTCAGATCAACGTCTATGTGGAGAAATATTCCACCTTCAGGTACTCAGAACCTCTGCTTTCATCAGTGTCTTCCCCTTGTGTCATGAACACCCTCCGTCGTGCATGTTGCCTTTAATGAGCCTGTAATAGCTGTCTGACTACCTTAGAGCAGGGAGAGCTGCCAGTAAGATACTTTAACACACCTGTGCCACCATCATCAGTATGAGTGGACTTTTGGACAGACCTTGTTATGTGTGTTCTTGGCATCTGAAGGAAACAAACAGCGATATAATCTGGAGTCCAGACAGAACATGAAACCAAACTACACGGCTGCTTAAACGATTGGGCTCACCTGCCACTAAAGGTTGTGAGGGTACAGATCGCTGAGACGACCAGTCTCTCGTCTGTCATTGTCATGCATGCTCTTCGGTTGAATACACTCCTCTTCTTAGTTGAAAGATAAGACTGGCACCAAATAGTGTACAGTGAAAGTGAAAAAAAGCTGAAAGCGACAGTGATGCCACGCCGCAGTAGTATGAAGAGAGTGCGTGCAGTTTTTAATATGTGACAGAGTCCAAATATTCCCACAACAGGCTGTAATCAAAGGACATGTTACTTTAGAAATGTTAAAAAAAAAAGAAGAAGTTGAAATGTAAGGTTTGTTGAAGTGTTTGCAAAAGTCAGATCAGCTGCTAACAGCTGTATGACTACCTCAGAGCTTCGATCGACATATGACATATGCCTTCTGACGGATCAAAGCTCAGACGTGTCCAATCAGACCTCCTGAAGCATTAGAAAGGTGCTATTTTAGGGGGAATGTAGGTACAGTACTCCCACCTCACATTCAACAGTGAAGGACATCGACTTAACGGATGACATCTTTTCATTTCAAAATGTGTGTCTCATGTGACCACATGTGTTGTCTGGATTACACTGTTTGATTTATCTCTAAATCGACAACCTTAAAGAAAAGAAAAAAAACATGAATAACATTACGATAACAATACAATAACAAAACTTTTAATAGTTCTGCATGTATATTAATAATCCCACTAATCAGCATGCCCAGAAAATGTTCTAAATGTTGTTTTTTTGTTTCTGTATGTCTTTTATTTGTGTCTTCTGTAAAGCTACACATGATCATTAGTTTGTTTGATTTTTAATATTATTGTTTATATTTTTCTTCCTTTCAGTCAAACAGGGAACGTGAGGACCGTGGTTTTTCCGGTGCTGTATCTCAATGAGGTACATAAACACACACTCTGATATATCGTTAAGTTACATGCTGTACATTTGTACCCGCAGAGATGCAGGTGATCCTTTTGTAGCGTGGTTGTTATGCTTACATTTCTAAAAAATAATACATGACTCTGTGTATTTAATTAAGCTCATTCAAAAATGAACCACGACCTTCAACCTCTCTCCCTCGCAGAGCGTTGTCATCGACGACACATCGGCTAAAGTGCTGAAGTCAATTGTTACCCAGGAGAATGTTGTGGACAACATCCCATTCATGCTGATCGGTGTGGGCATCATTCTGGGTGTGGTCTTTATGTTCCTGATGTGTCGGCAGAAAGTCCCTGAGGTGAGCACTTCAGATAGTCATGAATGGGTTTTCATTACTGGAGGTTAGGTGAATAAATAATCTTCATTAAGGATGAATCTGTTGTATTTGAAGCAATGAAAAAAAAAAGACACAAACAAGAAATGTTCAAAAGAACATTATGCATTTTTCTTCATCCAGGAACAGAATAGTGCTTCTTTTGTAAACACTGGTCGATCAGAAGCTATACTTTTGGACAGTGCCATGCAAGACACATTAAAAACAGAAGCATTTATTTAACATAAGATCATGCATAAAGACTTATTTGTTCGTCATTGTCTCGTTTGTTGTCCTTTTTCAGAGCACTGAAGCTGAGCGGCAGCCCCTTCTGTCATCGTAGCACCAAACACAAAGTGAAAGGATGAACACGTTCTCAGTATCATTCAACATTTCTAAAGAAATCTGTGAACACATAAGTTTTTTTTTTTTTTTTTTTTTTTTTACACTAACGTTTTAATGCAAGTTTTCATCATGCTTGTTTTTGTTTTTCTAATGGTCTAAAGAAACAAAGTGAAGGAGCAGTGTCCTCTGTTTGTGTTGTTCCTGTTACAGGGCAATGCTTCCTTTTCAACTCATTTTTGTATTATGCTGAAGTCCTGTTGTTGTTTTTAATCAGATCTTAAATTCCGTTGATCTTCCCCTCTTAACTTAAACACGTGAACAAGTTCTTTGAGTTAATATAAATACGAGATTGAGTCATTTAACTAAAGATATAATTTAAGTTGAATTTAAAACTGTCCGGTGAGTCACTTTTTGAGTCCTCCAGGAATGTAAGATAAAATTAGCGTAGCTATTTAAACAAAGCCCATATATTTGTGCAAGAATTGCTTCTTTCTGGAGTGTGTGCGTGGTAGTGTGTGAGTATGTGCGCGTGTGTCTGTATGTCTGTGAAATGTGTGAAATAATGAAGAGGTTATCATGTCTGCTTATGTTTTTTTTATTTTTTTTTTATAAGGAGAGTGACCATCAGAGTTCAGTCGAGGTTGTAGCTAGAAAAGTGTTCACTGCTGATTCAAAGAACGGAAATTGTCCTTCAGTTTGAAAGAGTTCATAACATCAATGTTTCATCTTTTTTTCTGCATTATTGCCAAGCATAAGCAAAGTACAGAAAATATTGTCACTGCCTTTTAATCGTTATGGTTTTAACATTGTCTGAAGTGTGCGTCTTTCATGAGCTGCGTCAGACTCATCACAATAGCATGAACTCCTTAATGTCCTCCAGTGGTAATCCTGTAACTCACATTACCTGTAAAAATATGTGAAATAACAATATCATATTACTTCAACCAAAACAGTATAAAGTTAAGGTTTCTCTCTTGTCACATGATTGTGTGAATGCACATATTTTCTGTCCCTCAATTCCAAAATGTTACCGAGTGTGTGGGTTTATATTTGTACTGAAAATCTGATCGAGTCAGTGTACAAACAACACTGTGCTAGTGGAACTACTGACAAATACTAATAGAAACTTGTGTTTCTCACTTAACCACTAGAAATGATCCATGATAGGTGGTGAAACTTTGCAAGTCAAAAGCATTTTATCACATAACACATCACATAAATAGCAAAATCTCTGTCCAGCACTGACCAGAACTTAACTTCTATGTGTGTTGTTTGTAACTCGTACTGTAACCACTCCTTCACACACGCAATTGACTATGTCTATGTGATCTTTTTTTATGGTCCTTTTTTATACTAAAAAGAGAATATTGTCAACATCCTGTGTTATTACGATATCCATGTTTAGAACAGCTCGTATATCTTACATTGGCACGTTGTCATTTGCCTGAACTCTAATAAATCTGCTTCATATTCTCTAAAGGTGTGTTCAGTGCCCTCCGTCATGAAGTGCACTAGTGTTGTAGTCAAGACCACACTCACTTAGACCAAAACACCAGGAAGGTTACGACTAACCGGTAGACAAAAATGGAATTGTATTGAAGTTATTCTACTTTTAGAAAGAGGCATTTTTCCTCTCATCAAACTAATGACTTGGAGAAATAACCTGTCAGTGGGGGTCTTGACCTGCCTTCATTTAAAATACGGAGTACCCAGTCAGAGTCCAAGACAAGACCAATTAAAAAAGTTTTTGTAGACTGGTCTTGAGACCAAGATGGATTTTACCTACTGCAACACTGTAGGTGTTAGCTTTAGGCATTAACCTGACGCATTGTAAAGACAGCTATTTTCTAATTACGCATCACAAGATTTCTTGTTTACTTTAAACTTTTTGGCTTCAATATACTGACAGTATGTCTCATAAAACATTAGCACTAAATATTAAGCACTAGCTGTTTGAAAATCTAAAACAATAAAAGTCACGAGCTAATTAGCGGCATCTAGAAAGTTGTAATAGCCAATATATGAAAGCATCACAAGATGAAGTAAAAATGCCTGAGAAATATTTAACTAACTGCATGTGAGTTAAATTCTGATTTGAATTTACTCACTGATGTTAAATTAGTGGTTAAATTGTAATGTATGGTTGAATGGTAATATTAGCTGCTGTGTGGTTGGAGCTAGTTGGTAGCCTAATCTTGAAATATATTTAGATGGGTTTGTTTTTTGTTTTTTTACAGTTACAGATGATTTTAAAAGGCTGTAAACTGAATGATATGTTAGTTACAATTTCACCCTTTTAAGCTTTAAACTCTCTTTAATTTTTTTAGGTTTAAATGATATTGAGAACTCGGGCTAAAATGATTCTGAAATAGCAGACTCAATGGAAGTGGGTGGATACTTTTTCTAGCTATGACACAAGAAAAAGTTTTGCCTCCGACGTGGAATTGTCCTCAATTAGCAGGTTAAAGTGTACTTTAGATCCCTGCAGATAACCTTTGCTCATTGTTATTATAAAACTGATAGACACCTCTCTTCAAACAGACTTGCATCTTTGGCTCTGATTTGAAACAAGCTTCTCTGCCAAGCCTCAGCCATTGTCATTATTGTAGAAATAAGGGAATTAATCTTTCATATCTTTGAAATGATGGCTCCTCCCAAACCTAGTTATAGAGTTTGATATAAGTGGCTTGAAACAACAGACCAGCCCCTACGCAGAGTAACTTCTCTCTTGAGCTTGATCAGTAAACACCATGAGGACCTTCCAGGAAAAACTGATTGTCCTTTCCATTGTCCTGTCTCTCATCTGTGCATTTCAGGTAAGTTGAATATCTTTAATGATATTAGATAGCACCACAGCTTTTGATATGAATGCATTTTGATTTTATTACCATACAGCATGAAGCTCGCCACAGTTCTTTAAGGATATTGGATTTTCCCCTACAGGTCTATTCTAAACCTGTAACAGAAGACTGGAGAGGTTTGGTCCAGCGTACCAAACGTTCTCTTCTGTGGAGATGGAACAGCATGAAGCCTGTGGGTGCCACCTGCAAAGAAAACTTAGAGTGTGGCACCAAATACTGCAGGTATGTTGACAAAGACGTTTTCAACATCAATCACATTCATTCAACTATAATTTCATAGCACAGCAAAATAAGAATAATTTTCCTTTATTTATTTTGCACAGACTTAATGTAATAACATCTCTTTGTTGCATTTGTGTAGTTTTAAAATTAAGTCCCCATGCATTTTGCATGGCATGGCAAAAGTCCGTTGCTGCAATAAAGTTGCTCCTTATCTTTACAGGAAAAAAATCTGTTCCTTTTTGGACAACACAAAAAAATCTCTATCAGGGTGACTGTCTACAAGACAAACTTTTTCCTTTTGGACCAAAGCCTCTCAAAGATAACCCTGCTATAAGTTTTGTCTTTTTCCTCATAAAGAGTCAACTGGCTCCATCCAGTGCTACACTGATTCTTCAGGACATCAAACAGGATGTATCAATGTGATGTTTTTCATAAGAAAATATAATTTTCCAAAAAGTGTGTGAGGTGCTCTGACTTTATTGGTACTTGTTTTTTTTATATTATTTATTTGTACATAATGTGAAAATATAAATATTTTAATATTTTTTCAGAGGTTGTATTGTCTTTTTGTTAACCACTTATGTCAAATTAAAAAAAATCTTTTGATGCAACGAAAAAGTTGCGAAAAAGAAATTGAAGGTAAGCTGGTAAAAAAAAAAAGAAGAAGATTCTGATTTTTTTATTTTGATAACCCTGAGAATATAAATCTTTTCATTTAGCCTAACAAATGGCAGAGATTGGTGAAACTGTCATCTATGTTTTTGCTTAAACCTAACCTGTTACATGTTAACTCAGGGTTGGACATGAAAAAATAAGATTACGACTCAGATCACACCCAGATTAATTCAACTTTCCCTAAAAGGGATATCTGTTTTGCAACAGGAGTACATATAGTCCAGGAGCCAGGCCCCTACCTCAAGATGTTTTTTGCTACCTTTTTTTCCCACTATGATAGAAAGGCAAAATATACAAGGACAACATCAGCATTATAATCACATTAAACAGACTATAAGTCAAACACAATAGAAAACAACAACACGGCAAAATTAAAATATGAATTTCAAAATATTGGCAGCATTACCAATAAAATACGTAAAGAACTAAAAATGTACAGATTTACAATGCAGTTTTACCACTAGAGGGCGATATGAACCAGGTTTATTTGAGCGTTGCCAGTAGAAATATCCAGCACATTTTTTATTTGAAAAAGTACCATCAGTGAACTGTTTTAAAATCTAAATCAATAGCTGTAAAGGCAGTATAAAAGTCGGGTTTATTTTGTATTCATAATGTATAGACAATTAATGATGTAAAACGGGGCTCTAATATCAAAATGAACATCAGTCTGCAGACGTTTTTTTGTTGTTTTTTTTTTTTATCAAAAACGTAAAAATTACAAAAAGAGTCAATTTGTATTCAAAATATGCAGCGTTAACCACGATGATTTTATTGATAATGTTTTTGTGATCCAAAAATACAGGACAAAAAATGTGTTGGTAATATAATAATAGGCCATAAGTGAATCGCCTGCTCATGTTTATTTTTATCATATCTTCGAAGTGAGCAAGGCTTTCTGATGAACTCCTCTCCTACCAGGTGTCTCGGATACTTTGAGCGGCAGGCGCTTCTGCTTTTTTCATTGGGTCACGTCGGCGTGACGTCACACCTCCATCAGCATGAGCGGTGCTGAAGCGGCGGTAGGGGGACTCGCTGTGTCTGTCCGGACCTCAGTGTCGGACCGGTGTCATGTTATATCGTGTCATAGTTATAAAATCTGGGGAGAAGACATTTATTTCACCGCAGGTATTCAGCTGGCATAGCTGTATCCTGCATCATTTGCATCCAAGCAAAGACGCTCTTCCGCATGATTTATTTCACAAATTATTTGATTGCAAGATTTTGGACCCAAGCACGTACTTTCATAAGAAAGACCTGGAAGAAGAGAATGGATCACCTTTGACGGACGATTGTTTTCAAGTAGGTTGTTTTACTAAAATGTTTATCAGCTAATTCAGTGATGATGGCGGTGGTCTTTTGCATGTAGGCTACATTAGCTACTTTGCTGTGAGTCAATTATTCAGTTTTCTCCTTTTTTTGTACTTAAGGTGTAAATCTGTGTCTGTATGTGTGGAAGAGAGACACATAGGGATGCTACTGGCACGCATGGGTGGTTCTGTTGGCATGTGTGCACGCTGTCTCATGTTGTCTAACATGTTGTCCCACTTTAGCCACACTTGGAACATTTTATTTTGTAAACCAACCGCCTACTGTCTTTATAGTAGCAAACAGCTGTAATCCATGACTTTCCTTATTGCACATACTGTATTTGTCCTTAACTACATTGTAATAACTGTTACACAGGTCAAACTTCAAATCAAATCTGACATTCTCCTCAGGAGTGTTCAGACAAATATGAGCTGTATTCATGTTTTGGTTTTTTTCCATTGCACTGAACCGATCACTGATAACAAGCTGTCTTTTTTTTTCAAACCAGGACATCAACTTAACTGGACTCTTTGCCCCCACAAAACCCCACTGTCCCATTCATTATATGAGCTGACTGACTTGACCTGACAGACATTTCCAGAGCGATGATTCACTTAATCACAACCATCTCAGTGTGCTGCAGACCACAGGCAAGTTCAGCAGACAATGTGAGCTGTAAATGACTGAGCAAGAGTGATATCCGCTTTGCAGTAGATTTTTTAGTCCTCTGCAGAAGACTATTCAGTCAGAGTGGCCTACTTTCCTGCGGTATTGAACCATCGAACTGTTGACAATAGACAAGGACAGAATCCAACCAGATCAATGCATTCCAACCCCTGCAGGTGTAAAATTATCTCTCATAATAAAAGTAGAATACTACAGACAATGTTTGTGGTCTCATGATGATATGTTAATGTTCATTCTACTAGCTATAGTTGCCTGTAATAACCAGTGTTTACTAGTTAAAGTCAGTTTCTTCTAAAAGTGCTTGCTCTCATTCCTCACACCTCCATGTATGTTGGGAGCAGTTGTGGACTCAGGTGTCTCGCTCAAGGACAGAACACCAACCCTGTGACTAAAAGCCTTTTTCCTCTCCCTTCTGAGTGTCATCCATAAAACAAAGATTAGTTTCCTATCTAGCACTTGTATGCAAGTAGGTGTTGAATGTTTGTCTTTTTACTTCTTTTAGAAGACTTTTACTTTTAGTTTCGTTTTGGTTTTTTAATATTGCAGTTTGATTACATCATATCTGGTCATACTAAGTAAGAAATGAAAAGTATGAAATTCATGCAAACAGGTTTTTAAAAAAACAAAAACTCGTGGAAATGAAAACTGGACTGAATTTGCCTTTACATGATATAAACGTGCTGAGCCAAGAACATGTCAACTTCCATTCAAACTAATAACTACCAACACAGGTTAATGCTGAAAAGACCTGAGCTGTCAAAATGAAAACTGTCTATTATAAAAATGTTTTATCCTGAAGCAGATTTTTAGAATCTTTCACATCTTCAGTTACAGGTGAGAAGAAGAGAATACTGTGCCAAAACTAAAAACCGGTATAATTAGCCCACAACATAGAATTGTATTTTATCAATGATAAACACCGACAGCACACTACAGATTTGTTTACCATTTTGTGCCTTGAAAAGGAAGTTGTTTATTGAAGAGATTTGATGATAAAGAGGATTAAGTCTTTATGGTCATCCACAACAGATGCTGTTTTTCCCAGTATGCCCAGAGAGTAACACAGCAACCTGACCTCATGTCTGACTGATGTACAGTACAACTTAAAGCCTCAAACATTCCTTTAAGATGGGGAAGGTTGCATCAAATATTCATTTTCTGAACAACACTTCAATTCAGGACTTAAACCTCAGAGGATGAAATACTGCTGAAGGTAAACATCTGAAAGTGGTGGATGGTTGTATACTGGCAACATATATATTTACCAGTACTGTCTTTAGTAACTTTGTTTATTCATTTTGGTTTATTTTACCTTTCTTTAGTTTTTCACCTGTATTTTACCTTACAATATACCCTGTTGTATCTCTTGTAAGGATGATGATCATTATTATCTTTATCTGGTTTTTGTTGCAAGCGTCATGGCTGTTAAAATCAGGAGTGAATATGGCAGAGCACTTTCAAATTAATTGAACTGATGGGAAAATGTATTTACTCCTAGCAGTGCCGGCGGAGCATCTCTGCAGGGCAGCTGCCCTAGTTACAGAGCGGCTGAGTGACTGAGGTTGGGCGAAGCAGAGTATGAGAGAGAGAGAGAGAGAGAGGGGTTTTTTCATGGTTGAATTTTGGAGAGGAGGCTGTGCTGAGAGCCAAAAGCAGACTCTCGAGCAGGACTCTGACTAAAGGACCAGCAGTGTGAAGCGAAGGAACGTACTCTGCTCGCAGATGTGCTTCATCTTTCTTTTATTCTTTCGGGGATTCTTTAATCCAGAACTAAACATGCATTCTTTTTGTAATTAGGTCCCTGAGGCATTAAGATGGTTGTATTCACAGCTGAGAGGAATTAATGATCAACAGATCAACATAAACACATTATGCAAGCAAAAACAACAAGTCTTTTCCAGAGAACATTTACAGAATGCATTAAAACAACACTCCATGGCCTTCTATGCGAAGTAAATAAATAAATGAAAACTTAAAAGGCCCTTAATTGTATCTTTGATTTCAGTAAACAAAATCGCTCTCACTATCATAAGACTTACCTTTCAGAATCCCTCACGTGTGTCTTTATCTTTACATGAGCATGCCCATACTGTTGAATGAGCCCCAGGAAGTGTGTTTTTCAGCTGCAATACTTGTGACTTATTTATTGCAATCTTAAATTCTCATGAGTGCATCCTTCAGAAGTTAGTTCAATGTGATACAGTTAGTGTTTTTGTTTAAAATGGATTATCTGCCTGTAGGGCCCCCCCCTCCCATCCAGCAAGACAAACACTCCACATTTTTCTTGGAAAAACACAGATTTTTGAGCACTGCCATTTTGCGTTTCAGTCTCTGCTAGCACTGAACGGTTTCTGTTTATTATCACACAGTGATTTTACCTGTTGATGGGAGCATGACAGTTGTGAGACTATTTTAATTCTTCCTATTTTTTTTTTCTTACAGATTTCAATTTCAAAAACATGGAGACACTGTCCATGGCCCATCCTCATCCAGCAGCATGATTGGAACATCCAGTCTGTCAGGGGACACCCTGATCGCCTGCCACTTCCCCGTGGTCCAGCTTCCCACTTGGCAACTCCCTGTCCAGGCCCTGTGCAGCTCTTCCAAGAGGCCCGGCCGGCTGTGCTCAGCGGGCCTGACCCGAGCCATATCCCTACCTGAGCGAGACTCTCTGATCAGAGAACACACCTTCACCGGGGGGCGGAAACATTTCTCCAGCAGCTACAGTAGCCTCAATGAGGAGCGAGCGGAGGAGGAGGGGGGCAGCGACAGCAGCGGGAGGTATGACTCAACCTCGTCACCGGAGGAAATGAGTTCCCTCCTGAAAATGGAAAAATCTGGAGCAAAAGGTAGTCTGAGGCTGCACAACTCATTCTTACCAAACTCCGAGCTGGATGAGGATGAGGAAGATGAAGACAGCGATGGAGGGAATTTACACAAATATCACGAGGACTCCTCTTTTGTGCTGCATGGAAACTCAAACTGGCCTCAGAGTATTGGTGGCAGGCATTATAGTATGTCACCGGGAAACATGGAGAATGACTGGGACAATGAAGGGACTGTTTTGGAGTGCTTTCATGTCGGCAGACCTGGCAACGCCGCTTTTGGAGAGCAGGATTCAGACACATTGAAGGATAGTGTTTCTTGTTGCATCCATAGCCAACCCAAATCTTCCCAAGAGATGTTCACAAACGGCCAGACAGAGTGCGTGAGTGACTCTTCCTGTAACAGCTCCGATGGTGTCCTCGTGAACTTTTGTACCATGTACAACCGAAGCAACAACCCTGCCACGCCTCATGACCTCAGCAGTCCAGCTCTACACTCCTCCCAGTCAGCTGAGGGATCTGTGTTCCTCAACTTGCAACCGGTTACTAAGACTCCAGCCGAGGAACTTCGACCATACGACATATTAGTTAACTCTCCCCCAAAAGAAAAGGACAAGTTCGAGTCGAGTCCCTGGTCTCCTCAGGGACTCGACTCAAACTGCAATTTGTACTCCTTAGAGCCCCTTCCCCCAGGTCTTTCCTCATTGGAGATATCAGACCTGACCGCCTGTCTCCAAAGCCAGGACACGCTGGCAATGGGGACCAACCAGAAGTACTACAAGCTTGTAAGTTGTGACCTGTCATCCCAGTCGCCCAGCCCGGCCTGGACCAGCCTCATCAGCTGCCCTGAGGGTCAGAACTCTCAGAGCAGAAGTAGCCCTGCCGCTCCCTCTGAGACGTACTGTGTGGATCATAAGAAAGAAGGGCAACAAAATGAAAACAAAAAGGTAACGTTGTAATACATCACATCTTCTCTTAGGATTATGTAAGATTAGAGTTTGGTTAATCATTGATTGACTATTTTTTCTTTTTATCACCATCAGGAAAAAGAGGGAAGACAAAATGAAAAGATGCTCTCCCCTGCAGAGAGCAGCTCCTCGCAGTTTCCGGCCTATAATTACCAAGAAGCCAGCACCTCCACTAATCAAGCCTTCTGCACGAAAAGACACACAGACAGCATCCAAAATGTCTCCTACACAGCCTCTTCGATGTGCCCCAGAAAGTGTAGCCCACATAGCTGTACATGCCAATGTACCAGCTCTACATCCACAATACCATCTGTGATTCTGGACCAGGAGCACTGTGATAATGATTCTTCTATAAAGGGTAATGTAGTTATCATGATGTTTCCCTTTGTTGCTTTAGAATAATAGACACACTTTGTTTGATGCTCAGTGATGTTGACTGTTTTTGTCCCTCAATATTCTCTCAGGAGCATGTTCAATGGAAAATGCAGTTGTTCGATACAGCAAAGCCCAAAGGCCAACCTCCCTGCCCATCCAGCCTTTTGTTCTGGTCCCAGCAGACAAACCCCAGACACAGCACTTGGGCTGTCTTCTGGACCAGTACATAAACCAGAAGTCCAGCAAGACCAGTAGCAACCAATCAAGTTCAGGGTTTAAGTTCAGGGGTAAAAGGAGTCAATGCTTCACTAACCTTCAGCTCTCGCCAATGGGCAGCGCCTGCCCTGTCTTCCTGGAGGCTCCTTCCAGCTCAGATACCTGCTCCACCTGCACGCCAAGTCCAGAGTGCTTCACACGCAGACACACATGGAGCCAGTCCAACAGAAGCCAAGGATGCCAAAGTCCATGTACATCCAAAAGCAGCCTGAGGCCAACTTGCACGAGCACAAAGTCTGACCTGGTTCAAGTCGGAGAAAAAACAAGCCCGAACTCGGGCCAAACTCCAGCTAATACTTTTCCAAATGTGACCCCAACCCTAAATCAGCAAAGCCTTGCTAAAGTCCCCACCTACCAAGATCTTATTAACCTTATTCCAAGGCAGAACCATTTCAACACTGAGGCCAAAAGTCCCAGTCAGTCTCAGACATCATACAATTCAGTGTTCGCTGATACACCACCCACTTTACCCCTAACAACTGACAATCAGCACACAAACCTCCAGGTGTTCCTGTCCCCTCCCACAACCATACAACCGGAAAAGAAGGCAGCACCTCTTGCGGATTCTGGCTTTTTTCACGCTAGTTTTACAACCGCTCTCTCCTCAGTCGCTCCTTTCTCCTCTTTGAGTTCTCTGCTCTCCTTGGCTGCATCAGGTCTGCATCCTCAACGAAATCCGGACTGTGCTCGGCTCGGTGGGAAGCCAAGTCAGAGTCAGCACAACGAATCCCTCATTCTGAGTGACAAGCCGCCTGCTGAGTTCTGCCTTTCGCCCGATGCTTCTTATGAGTCCATGTCTATCAGCCATCTGCAGAGGAGAGGTGAGGAAAATGCACAGTTCTCCCATAGCAGCCATTTTCCTCTGACATCACAGTCAGGGATGTCATAAATACAACCAGACACCTCTCCTGCTTTAGCATCTGACTCTAAAGTAAAGGCCACTATATGAATAAGGGTTATTGATGAGTGATACACCTCATTGGTTTGTATAAAACAAGTTGTTAAATACAGTATATGGCTTTAAATCCAAATGGAGTCAGAAGTGTCCAAGTCACAGTAATGACTGGAATTGCCTGGATTGGTTTGTCTAAATAATGACGAGCCGTGTAGCAGCAGTATAAACTCACTGTGCTGCAGCAGTGTCTTCAATACCCTGAAGGGGCTTCCTCTCAAACATGACCTATTTTTATCTCTCCCTGCACAGGATTGGCTGAGCCTTCTGCTCTGTAGCCTATGTGTGTGCGCGTCTGCAAGCTCCAACAGACGAACATGAAGGAGAGTGATGCAGTAGAAAGAGTACTAATGACTTCCAACCCAGCTCACCATTTTTGTTTCAGAGCCACCATACGGGCTTTATATTTGATTATATAGACATGAACCTTTTGCAGTGATTGATTAAAGATGGAGACATGGCAGCAGAGGTGAACAGCCAGTGTGGTGAAAAACCTGCAGGCCGCATCAACATGCATTAAGAATTTACTGTGACATTTGCAGAGGCGAGCCAGCGTGAGATGAAGAAAGAAAAAGGGAAAGCAAGCTAATGAGGGTCGCTGCTTAAAAGGGAAATGGACTCCATCATCTTCATTTCATGCTCATATATCCATTCCTGTGCTGTGACAATGGACCTTGAAAGCGTCCTCTCATACCTCTGTGCATTGACCTAGTTGGTGTAGTGGAAAAAAAAAAAAGAAAGAAAGAAAAGTGTTTTCTCGTGATAAAAGGAAACATCTGCCAGGGCAATCCATTTTGTAATTTCTCCGCAGTTCTGGGCAAATCATCATGTTAAAAGATTCTATGAGGTTGTCTCCAGCAAGCAGGTTAGAGAAAGACAAAAACAAGTTTGCTGTTATAGGAAAGAGGTTAATAAGAATCAGTCTGCCACAGCAATCAATAACACACATAAATTACATAAGATGGAGACTTGCAATGTTACATTTACTCAGCCCACAGTGTATGAACACGTCTTTATGTTGATGTTTGTAGGTTTGCTGAGAGCTGTGAGCAGAGCTGTGGATTTGATCATGGCTCATTTTGGCAGCAGCAGAGACCCTGAAGAAAAGGTATGAACCAGCAGAGCAGCCGAGCAGCTTGAAAAGAAGCGCGTCTCAATGGAGAACTGCCAGAATAACTGCTAACATTGTGAGGTCGGATTCAAATGACTTTCTTTCATAAGGAAATAAACGGTGTCTTAATTGTCTTGCCACAGATGCGTCTGGGTAACAGCTCTCGAAGTCCCACAATCGCTGGGCTGGTCCTGGAACATTTGTGTCCAACAATCCAGAATATTTTGGAGGACGGTCTCAGGGATCACAAACTGGATGTCATCATCGGGCAACGACGCAACCACTCCTGGGGTGTAGTGGAAGTCTCTACTAGGCTCGGTACGTGTTTATAGTGATGAAAACTCAAAGAAAGTACGACTAGTATTACAACGACACGTTATCATGAGATAAAATACACTTCATTGTCTCTTTGGGGAGATTTGTCTTGGTGCTTCTACTTGATCATTTTGGCTTGATGGAGCAGTAGGCCATTATGTTTTAAGGTTAATTGTTTGTGTCTAGAACCTTTTTTTTTTTTTTTCCTCAGGTCCATCCACCAGGGTCCTTCACAGCCTTGTTTTCAAAATCAGGCAATGTCCCCAGCTCAGCAGCCCCTGCATGAGGTTGAGAGCTTTCATTATGGGCCTGCTGAAGTAAGGACAGACGTGACCTTTATTATATGTATAATTCTCCAAATTAAAAAAAGAAATGACTATACTTTTCACATTATCCTTTGTCGATTATTTGTTATTTTTCAGCTTGAGAGCGTTGGAATTCTGGCTGAGTCACCTTCAGAGTCAAAAAGGTGAGTCAACAGTTTCCTCACTGTACTTTCTGTACACACTGAAAGGCTGTTATAATGACTAAAAGCAACATCCCTCAGTCAGTTGGTCTCAGGTCCATATTTAAATCCGTCAACAACTATTGAATGGACTTGAAATGTGGTACAACTATTCACATTTCCTACAGAATTAACTGAGAACTCCCAGCGAGCTCTTCATTTCTTGCGGAGGTTCCTTCAAAAACTTCCAACAAACTTTGGCCAAAATCGTCATCATGAACATTTGCATGTTGATCCTTTGCGTTTTCATTGCAGTCAAAAACACAAAAACCCAGAAGGTAAATGCAACAAAATGTCTTGACTATCCAGTAATCACAAAGGGAGTGCTCCCACCGGTACATTTACAGAATAATACTGAAAAACTAAACACATTCTTTTATGTCTCAACAGATGTGGTGACAACGTACTACCATTCTTGGGGCTTCCTGTCCATGTCTCTTCATCGGTGTCGGCCCTTGTTTGAGGAGCTGCTGCTTTTGCTGCAGCCTCTCTCTGTACTGCCTTTTGACCTCAACTTGCTTCTGGAGCCCCGACTGCTACGTAACAGGCAGCTGTGTTTGGATGAGCCGGCAGTTTCCCCACCTCAGCCGTGCTCGGCTCTCTTGGTGACCAGTTGGCCATTACTGCAAGCTGACAGACTGGTGGAGAACAGCCGCAGTGTTCAGCAGACTAACAGTTCACTTAAGTCTGAGCTGCATCAACAACAGCAGTATCTCACTTCTCAGAGTCTCTTTAAGCAGGATGGAGGAGCGATCCAGGCAAGCGGGAGTCCATTGTTAGCTCCTATCCCAGAGTGGTGGCCAAAAGAGGCGGATCTAATGGACGGTGTAGCAGAAGGAGAGGACTGTAGCCAGAATAATGCAGACAACTGGTCTCAAATAAGTATGGACAGCAGACAAGAAGAGAGGAGGGGAGAGAAAGACAATGAGACACCAACTGCATCTGCTGCCGACCAGGCTGAGAGTCCATGTCAGGGTGGGCTGCGCTGGGCCAACCTGTTTGGAGCTGCTGATACTTCAACTCGAGCAGAAACTGTGTTTCAGAGTCAGGTTGGAGCTCAAACCAGAAGGTGAAAGGTTTTTTTTATAATACTTTTTTTTTTTTTTTTTTATGTGTCATATTACACTTAGATTTATAAAAGACAATATGACTCTCCATCCAACACTTATGTTTCTTTTTGATTTATTTCTCAGGTGCAAGCGGCCATCACAGTGGCTGCGCTTGGACAGGTCGCAGCTTGGACTCTTGGCTCAGTCCATCAGGTCTTTGAAGTTGGGAGGATCTCAGCCTGACAAATAGCTTTACAGCTAAGAAAAAAAACAAAACAAAACCTGCAGCGGGCTTGCCTTTTTACTGTACTAACAAAAAGTCCTAAATGCATGAAAATACACACAGTGCTCATTCTCACTGCTGAACTGACCAGAAAGCACTGGATCAACAGCTGTGACAATGTTCTGTATTCGTCAAGCTAGGCACTGCATAAGCTCTTTGGAAAGTCATCAATATGTTGTTGTTTTGTGTCTTTTCTAGCATCCTTTCATTTTATAATCATTTTGATAGACTTGTTGCCTTTCTTTTGAAAGGGATCTGAACCCTGGCTGCTGTACATACTCTTTTATCTCAGAGTCCTTGGTACCAATGTGTGACCTTCTCATAATCTTAGTAGCAAATCAGCCAGTTCAAAAACGAATTACCGTAGTTTGCACTATTAACTCTGGGGGATTGAATGACTCTACAGTCTCTGTAGCATCACTGCAAATTACATTGTTGCATCAAATCAAACTTTAAAATGTCCAGCCAATCCCATGAGATAGTTTTAATCAGTTTGTTTTATTTATATGCAAACAGGAAGAAATGGTTTTTTTTAAGGTTCTTAAATATTTTGGTAAAATTGGAAAAGTGTAGACTTCTTATTTCACTGTGGCTATGTCTAAGTTGAAAGTCAGCATAATGTTTCTTACTTTAACATGTCTGAGTAATAACGGGGCTAAGTTCGTACTTCCAAACATCTGCTGACACCTGCTCCTGGTTTCTCTGACTCCTGATCTAAAAAAGAATCTCCTGGTCACTGTTCTTTAATTCTACTTTTTTTTTGTAGTTTGCCCTCAATTTAATTGTGAGATCAAGCTTCATGACCGCGCTCTTAAAGGTGATCAGTTCCACTTCTCCAACAATTAACCCGATGAATTCCCTTATTTGTAATTGCACTTTAAAATAACCGAAAGAAAGGTGCTTTTCTTACCCCGTTTCTCTCCTTTGTATTTCCTATAGGTAAGTATCAATCATAAAATGTGACCTGCAGTTGACTGTTGGAAATTCTTGTGGTGCAAAACTTTTCATATCTCACATTAATACCCGCAGTAGTTGTATCTTTCATGTTCGTAATGAATCAAAAAAATAGGCAATACACATTTAATAGTGCCAAACATTCTGCACACCAGCCTTGTGTTACTGTGGATGTTTAATTTAGCTACTCGATTTCTTGCAGCATGTGGATGCATGAGGTAACGCACATACTTTAGTGCTTCCTAGGTCTTGTGACTTCCTGTGACTGTTTGTAAAGCTGTAGTTAGGTTTTAAGGGTTTTTCATGCTCTGAAACAAATGTTAAATTGTGTGAAATGTGTTTGCTAAACTTGACAGGATGTCTTCCAGTGAAGTGTTTGCTGTGCACAAAAATAAGCCCTCTGGTGGCTGGTTCAGGTATTTCAATGTGTGTAGGATATACAGTATTTTGATAGACCGTGTGTATAGATAGAAGGGAAGGGAAAAAGAGCCAAAAAAAGGTGTCCTCTGCCTTTGTTATATTTAGAATTTCAATGTTTTGCCTGTGAAATGATTCCACCCAACATCATTTTCTCAACGTCTAAACCCTTCCTCCAATGCCCGGTGACAATCAGAGTCTTTTAATAAAGACTTAAAATATTTACCTGTCTTCTTCTTGTTACCAACAGAGAGAGCGATAGAAAAATAAATTTATAAGTATGTACAGAATATTTGGTTTCACTTACATATAAAACTTCCTGAAACATTCTCAGACTCATGCCAGAACTTAATCTTGCCAGTAGTTGACATTTAATTGATGGTTTTAAAATGTGTCCAGATGATCCCATTCTCATCCATTGCTGTCTTGGAAAGTTGACCAAAGGTTTGTTCATACAGGAACTTTTATCCTGCAGGCCAGAATACTGTTAAACATGCTTTACATGCTTTACTAACTAACTTTTTTTAGAAGCCCTTTCAAAAAAAACAGTTCACAATGGCCCAAACAGAGAGACCCACCTGGAATGTGTCCTGCAAATGCTGGCACCAACGACCCAGCTTTAACTGAGCTGTAATCAATAATGAGCAGCTGTCAGAAATAGCTTTAAAAACCGACTTTATGCATCCTGCTCAGCACTGACACAAACAACTAGCTGGTGAACATCTGAGAGCATTTGTAAAAGCTCTGTACCTGGGATGAAGTACTTGTTTGGGTCGTCATCACTCATTGAATATGGTCCACCGAGAGGTATATGAGAATAACCCGTGGTATATAGGGCTTCAAGGGTTTGTAGGAGACCTTGTCAGAGATTGCTGTAAAGGGGGGACTTGGCTTCTGTGACAAAAATGAGAAGAGAAATATTAAAGCATGGATGATTTAGAGATCATATAATCTGTGATGAGGAGTGGTCACATGATGACCCTTTTTATTTGCGTTGACACAAAGTTTCTATTTAAAGTGAATTGAATTTATTTGCTGTTTATTTTATAGCTAATAATTCCTTCGAATCCTCGATAAATAAAACGAATCTCACATGGCATAAGTTAGTGAATCTGTGGCAAGCTGATCACTCCTCCATCTCAGTCTTTCATTTAAGCTTGATTACATTACAGTGAACTGACACTGGAGCTCCACCATCGTGAATAATTCAACAACAGTGACCCTATTCACAGGTGTCAACATGTCTGATGATTGCCGTTGGATCCTCGCACGTCTCTCCTCGTGAAACTCAGTCAGTGCTTTGCGACATGTTTCGGAGTAACTGCAGCCAAAGTACGGTTGTTCTGACTCTTCGGAACAAAGCCTAAATATTGACTTTTTTTCTTTTTTTTTTGTTAGATTTTAGATACGGTCCTTGTTCATTTTCATAACCAAAGATGGTAATAAAAAAATTACACAAATTATTTATTATGAAATAAATAAAGTTGTAGGTGATCTTAAGCTTTTAAATGTTAGAATTGAAGAATGAGTGAAAATCTTTATTTTTTACACATTATAGGTGAGTGAGGTTTTTTTTGCCAAATATTAAAATAGGGAATATTAAATAATGAGAAAATTGGTCCTTTAAAAGGGGACATTTTTAAAAAAAACATGACAAAGCTGCTATAATTTGGCGTACTAGTGTAGGTTAATGAATTTTAAACACTGATCTACTTAAGTGGAGACGGGTTATTCTTATGTTTCTCTCGTCTCATGGTTTTTCTTCAGGGAAAATAATTTAAAGATTGATTCATATTTCCAGAATTATTGTTTGTGAGCAGAATAGGCTGAGAAGATTTGACATGAAGTTTAACATTGTTAACCCAACAAGTGTGAGTGCATGAGACCTACCTGTGTATCCTGGTAGCATCTTCATTAACCCAGCAGAGTCCGTCTCTGCAGAGGGGACATAACCCTGGTAGAGGGTTCGACGAGGGGATTGTTGAACGTCAGGACTGAGCAGCTGGTATGTGAGCTGACTGTAAGTCTTCCCCACATGGTACTTGAACTGTGGGCAGTAGACGGACACCCTGAAAACAACAGAGTTCAAGTTTAAACAAAATCAAGATTCTGAAGTCGTATTTGCTTTTTAGGATGTGGAGTGTAGTTTCATAGCAGGCTTTAAATTTGTTTAGTACCCGATTAAGAAGTGAAATCTCACCCTGTCAGCATTGCCACGCTTTAAAGGATAGGACTTTAAGCATACTAAAGTCAAGTCAAATATACTGATAACTTTTTTAAAATAAATGTCACAAAAATTCAAAAAAGCATTTTGTGTTGACAAATTGGCATAAACGTGGAAAAATACAAATATTAACACCATCCTATTATTGAGTAACAAACTACAATGACACAAGCAAAAAAAAACAACAACAAAAAATACATGTAATTGTGACATTTTACATTTTTTTCCATATTTTTATTTTCATTAGCCTACAAGTCAGGTCGTGTATCCTTCTTTGTAGTGTGATGTTTTTTCCCCCCCAATCTAATGCATTCTTGTTCCTACTGTTTAAACTTTACTATAAAATATTAAGAGTTAGAAGAGGTTTGTCCACTTCCCCCGGTATAGTGTGGCTCAGGTGTCAGCAGACTACATTTTGAGGCGTATATTTCTCCATCGTGACCCTGAAGCAGGTCTCACTCCAGAGAGATGTTTTTACTGGTTGCTATGGAGAAAATTCAACATAAACTCACAGATGGAGCCAAGTGTCGTACACCGAATATTTTCCTTCAAAAACACATTGGCCTATTGTTAACCCTAACCCTACACTACAGTAGCCTATATCACCGTGTGGGCATTTAGGTCTGTGAAGGTAACTAATTCGACTACGAGCTGAAGTTCATCCAGTGATCAAAAAACTTCACCTCTAATAAATGTATGCTTCATTCTTTTATAGACAACAATTTCAACGAGGAAGGTAACCGTGAACAACAAACAACCATGAAAACGGATAATGTAGGGAGTGAGTGAGAGGGGCGTCTTGCAAACATTGTTGTAAATTCATGTGGCATGCTTAACGGCGCCCCCAAGCGGCTGTTTGCAATTCTTCATCGTGTGAATAAAGGGAGGACTACTTACTGTGACTGATTCGGAGCCACATTTGTATAGATTATATTTTTAAAGAATAACGCAAACTCCCCGTCCTAGCCTTATTGATGGATAATATATTGCTTGAAACAACAATAACAAGTATTTATTTTTCACAGCCATCTTCAAACACGCAGATATAGAATAGAATAAAAATGTGATTTAAATCTATTAATTGAATTCATTTGTTCAAAGAAAATTCAGCCAGTCCCTGAAATCTTTTCTCAGCATTACCAAGACTGAAGCTATAAGATGACCGTAAACTGCACATTTATGTTCTGTAGTTGGATGCTTTTCAAAATAGATGATCAGACAAGCTTTAACACAGAAACCTAAAATGAACACTAAGTAACAACATACAAATACTTCATCAGTGGACTAAAGACAGAATACAGGTGTCCTTACTTTCTTTGGAGGGACTTGTGTGTTTGGACAGTAAGTGGTGCTGCGGAAAAGAGTTTTCCCAAGGAGACAATACAGTCTGTTCTTTCATTTAGTTTGGTTTTACTTTTTCTCTCTGCATTTCCATAAAATAGCTTTGATTCTACCCTGAAACTTGAAGCCATAATGCCTTTGAGTGGAAAGACTGGTGCGCCAGTGGCCTGTGGTTAGTTTGTATGCCCCATGTACAAAGGCCATTAAAGTCCTTTAATGCGAGCAGCCTGGGTTCAGTCCGACATGTCTGTTCCCCCTCTTTCTCTCCCTGATGTCCGACTTCATCCATTGTCCTATCTCTCAATGAACTCACAAAAAGCCCTAATATTTCTAAAAGGACGATTTACACTTTCCACTATCTTCAGTCCCCAGTATATTCTTACAAACGCATGTACTCTAGTGAAGTATATGTGCATAGTTTTGCTCTTCTTAGTTTATCATAAACAAAACTTGTAGTTTCTAGGCCTATCGTTGGTTTTGTTTCCAATAATTTGAATCCCTAAACAACATGATAGATAGATGGATGGATGGATGGATAGATAGATAGATAGATAGATAGATAGATAGATAGATACTTTATTGATCCCGAGGGAAATTCAAGGCATCCAATAGCAGTATACAGACAGGCAGGACACAAGACATTAGTTACAATAAAATAAAGGAGCAGTGATTAGCATTAAGTGTCCAAAACAATAAGGTGAAACCAGGAGTGATTAGGGTGATTGCAATTAAAGTACCCAACTATTGAGGAGCAGATTAGCATTAAGTGTGAAAGACAATATAGGGAAACTTAACCTAGTTAGGGTGATCATGTCAACATGGAGAGAAAGTAACTGAAACGTCATTGAGGGCAGACTCATTCAAAAACCCTTTTGTTTTTTTGTTTTCGAGGACTATGAGTGAGCTTCTGCTACTTAATCAGAAGACCCATTCTGTCACCTGGGGAATGTAGATCAAAGTCAGCAGATGGGACAGGAGTGCTAATTCTCCACATTCCTCCACTCACAGATAAATGGTTGGTTTGTTGAATAGAAGCGACAGCGTTTAGTGTTTCAGCATCTCATTACACTTCCTCTTTTCACACGTACACAGGCGGTTGTCTTGCGTATCCTTGGAGGAATTTGAATATCATGTTACCCTTGTCATACTCTTGCTCTGAGCTCTGAGACTTGTTACTTTGTCTTTGATTGCAAGTTTTAAATATCAGTATTCCTTTGATTTTTCTGCTTCCCAGTAAATTTGTTTCCGTTAAGCACCCAATAACTTCGTTTCATGTTGGTATTTTTTATTTTAAGTCCTTAAATCTATGTGATCTCTTTTTGCGTATTCATTTTTTTTACAGGTCTTAGAAAAAATCCAACACTCTGCAGATGAGTCACACTTTTCCCAGTATTTCATGACAGGAAAAAGCGGGTATTGACATGCAGGTCTGTGCTGTGACAGGACAGATGCTGCTCAGAGGCGTGGTGAAGGAGCAGAGGCGGATCAGAGAGATGTTTTGAATTCTATGCAGTCAGTTTACCTCAGCTAATGACTGCGTGGGACGACTAAACTTCTGCTCATTTTCCTGTTGAAGCTAACGTGCAAGGATGAATTTGTACAGGAGTTTTGGGAACCTAATGGAGGCTTGGGTGACTGAAGAAGGACAGGGTTTGGACTCAGAATGGCCTGGAATGAATGAAGACTCTCCGACACCTTCCTCAAACCTGTGTTTGGAATCTGTGGACTCTGGAGTGGAGTCTTCTCCTGCTACATCTTGCTCCATTTCTACAGATAACACAGAAATTGATACCACATCATCTCAGTCTCTTGTACTCTCCTCTTCCTCCTCTTCCTCCCTTAACCTTCATCCCAGCAAGGATCAGGAAGACGCCAATGCCTTACACCAAAAGCTGGAGCGAACATTAAGGAGGACCGACTCTAAATGTCTAAATGAAAACTCACAGTTCCCTAAAGTGGATGAGGTGCTCAGGAGGCGACCCAAACGGCACACATCCGAGTCAGTGAGAGGTCAAAGGTCAGTGTCAGAGAGTTTTTGCCTAAGGAGGACAGTCAATCCATCAGCTCCCACAAGGACTATTACAGAAATGTGCAGACGGCCGACATCCATGAACCGTGACGAGCAGCAAGCTTATACAAGATTAGAGGTGAGATCATGTTTCAGTTACAAACCAAACTTTGTTCAAATATTTAGAGATTCAGCAGAAGAGACGCAAACACCTGTGTTTGTGCATATGTTGGGACCACTTCCAGGATTACATAAGATCAGCAGTAACATGCGAGGTCTTGCACAGCTCGGGCTCGAAAAACCTGAAAGGAAAGAGTGTAAGAAAGTCCCACCAGTGTAACACGGCCTCTACTACAGTCATTTTACAGTTAAAGGGTTGCAACATAACTATTTCTCCTAATCAATGTAGGACAGGCATGTCATTACTCATACTGTATCTCTTTCATGCTCACAACACATGACGAGTCTGTCTGTGGTGAAAGGCATCATAAACCAGTCTGCCCAGGTGACTTAAAACCCACAGATATGACAGGAATGGGTGGAGATGTGTGGGGGAAGTTGGGCAGTCGGAAGAAGTTTAGATAAATAAAACAGCTGACACATTTGAAGATATAAAATAAGCCTTGATTTAAACAACAAAAACAAGATATTAGATGTTCCTTTTGACCTTTACCATGAGTTAGAAAAGAGGTCATACCTAAAACTCTCAATGAAGTTGAAACAACAGGATTAATTGTACTAGTTGTATTCAAAGCTTGCAAAGGCTTTGTGATTTATTTCTTCAAATAGTTCTAGGGTTGAAAATGCTTAAAGAAGTGCAACACTGAGACGCCTTATAAATCAAATTACAAATAAATACCCAGTTTTATGTTTTTTGTCGTTTTTTTTTTTTTATGTTCGATGTCATTTTCATTTATTTTCATTATCCTGCTCAAAAACTCTTAACTCCCTATATAAAAAAACGTTCCTCTCAAAGTTAAAGAAAGTCTTAGAATAATATGTATCTTCATAAGTTTAGGATATTCTTTAATCAAATCAAAAAAAGACATAATTCTAATCCATATTGTGATGTAAAAAATCTCCATTATAAGAAGGCTCCCAAACAAGATCCATACTTAGAATAATATTGAGATAACCTTGTACTACTATCTAATAGTTCAGGATATTAACTGTATATTGGCTCTGTATTAGTCATTATAAATGACTTATTTATTATATATCATACAACTGCTGAAACAAAAAGCTGACCTTTTATCACACCCTAAATACAGCTTACTGAAAGTAAGACGATACGCTTGCTCAGGTTCTTAAAAACAATCTTTCAGTGTATGGTCTCAATTTGTAAAACGAATTCATGCAAACTACCACATTATAATGTGCTGTACTATTTATTTAATTGTGTCATTACTCTAAGCATTTGGATAGTAACAGTTTAAAAAATGTTGTATTCATGTGCTTATCTCTCAAATCTCTTAAAATGCATCCTCAAGCCGATTTTTTTTTACACTTGATTCAAAAAAGAATTAAACATCTTGGGGTGTGAACTATTCCTCAGACATAGCATTGATTTAACTGAAAGTCTATGAACGGATGACAAATGACAATGAAGTAAGTTCACATATTCTTTAAATGCTAGCAGCTCTTTGAGGCTTTTCCATTGGCTTTAGGATTAAATGCCCAATATTGCTTGCAGAGTCAGGCTAAAAAATGGAAATGTATAATGTCATACTTGCTGTGTTGATACTGCAATGTTTTGTGAGTTTCCTGATGGTTTGCAGAGCAGCAGTGAAGGATAACCTGGATTTTCATGTCAACTAAACTTGTGAAAATTACATTAATGTGTCCAACAAAGTAACATTTATTTCACCTATTGATCAGGTTCAGATTGAGCAGGTTCTTGGAGAAAAAAAGAAAGAGCTGAGTCCCGGTCTCCTCTACCTGGAGCAGGTGTGCCAAATGTTGGAGGAAATTGCCAGACAGCAGATGCACAGCCACGCATTACAGATGGAGATGGATGCCCTGCGGGAGCATCAAGAGGTAGAGATGGAGGTGAGCCAGGTGAACACATTCTTGTATTCCATCTTTAGAAAGCAAAGAAGTTGTCACACTTCACACTGGTGGTGACGAGACGTTTTCTAACAGCCTCAGGGTTCATTTAAATTAAAATACATTGTATTTCTCCTCTCTTGGCTCTCTTTCAGTCTGTCGACTCCTGTCAGAGTGAGTCTAAAGCTGCTGACGAGAACCTCCCATTCAGTCAGGAAAAGACAAACAGTTTAGACTGCAGATCCCAGCAGAGAAAAGAATATCCTTACAGGCATTTTCGGCAAAGATCAGCCTCAGACACAACTATTGCATCACTGCATTTAAGTGAGTAACAATCCACTATCCCTTTTTACATTTTAAAAGTTATGTTTGTAGATATATAATTATTTGTATGTATGCATTGCTAGTTGCTGAAGAACATTACGAGCGTTGTTGTTGCTATCTATTTGTTTTCTTGGTAAAGGAACGCTGAAGACAGACTGCAGAGGGCAGCACCTGAGTGCAGCTGGCCTGCAGAAGGAACAGGAAGTCCATAGAAAGCAGGTAGAATATTGTATGTCAATACAACAAACAATATGATCAATATGGACAACATCTTAATACCAGTTATATGGGTATAAAATGATGCAACTTGTACTAAATTAGATGTATTTTAATTGGAAGCGTTCTTTTTTAATTTTATTTTTCTCATTATCTTTCACTTTAAATTCACTGTTACTCAATTTTGTCTTTTCAGGAGTTAAAATGTGGATCTTTGAGGAGAGAGGAGTCTACTGTGAGAGATACTAGAGGGTGAGATTTTTAAGCTCAAAGGAGGCAGTAACATCAAGCTTACAGTACGTGAAGCATGATGCTCTGAGGAAATGTATGTGCTGCTCCAACATGGCAGCCGGCCACGCTGACGCAGTGGTCCAGAGCTAATGCACAGTATGCAGCAGAGCCTTCACTGGGAGTTCATTTTTAGTCAGCTTCTGTTCCTTCTGAACATTTTGTGCCCTATTTCACAAAACTTTGCATACCGCTTCCTCCTTGCCTCTGCTACACCTCTGAATGATGAATTTTTCATCTTCACAGCCAACAGATGCGGCCATCTGAGAGAAACACGGTCCGTCGACGCTTGAGCCAGATGTTCAGGAGGAGCAGGAAAACTCTGCCTGAATAAACCGAGCGCTGTTCGTCTGTTTGAACATTTAAGGCTCAGTTCAGATGAGAAAGTGTTGTCTGCTTTGAACTTACTTTTTACTCTGCCCATGTGATGTAGCAATCTGCCATGTGTATTTATTTTTGTATTTATATGGATTTATTTGTAATGTTTAATGGGGTTTCCCATCTAAGCTGCAAAAACTGATGTGCACTCCATATAACACTCTTAGTGTCAATAAATATATAAATATGACAAGTTATCTGAAGTTATTTTTGATGTCTCTGTGTTGTCTGCACTATGGAAATAAAATGCTCCTTTCCATCAAATACATAAATTAGAATTTTTAATTTGTGAAAAAGGAACCAAATATGATTTGTTTCAATATTTGCTCTGCTCGCTGTTGAATACTGAAATATACCTGAGGAAGATATGTCTATTCACTGATGTATAAAATAATACATTTATGTTTTCAAGTGTGTGTGTATATATATATATATATATATATATATATCACAAAAGAGCTCAACAGTTATTTGCTATAAACATATTTTCAACTTTTATATTCAGTTTTTGGACTCATCATATAATTAATGATTTTTGAATCGGAGTACTTTAAGGAGGAGTTGATGGGTCTTTCAGCCCTTTCATTTCGTAGGCCTGAAAACAACCTATAAGCTTCAAAGCCATCACTGAACTGACATTTATATTGCCGGTAACATGTTGTCGATGGCTGTCTTGGCTTTTATGTACACTGAATTAGAATTGATAAAACCATTTCTCCCCATTTTAAAAAGTCTTCATTGAACTCAAGAAAATACCTGTGTATTCTTATGCGCACATTCATGAATTAACTATCCACTTTAAATCTATTTCAATATTAAATCATTATCGGGGTCCGATTTAAATGTCCCTTGTATTGACTAAGAAAAGGAATTCTGCAGCTGAGTCTGTTTTGTAGCTTGACGGACGTCAGACCACACAGAGTTACTTTAAGCTTTTATTTAATCTTTATTCACCTAGGTTGGGGGGATTTACCTCCCCTGGCATTCCCATGTAAAGAGATGTCAATGACAAACAAGTCCAACCAAACGAGAGAGGGTGAATAGGATTCCAGTCCATACATAAAATACATTTATTTACTATTTATCGAACAACCGGCATCCATTAGTCCCACACAGCATCCATCTGTGCTATTAAATATATAGAGATAACATCTGTGGAAGGATTTATTCATTGTATGTGTATGTGTGTGGAGGGTGGGGGGTGGGGGGGAGGTTGGCCAGGAAAGGTCGAGCTTATAGATGAAAAGAGTGTTTGGGGCGCATCGAGTCATGCCTGCAGTGTCCCCCCTTGTCTACATGATGCCACAGGAGGACAAGGGGTTGGCGATCTGGCAGGTGCAGGCTGACTGGCAGTATTGGCGCACAGTCTGGTAGCAGCTGCGGTCGGCGTCCCCACCCCACTGCACAGGCCCGTTGGGATCAGAGGGCAAACGGCTCAGGATGCTGGTGTTGATGGCCAGAGCAGCCAGGCCATAGTCAGTGAACAGCACCGTCTCACGCCGGCATGTAGGGCAGGAGATGAATTTGTACTTAGGACAGGACTCGTAGAGGATCTGCAGGCACTCCTCGCACACCGAGTGCAGGCAGGAGAGGATGCGTGGACGCTTGCCAGCAAAGTTGTAGGTGTGACCGCAGGTGGGGCAGTCCAGGGGCTCACAGGGCATGACGGGTCCCGAGGAGGACGAAGAAGAGGTGGAGGATGAAGTGGAAGAGGAGCGCAGCACGTACTGGTTGACTATGACGTCTTCCATCTTGTAGTGGAACTGATGGTAACAGATTTCGTTGGCACTGGTTTTGCGCTGGGCCAGGTAGCTCTGCTCCCTGCGCATCGCGGGGACGGGGGAGGAAACAATAGACCTGGGGGACCCTGTCATCTCCAGAGCCAGGTCGCTGCACGCCTGGTTGACAATGATTTCGCCCTCGCCTCCGCCATCCCAAGCCACTCTAGGGGGCGGGGCATAGCGTGGCTGGGTGACGGGCACAGGGCACTCTCTGGGGAACTTCTCCGACTGAATGATCTTGACGGTGTCCATTGGGATGGTCACAGGCTGACGCCGGAGGCAGGACATTCGCACAGTTTTTGGAGGTGAAAGAGAGAAGGGCTGTGGCTCAAATCAGCACTGGACGACCCTGCCTGATTCTTGGCGAAGGAAATAAATAATGCTCTTTTTTCAAAGTCAGCCATTCGAGGGGACATGAGGACGGATGGTTGCCTCCATGTTTCCCTCAGAGATGCCCCTCTGGTTGGTGTGTCTGTCAGCCTGAGTCTTTATGAGGGGAAGACAGATAGAGAAGCTCAGCCAGAGCACCACAATCTGCAGCTCTTATTTTGTCACTGCTGATATGTAAAGATGATGAAACAGTCAAGCTTACAGTTTCTGACCAGTGTTGACAACTTAAAGGTAGTTTTTTGTTGTTTGTACTCACATATGCTGATGATCCTGTGCTGTATCTGAATCTTATTTGCAGAAAAGTATATATATACACACACGAACAGTAATTCAGCACAAAGATTTGTTCTCAATCAGTGATAACACCAATAAATAATCTCATATGCACACAGATGCTCACATATCTACATACAGTACAAGTTTTATTTTCTGCATTCATAGAGTGGGGTGGGATTTTCAGTTCACGCAGTTCACAAAGCTCCTAGTGTTATTGTCTGAAACGATATCCTGTGGCCTGCTGAGGAAACTCTTGCCTTGTACAGCTAGCCCTTGATGCGTGTCTTTCTCAACCCGCCTGCTTTATTTCCTGTTTTTGGCTGCGGCTTCGTTACGCAGAAATTCCACTGTGTGATAAAGAAAGAATAACATCCAGTCTTCTCTGCTCTTGGTCCAGTTGGTCCGTCTGGGTGGCTTGTTAACAAAGAGGGAGGAGGCCTTTTTTTTAAGGGGAGGTGCCCTATAAAGCTTTAGGAAGCTGATTTTTTGTTGTTTTTTTATGACTCCTTCGAGCTTCTAGGCTCCTGAATTCCTCCAAGGTGGGAGTGAAGGTTTTTGATTTGACTTTCAGACAGTCCTCCCCACTGAGCAGAAGATGTGATAACAGTCTAAAGGATGCCTCTGTGCTTGTTTCCCTTTTTCATTGAGCCGGGTTCAGGTTTCCTTTGGTCCATCTATCTGTAAGAAACAGAAACAGAAAAGAAGATTTATAAAAAAAACTGCAAATTATTTATGTGCTTAATTACAGTAAGTAAATGGGTTAAACTCAAAAGTACAGGGTCAACTTCTCACAGACAGTTTGATTGAAACTTTCTTTCATTTTTCCAAGGAGCACGTAGGGCCATTTTCTTTGTGTTTCAGAATCACAGTCAACCATTTTAATGGGCTTTTAAATTCATAAAACTTCTTTGAAGAGCTTAAGTCGTGTGTGTGATTGAACAAACTGTAACTGTGTACAGGTCAGATTATTTGGATTCCTACATCGATGAGGCTGCCAAGTCGGCTCATTAAAAGCGTTTGGTCTTATTTCCTTTTGCATATTTGCTTCTGCCCAGGTTTGTAGAGATGAGATAATTACCATGTTGAGTCATGCTTTGGGGCACGGTGCCTCATTTGAACACAACCACAGGGCTAAGGAGTCAAAAGATTATGTGGATATGAGATGCATAAAAGGGTATTCATTGAAAGCTCAGCACGCCTTAGAGCTCAAGCTATTCAGGGCGACAACTCACGACTAACCTGTATTCACTTTGTTCAGGTATTGTGTTGCACTATAAAAGGTCAAACGCAAAATGCCAGAATTGTTTTCTTCCTTATGGCTTATAATGTTATTCTTTTGCAGAAGTATTCTGCCTTCAACAAGCTCTAAACATAGTGATATATTCTGATATTGTGATTTTTTAAAGACAATTATAAAGGACACTTTCTTTATGAACCCTCTCCCATCAGGTCCTAAAGTCTGCTTTGAGATGTGTTTGGTGATGTTGTGAGAGATGTGTCACCACATGGTAAGTGATGCCGTTCTTTGGAGAGAATTCTATTGAGAGGTTCTCTAGTATTCTGCGTCCTTCCAGTATATGAAGGACACCCATCGGTGCAGCACAGTACAACGGCCCTCAGAGCTCTCAGTGATGACACAAACACGAGAAACATATAGGAAAATGTACACTTCAATCAGGGCTGTTACAGTAAAAAATAATAATCCCCACTCACATTTAATAAAAAGTGTTTTTCAAGCGTGTCCTACTTTCCACATTCACACCCCATTATCTGATTTGATGTGACTGTAAAATGTCCTTCGACCATATGTTTTTCAATCTTTGCTGTGTGAGTGTTGTGAGAATCTGACACAAAAAGCTTCATGAAGGTTTTAAATAGTTATGATGTGTTGTTATATAGGTAACAGGAGGTAGACTGCTGTAAACTGCAGATGCGTTTGTTCAAGCGAGCCTCGCTGTCTGGTTTCGAGCAGGTGATTGTGACATATGTTGCAGTGCTGCTCTTGTCACGTTTCCTGCTTCCTGTGAGCATTCTGTCAACTTGTCAGTTGCGTCAGTTAGACTCTTACTTGCGTAGGACCTGGTTTCATGCTTGTAGTGGTTAGTGTCATACTGTGTGTGTGGGTTCATAAAAAAAAAAGGAAAGATAAGTGTAAGGCTGAAAAACAGTAAGTTCGACCAGAACAATGGCTGCCAAACAGCAGAGGAGAGGGAGGATGACACATCTTTCATTCTATGCACAGTTGTCAATAGTGATGATTCACAGACGAAGGAAAAAAAAAAACTGTGCAGAGGAGTTGACCTACATGGTGATGAAAAGAGGGAGAGAGAGAGAGAGAGAAAGAGAGGAGAGGTAGAGCTACGTTGGCCCTGCTTTCTATTTATGGTTTGTTTATCTATGCTTGTCTCAGTGGTTTCCTGCCCGCAACCCCTGCTGAAGATTCACACCGAATGACAGAGATGTACCTAACAGGCGGAAGTGCCGGAGCCCATCATGATCACATGATGCAGCGAGCCATAATAGGCGAGCGGGCAGATGCTTGTTTCTCTTCCTTTATCCCTCCTGATGAATCTGTTGACATGTTTGTTACGCGGCGCACGCGGAAACGCTGAGCTGTTTGCTAAAATCGTTCAATAGCAGCAAATGTCTTTGATACAGCTGGGCGTTTGCAACAAAAATACAATGCTGTTATTTTTTTTTCATATGACCTTGATAGTGACATAATGGGGCAGTGTGATGACTAAATAAGATAGAAGATGTCATGCATTTGTCAGCCTTTAGGATTAGTAAAAACAAACCTTTATCTTGTGTGTCAAATGTATGAATTGTATTGAATAATTGAAATAATGATTGCAAAGTTGTGTTATTATTATTATTTTGTATTGCATTTTAATTAGATAAAAAATAGTTTAAAAAAATGTAAATCTTTATTTTGGACCTCATGAAAAGCAGATAACACGTTTTCTGATACTGAAACGGTTTAAGTAAAGTCTGTGATCCATATCTAAAATGTAGGGTTGGGTATCAGTGAGCATAGGAGTACTGACTTTGATTTATGTTGCCCCCTAACAAAAAAGGTAGCATACACAGCAAGAATATAAATAATGGCCCCTACCAGCAACTTTTGAGTGGTGAAGAATAGCTGATTTCAGGTATGATTCCATGTGACTGTAGGAAACAATTACAGTGCAATGCTTGCCAAGAGTGTTCAATTATTCAAAGCAAGCCAAATGTCAGCAATCAATGTTTTCCAATCCCATAATTAGGGTTGTGGTAAGGTTGGAAAAATGTCCAAAAACAGCATGATGTATAAATATCAGTGTGCTTGATTGGTTGACCTAAATGATGTATTTTCAATTCTATTGTTTCTATTTCTATTGTTAAAAACTCAAATAACCAACTCCAGCGCTCAGGGGGAAATGTATTGAAGAGACAGGGGTCAGGATGATACGTCGTGGAGACTTTTAGACTGAGGAAGACGAAGCAGCTAAAAATATCCTCTAATTTGGTGACAGGACCACGAATAGAGCTGATAAGTGATGCAGGCTGCCTGCTAAAGGGCCAGCTTTGGCGCAGCCTTCTCCTCGCTGATGGAGCCCTCCCCAGTTATGTAAGGAGCTCATCTCCCCAACCCAGCCACCATATTAACACAGTGCTGCAGCTCTCACACAGTCCTGACATTGTGTGTGCGGTTGGTTTTGCATGTGTGTGTGTGTGTGTGTGTGTGTGTGTATTCATAGCTCTGGATCTTCTCCCTCCAGAGGAATTATAGCATTAATGAAATCATGACAAGTATTTGACCTCGTCATCACGAGCAAGAGGAGGAAGAGGAGGAGGAGAGCTGACCACAGAGATGTCAGAGCTCGGAGCCTGTCTGAGCAGCAAATTCCTTTTAACATTAAACACACACACACACACACACACACACATCCACAGTTGAAAGTCAAACCCACACATCTACAGAACATTCTCACCCTCCAACGTCTCTCCATCACGTACCCGGCACCACCCTTTACATTCCAGCCCGCACACAAACAAATTAAGAGATAACAAACAGATATGAGCCTAAAAGGAATATTTTTAAATGTGTACGCTATCTGTCATACTAGCTTTATCTCCGTCTGATTAATCTGTCAAACACACACACACACACACACACACACACACACACACACACACACACACCTGAAGAGAGCGAAAACAGCCCTATCCTCTCACACTGCCATCACGTTCCTTCACCGTGTTTACTCACAAACACATTTCAGGTCTTCGTGATCAGACTGGATTGATTCCACTTGTTCAGATCGAAGGGCAGGAAGGGCACCATGTTCTGAATGAGTCATAGATCCCTGCATCAGTCACTCTCCCTGCCTGGCTCTCTCAATGGAACCTTGTATCTCTCTCTCTCTCTCTCTCTCTCTCTCTCTCTCTGTCTGTCTCCATCTTTCTATCTCTGTAAGAAATCTGTTGGCCTGCACAGAACAGACCGTCCCGTCTTTGTGCCCGTATTCCACATACTGCTAGTATGTCAGGTATGCCAGCTATGTTGAGATGTATATCCACATTCATGCCTCGGCTGGTGAAAAGCGTGGCGTCCTCTCTCCTCAGACCTGTGCGGGATATTATGCTGTGTTTTGATTGCATAACGCCTTATGACCTTTGCGTGATCTGAGGACAAAATCCCCAGATTTACTGTATGTTGCTGTCTGCAGACTCTCTCAAGAGAGTGGTTTTAGAGAAATGATGTGAATGATTCAATAAACGGGATTAGTTTCTGCTCCATACAGAACATGACATTTTGTATGGTGATACATGTGTATTGTTCATTTAGTGCGCCTTGATGAACACAACACATAAGACAGATTCTGCAGAGTTCAGATTTGTATATGATGTTTGGCTCATATTGCTGCCTTGACAGACACTCCGTCAAGCTGTGCGAGTCAATACAGTAATTCCATAGGCGACTGTATTTTTTTTCCCCCTTTTGCATGGGCATGAAGTGCTTAGTAGGGAGGTGTCGTTTTTAATAATTCAGCATGCTGTCATTCATGACACACACCGGCCATTTTGCCTCGCAATTCATTACAGCCAAGTGCTCTTTGTTCTCGTCTATGTATCTCACACAGCAACATGGAAGAGCTCTCGCATGCAGGCAGGCAGGCAGGCAGGCAGAAAAAAATAAAAGCAATAACCACCATCGCTCTGTCTGACACAGACCTCAGTGAAGATTTATGAGGGTAAGGTTCAGCGAATGTCTCGCTCCTCAAAAACAACATTGGTTTGATCGATGATCGAAACTGATTTCACTCTTTTGAAGAAGGTTGTTTCGTTGTACGTCTCTAAGGTGGATGGCAGGGTCGGTGTCGTCTGAGCTGAGCATTCGAGAGGTGACATCGTCTGTGGGTTAGAGGGCGAGATTGGCCCAAAAATATTTGGACCGTGCGAGATGGAGCAGCTTTCTCGTGAGGGGAGGGGTTGAGGAGCAGTTATGCAATCGCAGCATGGTGTACCCAGCACTCTCACTGCAGCGCCAATGTATGGCCAATATGGAGATGCCCTAATGCTGCTGACAGCTACAGAACAGCCAGTTCCTGCCGTTTCCCTACCGCCACCACCCCCCACCCCCTCCTGTCCCCCACTGTCTGTCTGTGCAGAGGTCTGTGAAATGTCATAACCGCTGGAGACATGACACCCTGAAGATACCATCTACACCCAAACTCACACATCCGCTCAAACTCACCGTCTATTCACAGATTCTAACCATTGTTCGAGGGCAATAGAGATAAGCAGGCGTACATGTGTTTGGCGTTGATGCAAATGTGTGTCTCCATTCATGCATCCATGTATGTGTGTGTTTGCAAAATGGACGGCTATGATGCAATAGCCGTGTAAATCCCAGCTTAACGTAACACATGCAAAAGACCTCCTCTGCCTTTTTGTTGTTCCTGCACAAAGAGAGCAATAAAGGAAAAGTACACACAGGTGCCACATCTCACATATGTTAAACATCCAGTTATTCAATATGGTGGATCGCATACAAAGCCATTTGAATCTTCTCTATGAAACGGATGGAAAGCCTCGTCTCACCCTCACCTGTCTGCCTACGCACTTGTCTTGTTCCAGTCCTTTCTCTCCTCCTCGCTCCTGTTCCAGTTGTGGCTGTTGATGTCGGTGATGCTGCGCTCTGAAGGTTCATGGAGCTGCTCAGTCTCTTTGTTCCTTGGATGTCTCGCTACAGGCAGGATGCTCTCTCCTATCCATTCGATTCTAGCACGCTCAACGGCAACCAGCAAGGGCAGGAGGGAAACGCGGAGGAGATGTAAGATGGAGGATGCTGTTGTAAGTTGGATGCGTCATGTCTCAGGGTGCTTTGGTTGAGGTCCGCATCCCTCGTTCCTCTTCTCTCCCCCTCCTCGCTGGTACCTCTGTCCTTTACTCTCCAACCCTTGCTCCTTCTCCTTTGAGCTGTGGATGAGCGTGTCCCTCTAGTCTTTCTCTCTCCATCACTCAAATTGTTCAGCTTATCTAATGCAGCGGTCTGAGCTTATGTTTCTTTGCGCATATGTCCCCTCCTGTTTCTTTCTTTTCGCTTCTCTTCTCTCCAGGTAAAGCCTCTCGTTTCCTTCTTCCTCTTTCCCCTGATGTTATCTCTTGCCTCAGCTGCCGATCATCACATCTCTTTCTCCTTCTCCGTCTGTTCCAGTCAGTCTGCTTCACATTTACACATGCGCAGTGTTTTCACACATACAGTACATGCACACTCACACTCTCTCTCCCTCTCTGTCTCTTTGCCTCTGGCTCCCTCCTTATGCATGTAGCTTGTTTTGTCTGCCCAACCCCTCCTCCCTCCCTCTCTCTCTCTTGCTCTCTCTCTCTCTCTCTCTCTCTCTCTGTTTTTCTTAGACACACTCTCTCTTTATCTCTCTCTCGCTGCTCTCTCTCGCTGCAGCACACACTGCAGTGCCTCTGCAGGCAGGATCACGTTTTCTAGTTGCAGGAGAAAATATTTCAGCCAATGAGAAACGTTGAAAATGTTCGCCACCCCACCCCCCTTCAATCTTCTTAACACACACACACACACACACACACACACACACACACACACACACACACACACACACACACACACACACTAAAACATGCACACACTAAAACATGCACATTTATATTCAAACATCAGCACACAGCCGTCTGGGATATGAAGGCTTTGCACAGAGAGCCATGAATCATATTTTAAATGAAATATTAATACACACATGGAAAAAAAAAAAACCCATATGGTTAAGTACACTTGCCAGGCACACAGGAAATACAGGAAGCTGGCGATCATAGATCTTATCTAGACAGTGCAGCAAATCCAACGAGGCAAAACAAAAGCATAACATCACTCACAAATGGTCTCCTTATCAGGATGCTGAAAACATGTTTCTCAATAATGTCTGCAGAAATTAAATTCCACAAACACATCCTCATTAACAACATAACAAAATGTTTCATTTGTATTGATTCCTCCTCAGACGTTACATTATTAGAAAATAATAGACCCAGATGCTTAATTGGACACCACTAACACATAAACTTGAATCCTGTCAAAGACCTATTTGTGCAGCGATGTTGCGTAATGAGGATTTGGACGAGGTTTGCTTGAACCATTTACGCTGAACGATTAATAATAGGATTAAAGATTAAAAAGAGCATGATGTGATTTTGCTATCAGTGTAGGGGGCTTTCTTACACAATAAGAATCAATCAATCAATAATCCTTTATTCATCTTGCAAACGGAGAAATTACAGAGTTTGTGCTCGGAGGCCACTGGTCTGCTGCGACTTGTATCGCGCTGACACTTCCCTAACATCAGGAGAGCTAGAGATGATGTTGAATACATCATGAAATGAGCAGCAATAAAAGTCCCACTGTTTAACAAGATGTCTTTATAGCTCCTGTTTGTAGGTTTTTTTTGTTTGTTTTTTTAAATCATGTCACTGTCTCTGTATGAGCTTTCTTTTCAATTTAACTTCTCATAACTCAGTTGCCTGAGATTTGCTCAATGTAGTATAGTTCCTCAAACTTAAGCTATAGCCTATGGTTATTCCCATACTACAGTTAATACTCGCTATAGGCTACCTTGTAACTTTTAATGGCAACTAGATATACAACTTGTTTTAAGCCTGAAAAAGCATTTAAGCTGTCGATGAACTTTCTGGAAAAGTCAGTCCCAGTCAGTGGACCAAACACATCACACATATCAGTTTTGTAGTCAGTTTTACAGCTGTGAACTTGTGCCACAAACTATAAAGGTTAATAATGGTGTAAGTTTTCTCCTTTTAGAATGCCCAGTTTTTCTTACTGGCAATGTAAGAAGTGAGGTGCAGTTCAGAGGAAGATTGAAAAAAGTAAAGCCCTATCTGTTTCTGCTGAGGGCTATGAAACCTGTCACATTCAAGAGAGGACCCAGCTTGTCCTCAGGCATATCTCTATCAACAAGGCCTGATTTCTTTTTCACGTGTTATGTCAATTAGTTGTCTTTGAATAATGCAGACTGGATTTTTTTTATAGCCTACTTTGTGAAGATTAAATAGAGAAGTCAGTTTCTCAGGCCTAAGCATACAGCCAGACAGTTTTTTATTATTATTATTTTGCTCATGATTGTGATAAAAAAACAGCCATGTTTTCTGATATCTTTCACTCTGGGTAAAAGTGTCTTACAGATGGCGATTGAGAGTTAAACGTTTTACGAGTGAGCATATTGACCTTTGCCTGTGTTTTGAAACATTTAGTCAACACGCATGACAGCAGAGTCAGTGCCAGATGAACGATCTGAACCAATATAAAGAGATGTGCAAGGAATAATAAATCAAGATAAAAAATGTTAGTTCAAAGCAGGATCATAAATGAATCAACCACGCACATACGTCAAGGCCGGCATTACAGCTTTGTATTTATTATCCATAGTGATAAAAGTGAGATAGTGAATGTGTCATAATGGGAACGATTTATGGTAAAGCAAGGAATAATATCCCAATTGCAAGTAATCATTAAACATTTCATTTCATCAGGAACAAATAAGATACAGTTTATTCCAGAGAGAGTGGATTTGATATGAACAGAAAACTCGAGTAATTAATTTCTGCAATAATAAAGATTTACCAGTAGAGGGCAGTAAAGAGTCAAATAGTGCTTTGTGTAACCTGTTATCCCGGAGATGTTTTCATTCATTAACAGCTAAAATAACACAAAGTAAGGTGCACAAATTTACGAGGGGCCAGCTCACATGGACTTTGAGCAAACATTATGTAGAAAAAAAGGCTTTGGTAGAATGAGGTAGCAAAAACAATAACAGGGATATTTAAATATTATTTTGATTATTAAAGGCAACATCACTGATTAAATAAATAAATGTTAGCTATTTAATTTCCTTTCCCTGTCAGTTTCTTTTAAGCTAGAAAGTGCCTCATACAGCAAATACTAAGTACTAATAAGATACTAAATACTAATAAGAGGCAGGCTGAAACCAAATAACAGTTTTTGCATTTGGCTGTGTATGAGGTCAGTCATGTGCAACACACAAATTAATAAATGCAATATTACCTTTTAAATTAAATTAAATTAAATTAACAGGTAATACATGTTTGTATAGATTACCGCTCAGTTTACTGGTTTACAGCAATTAAATATATGTTTACATCCTACTCTATGAAATACTTACATATTTTAGATAGGCTTGTACTTTACGTAAATACATTTGATGTCATGTATGAGATTATTTGGTTATAATGATGCAGTATACGGGGAGATCTTTTTTCAGTGGATAGTTGTAAAAATGATCTGAGGCCATACATTCATTTAAAATGCTCATTTAAATATAGCATGCAGTATTTGAGAGTGTTTGGGTCAGTTGATTTCCTTTAAGCAAAGAAACCATGACAGAAAACGGCCACACACAGGAGGATAATGGCGTTGGCATTGACAACATTCCTCCAGAGAGGCTCCTCTGTGGTGTCTGTGAGCTTCTTCTGCAGTGCAGCCTCCTCCTCTGCACTTAGCTCAGGGCCCTTTTGCTGCTCGAGTCCACAGAAGCACAACACTGCTTTCTTACAAAAGCCTGGCTCCTCCTCTGGTTCTGTAAGGTAAGATATGAATGTTATAAAAGACATGTGCTTATCTGTGTATGCTTTATTATATTTCCCACATGCTTAAATGACAGTCTACTGATTACCTTCTATTTCCATCTTGGATTGTTTGGTATCCACCCAATTAACCTGTTCGATGTCCACCCTCTCCTCTGTTGCGTTCCTGAGGCTCCAGCACAGTCGATAAAGCTTGACCAAGGAAAAAAAAACACAATATGTTGGTAAAACATATGTATGAGTTGAGCTGAGTATTATAGTGATAGGTAATATTTCGGCTATGAATGATTTATTCAGCCTTATTTTACAGCAGTTACATACATGCTTGTCATCAATGGGTTTGGTCATGAGAGAGACTGCCAGAATGATGATACAAGAGATAGCAAACAGGATCATGCCGAAGTAGAGGTAATGGACTCCACATATGATGGTGGGACAGTTACTAGGAGCGACACAGCTGCCTGTGCCAAAGGCAAACTCTGTAATCATCCGAGAGAGGCCGATTAAAAGTCCTATTGCAAGGCCCCAAAAGGCCCCCTAAGGAAAGGAAATAATAGAAAATAATGTTTATTTACAGTAGACTTCAACAACAGTAACAATCTGCAGTCACAGGTGTCAGGAGAAAACAGTAACAGACTTCTCACGATAGGGATATATGAGAAGTTAGGATAAAAGGAACAATAAGATGTTTTTCAGATATTTGTCAATGACAATCCGTCCAACAGTTTTTAATAAGTAACTTTCAAAAACCACAAAGGTCAACCACCTTTTGACAACTTATGGAAAGGTGTGGGATTGTCAAAGTCTGTAGGATTTTTCCTCCTGGACCATGACTGTTTCACTGCAATCCCTAGATAATTACACTGAGTCTGCGTTCACTGTATTCTTCCAAAATATGGTAGGGACATTGAATTAAATATTCTGCTCTCTAGGTCATGTTTCATTGAGACCTATCAGTTAATTCATCTTAAACCAATTACATGATGCAGATACATGAACAAGATGACAGAATTAACGGGAACCTACTGTAGGAAACTGGAGCAAACAAGTGAGAAATGAGCATGATAGTGAAAGTGTGATGATACAAGTCAGCCGATAACGGATACTGATCAGCTGATAGCGTGGCTGAGCTCCTGTGATAACCATGAGAGAAAGAATCACATCAAGAAGGGGTCATATCATAAACCACATGATGACATTATTTAACTATGGAAAGGTCTAGAAAGACAAATGTCTATATTGTTATATAACAAAGCAGTAATGCTTTCCTTTAACCTTTGGCTAGTAATTACACAAGGGCTTTATAATGGATATCATTTGTCCAGATCCAAAAATTCTATGTAGGTGATGACTTGCATCTGTAAGAGTTTACTCTCTTTTGGTCATGATTAAAATGTAATGTATGAAGAAATGGTGAATGGATTACCATTGTGCACACATTTCGGCTTCCGAAATGGTGATCACCGGTGATTCCAAATGTGGAATTTTGTGTTAAATGTCCCAACAAATATTGGATGAACTATTAGATTCATTGTACTGACATTAAATGTTCCCAATCTGTGAACTGTAATAAGTAATTTTGAGTTCCCTGGATTCTTTAACAAGTGGCATCATAAGTCCCCCCATCCATCTATTAGCTATACCGCTTATCCCATTTAAGACCGCAGGGGCTGGAGCCGATCCAAGCTTTCATTGGGCGAGAGGAGAGGGAAACATACAAGCAGTCAATCTCACATTCGCACATATGAGCATTTTGAGTCAGCTATTAACCTAACAAGCAAGTCTTTGGACTATGGGAGGAAGCCAGAGTACCTGGAGGGAACCCTTGCACGCAGAGAACATGAAACCTCCCCACAGAAAGGCCCACACCCACCCAGGAAACCACTGCATCACCATATAGCCCCTAATGGCATCAATGTCAACATTTGAATTCCAGTAACACTTTGGTTCACCCAGCCTCATCTGACTTTAAGCTTATTATATGTGTAAGCATGCCTCAGCTCAATCAAACAGTGAATATATTATTACTACGTAACATCAGCATGTTTGTATTATTGTTTTGTGATGCTGTAGAACTAAGTACACTGAATATCTACTAGGTACAGCGTCAAAGAGCTGCTCTTGAATTTCACTTAGAATCAAAGCATGTACATTAAGAGGTAATCAAAATGGAAACTCACAGACTCATTGACACGTTTGCAGAAGATAGCCAAAATGAACACAGCTGCGATGGGTGGTGTAAGGTAGCTGGTGATGGACTGGATGTAGTCAAAGAGCTGACCACTCTGGGCTGATTGAACCACAGGGATCCATGCTATGCTCACACCAATCAGAACCATGATAAATACTCTAGACACACGCACGCATGCAAGCCCGCACACGCACACACACACACACACACACACACACACACACACACACACACACACACACACACACACACACACACACACACACACACACACACACACACATTGTAGAAGGTTACCATCAAGTACATAGGCATTTTCTAAACAGGAATAACATCAAATTGAATTCAAACATCGTTTACCGGCCAGCAATCATGAGTTCCCGCTCACTGGCTGAGCGACGAAACTTAGTGTAGATATCCATTGTAAAGAGAGTGCTGGCACTGTTAAAGATGGAGGTCAGTGAGCTCATCAAAGAGGCCATCATCACTGACAGCATAAGACCTCTCAGACCTAAAACAGATAATAGATTTACAGATAATAATGGGGGAGAAAAGCTGAAGATAATAGCTACTAATTGCATATTGTATCATAATAAAAGTCTCTAGACACCGACCATTGGGCATGAGATCCACAACCATTTTGGCATAAGCAACATTGGTGCAGCCCACACTGGCCCCACACTTATCTAGACATTCATCCGGGTCCACACATGCCACCGTATCTAAAATAAAATGAAAAAGATTAGCAGGTGTAAATCCAATAGTTTATCTTTTGTAAGATGTTCATCAGTGATAATGGTACTTCAAGAGTGTATGCCTCTCGAAGTACAGTACAGTAGATGTACTTGAGCTTGTATAGCGCTTTTATAGTCTTTTGACTACTCAAAGCACTTTTGTACCACTTGTCACACCCTCCCATTTACACCCATTCACACACTTATAGAAAAGGCTGTTATGTAAAGTGATCATCTGAAGTAACTTCTCCCATTCATATCCCAAGCATTTCATATGTGGAAGAAGCAGGGGTAGCAATATGGGGTTAAGTGTCTTGCCCAATGACAACTTCAGACATGTTGCTGCAGGAGCTGGGGATCAAGCCTTCGACCTTCCCGTCGTGAAATGACCAACTCTACCAACTGAGCTGCAGCTGCCCCAATATAAACATCAGAAATGGACTCAAGGATACCAATGGTAATATATAAGTCTTCTGTGATCTCTATGTGAAAACCCTTAATATGTGTGGATGTATTTTAAACCTGTAAGAATAATGTACATTTGTGTTTCATAGCATTTTTCAAGCATTTCATATTTGCATACAAATTATATTGAAATGAATTTTTATTTAAACTAAGAACAAAATCTATGATGAAATTCCACTTCTCTGTGAGTCTGTTCTGCCGTAGTTTCTTAATATGAGTAAGAACTGTATTTGAACTGTTCTCGAGCTTGATAAGGATCCAGTCCAATAGAGCTAATAAGACAGATACCAAGAAAAACTCACCAGTATAAAGGATCCTACTGATCATCCCAGGGAAAACCATGAGGAACATTGGCAGCAGTTTCAGGTAGCCACATAGGATACATCCTGCTTTAACGTGAGATAGATTCTTAGCTGAGAGGCAACGCTGTACAATCACCTTTAAAACAGAAGAAAATTGGGTCAAGTGTCAAGATAGGTAGAAAAAGGGTGATTTTAATTCTTTTAACTTACAGTAAATATCACTGTACTTCAGGTTTAACTTGACAATGTCAACAGACGGGATCAGCTTTATTGGCTATGTATGCTTACATGCACAAGAGTTTGTCTTCAATGAGCTGAGCTCTCAATGTCCAATATTAGGAGTGATAGTGATACAGTTGGCTGTTTATATGATTAAAGTATGTCATCATTTGAACTACAATGACTCCATGTTAATTTTGTATACGTATTTTGCAGAGCATTACAGTCCAAGTAGAAGCATGGACATCCTCTCAGCACTACCTCACAACGCTTGAATGACTCTGGCAAAAACAGGCAAGATAAAGGTGCATATGTTTGCAATGTGCGTGCAAATGGGTTGAGATCAATTGACTGAGCCTGAGTATGTGTGTGCATGTGTATTTATGACCATGGAGTCTTTCCTATTGCCTGCCACTGAGTCAGGTTTTAGTATCCTCACAATTACAGTGGGCATTTCCGATAATGCTGTCCAACTGCTTGACTGACCTGATCAGTGCACCAGTACCAAGTGGCCTGGATGGTGAGCCCAAACACAAGGCCTGGCCATGGCAGGTCTCCTGTGATCGCATTCCTGAAAATATGGAAGGAGTCTGGTCGGGGTGTGTAGCAGCTTGCATTGGCAGTTCCTACGATAGAGGGGATGGCTTCCATGTAGAGCCTCTGGAAGTTTTCATAGCCTTGCACCTTATCGAAAGCTAAAGACATGTGTGCAAATTAGACTTACAGGTAGTTAATCATTATCACACTACATATACACTACAAAAGGATGGATTTGGTCACATTAGAGAGAAAAAAATGGCAGTATTAATATATTAAATAAAACAGCAGTACTTGGAGTGTGATATTGCTTTTTTACAAGAGCGCTACAACTGTCATAAATATGTGAAGAGTAAAGTGTTTTGTACTGTATACATTTATTTGTATATTTCCTCTTTTTGTGTAAAAAGTTAAGGCTTTACAAGCATTAATCTGTTACTTTCAAATAAATGACCTGTTTAGAGCTCTTGAAACCAAGGAATAACTATGCTTAAATGTCCCAGTGTTACTATACTATATATTTATTTATTTATGGCAACTATGTGTTGTACAAAGCAAATGTTATACCTTTTAACAATTATGTAATAATAGAATCTTCTAGTGTGAGAAAAAAAAAGTTAAAAAATAGCAACTACATGTAAGGATTCTTTATTACCGAAGCCCATGAGGATAAACGATCCTGCAACCATGATGATGGTCTGTAAGGTGTCCGTGTAGATCACTGCTGCCAATCCACCTGAGATACAACATCAGATTTTATTATTTTGTACATTTGGATTTAATTCTATTCTTTTGCCAGCACTAATGAGTCAGCATCTAGTTATGATATGTGAACTTTGGGTGTCCGTCTATTATTACAAAACAGCAACAGAAGGCCATTTACTGCTTATCACAGTTTACGGCTTATTGACCACAACAATACTTCAAGGATAAACTAGTCATGGCCTTAGGAAGACTTTACCCCCAATTATAATGCCATTCATACCGTAAAAAGATAAGACTTAGTTTATGAGGGATCTGTGATTCCAGTTAAAAAGGAAGTAAGTGCGGCATCAATGGACAAACCTGTGACAGTATACAGTGCAGTTATCAATAGTAGCATGATAACAGCCAGGTAGATATTCAACCCAAGAGCCTGATTTATAAAAATGGCACCAGAGAACATGTCTGCCTGTGAGGACAGAAGAGAAGAGAAAAGAAAAAGACACATCAATAACATACAATTTTGGCACAGTGTTGAAATAGAGACAATCCCTGAAGACGTGTGACTTACTGAGATCTTTGTGAAAACATACAGGAAGAGGGAGAGCACAGACAGGTAGATGCGAATACGACTTCCTCCGAACCGCTTCATCAAGTACTCAGGCATGGTGACTACCTAAACATGTCCAGAGAAAAGACGGTTATTTGTGGTCGTTTTACCTATCCCCTTTTCTTCTAAATGTGGCTGTTTTTATGACTCTGCTATCTTTCAGAAATATTACAAAAAAAGTACCTGCTAGAGTTCATTTAAGCCACAATGTCAACGTGTCATTTAAGATACGAATGCAAACTTTAACAGTGGAATTGTGTATTTATATGTATAGAGAGTAGAGCTTAATCGACACCTTTTTTCACAGATATGCACGATTTTTTTTTTGTTTAATAATCAAATAGCATTTCATTTGTATCATTGCATTACACTTGTTTACACAGTTGTTTTTTTAAGGCTGCAAGGAGCTGAGTGTGCTACAGTATATGGGTTAAAGCGAGCATTATCACTGTCAACAGTTCAAAGCAGTGATACACGAGTTACTTTAAAGTTGACCATTTTGTCTTAATTACATATCTTTTCCACAATTAAAAGATAGGTGCATTTGAGGGATCGACACATTAAATGTGTATATCTTTATCTACCTTTCTCTTTGGATCGAACACACACAATATCACACAAGAATGATATTGGCTGACATATCGGTATCTGATGTGTTTGTCTCTCAAAAAGCGTTATTGGCCCCAAAAACCTCATATCAGTCAGGCCCTAAAGGAGAGTAATGTGTTTTGTATGTAAAAACTAGGGCCTGAGTTTTTACTTCACCCCAGCTTTGATAAAGATTGGCACAAAGAGCCATCCCAGGATGACGACCACGATAAGAGCCTGAAACACACAAAATTACAAAGATGAAATCAATGATTAATCAGTGCACAATACTGAAAATACAGAGTTAAAATTCACTCCTGAAGTTTTGTTCTGCTTCCATTCATAACCTACACATATATCAGTTCACCTTACAGAGATAACTGACAATATCAATGACACTGGATAAAATAATGCTTGTGTAAGCAGTGTTAATGGTGAAATTGGCACATCAACACAGATAACTCACATTCCATTCAAATCCTCCTATAGCGATTCCTCCAGCTGCAGCCGTCCCAGCTATCCCTACAAAGTGGCCACTGCCAATGTTGCTTGCAAAGAGTGACGCTCCAATCTGCGGAGTTCATATGTAGTAAGCATTCATAAATAAAAGTGTTCCCCAAAATAAGCTCAGAGAGGAGATATTCAATTGCATTGAAGTTTTCAGGTGACTTTAATTCATATCATGTCCTATAATCAGTGACAATAGTCCAGCGAGCACAACAATTAAAACTTCTTAGCCAGAATTTGTATCTGCAACCATTTATGGGACATTTATGAGTATATACTCACAGGCCACCAAACCATACTCCTCCCTGCCAGGAAGAAGCCACCCACTGTGGATCGGTTGGTGCGTACCATAGCCTACAATAACAGAAAAACTTTATATTTCAAAAAACTACCAAAAGAAATATTTCCATGTTCACTACATTTACTTTAAATTGCCATTTAAGTAATGAAAAGGTATAAAGTCACTAGATAAACAGAAAAAGAAAACAGAAAGTTACAATTTTCTCAATGTTATTGATCTTAAATGTTTATTTTGAGATGAAAAAGTACTCTACAGCATTATATTTATACACCAGATTGTTTGGTAACCAGCTTTAATGGCACCATATCAGTACGTCTCCTTTTAACTGGAGTGCCGCTGTTAAAAGTTGCTGACACTGATACGAGGAGCCTCTTACATCAGCCCATAATAATTTTCAATCAGAATTATTTGTTCTCTCTTGGCTTAATTCAAACGACAGCTGTCCCAGCTATAAAACAGGTAATAAGTCAACTATTTACAGGAAAAAAGGATTTAAAAATGGTTGACAGAAAACTGAGCCACTCACCCATATTCCGACACCCAGGACAACCAAAAAGTAAATCACAATAACAGAGATATCAGCCGGGTTGTTTAGAACCACAGTGGATGAGCTGTTTCTTGCATTGCTGCTCCTTATGTAGGAGAATCCAAAATATTCATAAGGCATTTTGCTCAGACGGTGACGAGATAACACAAGTGCTGCTGGAGTTGTGCCTCTGTGGCTGAAGCACCTGCACTGACACTTAAGTACCTTCAGGGTGTGTTTGTGTGCGTGTGTGTGCGCTGTAGAGAGAGAGAGAGAGAGAGTGTGGGAGGTGGGGCGGGGGGTTTCAAGTCAGAGAAAGAGTTTTTTTTTTCTTTAAAAAAACAAAACAAGATATTGTTCAATTCAAAGTACATCTTGATGGGCACTTACTCATTGCTGAAACAAGGTGGTGGATGTGAAGAAGATTTTGTGAATTGAAATGAATGTGTAACCTTTCCGCAAATAAGCTTGTTAATGATCAACCCGCAAGGAAATACCACATGTAACGAAACAGGTTTAAAAACAAAACCTTGAAATCAACTCCTCCAGGCTGCTGCTGAATGCGTATCACTTTATAAACAAAGACTTTTAAAATAAAAATGACGATTTCTGTACGTTGACTCAAAAACTCTGCAACATCCTCATCATCGTCCTCATCGGCCCCCTCAGTGACTTGAAAGCTCTGTCAATCATACAATTGGTAAGTACAGTAACTAACAACATATTTCCCTGATATTATGATGGACTGACATATTTGTTTAATTTGTATAATATTTGTTTAATTTTTTTTTTTTTTTTTACAGAGTAGCAATTTAATCTAGGGAGGGGCCCCTTTTGTAAAACTGTTCACTCAAGTCAAGATTCTGTTAATTTGCCATTTTTCTCAAGTATCTGCCCCAAGCAATGTGACAGAACTCACATAGCGACATAAATGTGCCTGCAAATCTACAAAGCAATCAAATAAGTTCTACAAGTACAGTTAAAAAAGCTGGAATAATCGTAGACAAAGCAAGTAAATAAACGTATCTTATAAGTCTATGTTTACTGGCAAGCATTTCTTTTGATCTATTGAAATATTTCCTCTTTCACTGTAACACTATCAGAAATAAAAGGCCCTTAACCCCACCCACAGGGAACCCTACACTGTTCCTTATTGTCCTGAAGACTAATGCATGTATTTTCTGGTAATTAATTGGCTGGTTGTCAATGTTATAACGTTGATAAGGTATCATTCCCCATCAATTCCCACTGAAAAACAGGAAACAAACCCCTTCATTTATGAAAAACAAATACAGTATATATAATACTTTGGGCGGCCACTAGGTGTCCCTACAGGACAATCAAACTAATAAAAGAACTTGATCGGGTCACACAATTAACAATAATTCTTTTAGTCATGGCAAACCTGGTCCAGCGTTACAGTAAGATTGATTAGAGGTTCAAAGAATGTATGCATTTTAATTTTGCTGTTTCAATTTTTTTTTTTAAATCCAACCATGGGCTTAGTTGATCTGACCATGCTGTTTTGTCATTTAACATTATGTGGTATTTGTATAATTATGTGCAAGCTCTTACCCTAAGTAGTCGGACCACCCCACCTCTCCATTTAGATGGTGTCATCCAGATGTAGCGGGATGATCACAATCCCCCCATCTCACCTGTTTTACATTCATGGTAATCGTCACAAAAGGAAGTGCCGGTCTGTAGACATTTACAGTGTGATGTAAGGGTCAGTAGAGCATTATTATTTTTTTCCCAAAGTGCGAATATGAAGCTCAAATTCTTTTCCAAGATACCAGCTAAAGTTGTTAGCCTCGTTCAGGTTGTTAGCTGCGCCTCCTTGTGACAGATAGCACATTATCTCCCTAGTCTATAATGAGAACAAGTGTAGGAACAGATATTAAATGAGCGTTCTCTTGTCTTAAGCCACTGATTCAGTGAGCTGGGTTTGCTCCACTACTTCTGTTAAATACACTTTAACGTAACCGCCCGACGTAATCAACCACTGAACGTTACGCACATTACAGCGTAGGGTAGCTGCCTAATGTTGCTCTCTGATTAGCAACATGATATGTCAATCTACACGTTTAAACCAATCCCTTTAAAACCACCATATCAAAGTACAGTTGGAAAAACACTGAATTAATGTCAATGTAAATGATTGTTTTCAGGTCATGATGAAGAGGATGATTACTACATAACGCCCCAGCCCCATCTGAGCCCCTCAACCTTATTCAGAAGGAAAACATTGAGCATGCAAAAGGTAGGGTACTTTTCTAAGACAGTGTTTACTTTTCAAAGATTGAAATTTGATGAGATGGAAGAAGTTGATAGTTTATTCAAATGAAAGTTGCCTACTATCACAGATAAGCTGTGTCTTCTTGTGCCTAATGGCAGCTATCAGAGTAATATATAATAGATAATGCCATGAATCTTGGTGGTGCAATATATGTTAAACACAATAATGTTGAAATGTAAAGTTGGAGTCTACTTTCATTACTTAATACTGCAGGTTAACCTCTGAATGTTCCCTCAGGGAGGATGATTACTCAGGTAAAGAAACTGATCAAGGCAGAACATTGCATCATTCTTTCTTTTCTTTTCTTTTTTAAATCTTGTTAAGGACTCCAAACACCTTGCTCTGGTTGTGAATCACTCTGAAATGATGGCCTATACACCTCATCTGAGAGTGATGGTGAGTATATTACCTGAATGAGTGGAAGTGTCAGCATGACTTGCAGTGTGAAAAAAAAAAAAAAAATACTTTAAGAACAGTCAGAAAGCTAGAAAAAGGCGGTACAAGCTCAAGTCCATTTAGTAACAAAAAGAAAGAACACTTAGACAAAACATTGGCCTTACAGTTAGTGCAACTTTACAATGTGATAGAGCCAAATATGGACCCAGTGTAATCAGGGGAGAAATTTCATTAAAAAAAAAAAAAAATCATTAAGTTGCCTCAAGAATCCCTTCTACCCTCCAAAAGAAACAGTTCCTCATTCTCGCTCACTGAGCAAGCATTGGTTTATTGAAGGCTGATATATTGTATTGCTGAGGGTATACTAACTAAATATTGATTGACGTTGATTTTTCTAATTCGGGGCATATCTACAGTAGCGGTAGCCCTGCTGTAGATATATTTACCATGTACTGTATGTCCCAGAGTTTCCTGACTGCTTTGACCCACCGAATTTCTGCTTTCAGTATATCTGTAACTGTAATGTTAACATCCGTGTCCAAGGTTAAAATGTTATCTGTCAAACATGATGGTACAGGCAGGACCGGAGAACATACAAAAGGAGGAAGATAAGTTAAACATTGCATTTTTTTTGTTAGTGTTCTTGTATAAAATGAAATATAGAGCAAAAATCATTTATGAACAGTGGTGTGATAAAACACTTTCATTCTCTAGTGCTGTTGTAGAATAAAGACAGAGTTGTGTTATTCACACATAACATACATTATCATGTTATTTATGTTGTGTTAATGTTCTATAATTGGTTAAATACAGAAAAATAAAGCCCAACCATTACTACTGCCTTTTCAACCAAAATATAATAATGTGTAGAGGAAGAGATGTAAGGGGGAGTTATCAGACTGGTGCTTTTACAAATGGCTGCTTGAAATCTCTAAACGGGGACAATCAATATTCACTTGAATGAGAATCAATCACTGGAATGAGGCCAATGCTCTGTTGGGATTAGACTCGGTCACACTCGCTGATTTTAGTCCAGATTTTAAACGCAAAAAGAATCTTTAGCCTTCGACTGGCCCCCAGGTATTTTACATTTCACCAGACGTCTGAGTATAACCCTTCAGAAGTTTTGTATAAAAACAACAGCATGCACACACAAAAACAAATAGAGCAAGAACTCAATCTTTAGCAGAAGTCCTTTCCCCATGGAAGTCCAAACGGTGTGGCAAAACATTGTACTTGTCTTTGGCAAACAGAGTGTTGAGTGTCCAGGGATCATTACAAACAGAACTGTGTCTTATAAACGTCTTCCTACATACCAGTCTGATACAGGATTCTCTGGCTGAGGGGCCAAAGAACAGAAAGAGGGAAACCAACCCGCAGGCCTGGGCCCTCATTTATCTACAGGGCGTGTGCATGGATGTGTGGGTAATGAGTGCGTAAGAACATTCCCATGAAACGAGTGGACATGATCAACGTCTACCTTTACTTTGGAATGTCTTTTTGGAATCTCTTTTTTCGTGCGTTGTTTTCTACACTGAGCTGAATACCAGCATCATCCTACTTTCATTAAGGTTGTTATGAATCTCCTTTTCTTTGCTCTCTTGTCCATTATTCCAGGGAAGTACATATATTCATGTGGTTTTTAAAGGATTGTCTTACCACATATGGTTGATTCGAGGCTCTTCTGAATGCAAAGGTCCCCCATCATGCACGAGCCTGCTGGACATGTTGGATTTATTAACACTAATTACTTATTGATGTGCATACGCACGTCATCCGCATGTTTTTTTTTTGTTCTTGTGCAATAAAGTTCATTCATAAGATAGAACTGAGAACATTTCCTACACACTGTTGATAAATGAAGGCCCTTGTTTGCAAATAATGAATCTCAAAGAAACTCAAGTCAAGTCAATAATCAGTGAAGACGCGTATTACTATGTTCTGTGTTCAGCCACAATCATTAATTTATGTTTTAATACTTGTAATAACCACATCGTCTCTGGGCAAACTTCCATACCGGATAACAAAGAGGCATTGTGACCACAAGTCATGACAAGGAGCGAGGGGGGTTTTCACTCAGCGAGCTGTTGATGGCATATGGGGTGACACGGGTGAGGGGAGGGCTTCAGGGTGATCAACGAGAGCTTGCACAAGGGCCCCTCGTCAGTCGTTAGAGATGAGGCTCCCCTTTACGTCAAACCCACTCCCACTCCCCCCCCCCCCCCGTCTGATCACACGGGGTTGCACGTGAGCAGAAAACTGTGGGAACGGGGGCGAGGTGTCTACTGCCCTTCTTCAGCCCCCAGCGGCATGTACTGAGCCTCAGCTGAGCTACTCATCAATCAACAGCCACTTACCCTCAGCTGTGAGGTCAACAGGAGAGAGAGAGGAAACAACTTATTACAGCAGGGCCTCTGAGGGCTCTCCACTAGTTCAACACACTGTTACCTAGTAGAGTCAATAATTGCAGAGCTGAAAAATCCCACTGTTAACTGAATTGAGAGCAAGAACATTTATTTTTGTTTTGCATTGTGCCTATAACAGAGCAAGGTAAGAAGCTGCCTCGCTTAAGGTTAAAGGCACAAAGGTGTTCAGAGCGACAATAAAAAGTCATCGGTCCGTTCAAATAAAGAGAAAATGCAGGCTGTATTTTTCCACAGCGCTTTAGCCACAACTTTTAACAGTATGGGTGTTGTGATACTGGGAACAAATTGGGTAGCAATAGTTTTTTCCCAAACATAAGGTGTACATTAGTTTTGATGTTGGTTGAAAGAACAATTGAAACCAACATCAGTTAAATCCAAAGAAATGAAGAAACCTCTCGTGCAGCGAATTACTTTAAAACAATGAGAGCTTTGTTTCTTTGGTTGACAAACAGCTCCTCCGCACTTTAACAGTTTCATTTTGCACAACAGAGACTAATCAGAAACATGCATAGGAATAGCACAGTACATGTTCATTTAATTAAATTCAACTTACTCTCCCTCAAACTAAAATATTGTTCCCATCTGGGACCACTACCTTGCACGGGGTGGAACAAAGTGTCTCGATATTGTGTGATACTTGCATTGTAATCTGTGGTTAACAAAGAGATTTAATATAAAAGCCTAAAGGTTAGAGAGAACTGTAGTCTGATTTTAAAGACACATCCTTGGAGAAATCATCTAAACTTACATTAAAGTCTTAGAAAAAACCCTTACCAAAATGTTCTGATGTGGGGCCGGCAGTTTTCTCAGAAGTTAAACTTTATAAGTTTATTGAAGTATACAGTAAACCTTTTGTGATTCATTTGCCACAAGGGGGCAGAGTAGCACAACACTGCTGACACAACACTGTCACACATCACTGTGAAGGGAAGAAGAAACTTCTCTTCTTGTCACTATACAACAATCACATTATAGAAAGAACTCATGATTTGAGACTATTTCAAAAATATTCCCTGATCACACAAAATGTTCTGCTGACTTGTTGCCTAAAGGTTAGGTTTCAGCTGATATACTGTTGAGTGGCAACTCAAGTTTATATCGCAATATCTTACTTGAAAGTGCTCAGTGTGTTTGCTTACCATGGTAACAAAACAACAAAAGCAATACCTTAAAAACATGTTTTTCCTCTGCGTTTAAAAGAATGGCATCCTGTGATGTATATTTATGATTATTATTTTCATTCCCAACAGCAGACCGAGAAGGACCCAGTTATACTTATTACAGATAGGCAGTCTTGAACCTAAATATTATGTGGCTAAAAGGGTTCTGTTCAGCTGTTTGTCTGCTTATTACTTCCGGAAGTGTCCAGTCAGTCAACTTTTACGTAGAATCCCTTTATTTTGCGTATAGATTGTGTTACTGAGAGAGAAATCCGTTTTTACTATGAAGTGGAAAACTGTAGCCAATATATTTCTAGTGTTACAGCAAAATTACAAATGTCTTTATTGAAGGAGTCGCGAAACATGGCATCATTAGTGAGTGCTTAGTCAAAGGAAATCTTCTTCTTTTGTCCTGTCACTATACCTGCTGTCTTGTAAAAAACCTTAAGGTGGATCCATTGATAAATGACTCAAATACAGGCTGTAACACAAAGTCAGGAGTGAAATCAGGATTTTGTTTCTTCCTGTAATTAGACCAGGAGCTACCCGAGTGTAAAATAATAGTGTACACTTCTGTAGAAGAAACAAGTTCTTAAGATAACACCCCTCTTTGAAGGAAAACATGGTTTATTCACTATCTGGGGAGGAAAGGACTACACTACCCGCAATCCTAGAGTGTCATATTGATGTCTTTGATTGGTGGAGCTTGAATCAGCTTAAGTTCTTGGAAGTTCGTCCCACTTTATAATCACAAAGTGAAATATTTAAACATTATTATTAACAATATAAATATGTCAAAAAAGACAAATGTATGTTTAGACAGAATTTGGCTAAACCAACATTAGTTGGGTCTTGTTAGAATTGTACTTGATTGTTGGATTTGTCATTCCTTCCTTTAAAAAAAAAAAAAAGATGTACACAGTCTTGTACATTTGCTTTTTTCTCAGTTTTTCAATCTATGTTTTTTCTGCCAAATGAAATGTTTTATAGATATGAGTGTTTGGGTAGCTGGTTGGCCTAGTTCCAGGATTAAAAAAGTATCAATAGTGGGCGCTGGTGGCGCACCGGCAGCGCGCGTGTCCCATGTAGCGAGGCTATGCTCCTCGCGCGGGCGGTCCGGGTTCGTGCCCGGCCTGTGGCTTCTTTCCCATGTCTCTCCTCGCTCTCTCCCTGATTCCCGACTCTATCCACCTTCCTCTCTCTATAATAAAGGCGAAAAGGCCAAAAATAAATCTTTAAAAGAAAAAAACCCCCCAAAAGTATCAATATACATAAGCGTGTAAAGATGTTATCAATTGTCAACAGAGGATTTGGATGGGGAAATGTATTTCCTGAACCAGAGCAGCCAAAAAAGTGGGTGGTCACTGTTGATCTCTATTCCCCAATGCAGTTTAAAAATGAGCACACATTGCACATTTCAATGAAACGTGTAGAAAGAGGCACTTCCTGTCTCTGCGACATTACTAAATGAATCTGACAACACCTGATGATCACCTTAACAAACTTTTCTTTTTCTTTTGTACATCATGAAGAGGCTTCTGCATTATTTTGAATTTGGTTCAGAACAGAATAAAAAGTCCTTAAAAAAGGAGCTTTTAAAAAAGAAAAGAATCCAAGTTAGAATATTCAAAGTCAAACTATTCATCACGAGACTGGAGATCATTAAATCCCTCATTATAACTGTCAGATGACAAATGATAACTCCCAGAGACTCAGGCAGTTTTCTTTTTTCTATTTAGTTGATGACCAAATAACATTCAAACCCCTGTGGGAAATAACCCCTGATGTAAACAATATGTCACAGTGTCTATAACTGTCTTTAAAACCAAGGCAGTGGTCATTTGTAAATCTTTTTCACTTCTGGTCCTAAGGCATCGTTGCTGAATATACTGCATGTTTTTCTTTATGTATTGAGTTGCCCCTGAGTCTTTGCACTTATCTGCCATAGTAGAATACATAAGGGACCTCTTATGTAAATTGGCCTCTTGTCAGTAAGCTACCACTAGAATTATGAAATTATAAATGTTTGATTATATCCCTGTGTCTGCATTTGCTGCAACAGAAACACTTAGTAACTTTTATGCAGAGAAAGGGCTAAGACTTTGTAGGACCTTAAATTTAAATGAACAGTCAATGGAAACAATCGGATGAACATATTTCTGAGTTTACTTACTCAATATATAAAAGCTTTGATCTTTGAGAACAAAATGTTTCGTGCTTGGCAAACTTAAATCACACTCTCTAATTTGAGATTTACTGTTTTCTCTGGGACAGCCTGCCTCATACTTCTGTAAATATCTCTAAAGCAGAGAAATGGATGGAAAGAAAGTCTGAACATTTTACTGTGGGAGTGCATGATGAATTTGTGTTTTATTATTAGAAGAGGACAAATCAAGACTAAAATTGGGGGAAAAGTAAGGTTAGACCATGTTGATGATAAAGCATTACTTTTAGACGGGGTAATGAAGTATGGCAGGAGGGCAGATTGCCCAGAATTTGGAAGCCTCTAATCCTATTAATTAAAGGTGGATTGCCTCCCTGAAATGCTATCTTTGTGAAGTAATGGAACATATGACAACAAAAGGGCTTACTGAGGCTGGAAATGAATAACGTCTTTTAAGTGGAGTTTCAAATGGAGGGTCACCGAGGAAATGGAGAAGATCGAAAAATAAATTGGGAAATAGAAGCAGCTGTGTTCTTGATGAGGACAGAAATCAGGATTTGACAGATAAGGGTTAGTCATTTATAGTGACTAACCCTGTATTTCTAACACAAGTCCTGGCACAGTATTTTATGTAAAATTAGGAATTTCACTTGTCACTGAATCTAGAGGAGAGAATAAAGAATAGATGCAATCGTTGATGCAGATATTTAAAGCAGGAGTAGTTTACCACATCCCTTATAATCAAGTCAGTACAGTATTGGGAATGCTTTGGGAGCGAAACAATAACTCCTACTTCTTCCTCTATCTTTAAAAATAAGTCTGGTGATGTTCTATATTTGTCTTGTTGTCAACAAAGAACATGAAAAGTCAATTCAAAGTGAAGAGCTGATCCAGCTCAACACATTCTTGTATCTATGCTGAATAGAAATACAGAAATGCATTGAACTGGAGATAACAATAGTTCCCATCTGATGCTTTATTTAGACCCCAAGTAAGTACCATATCTAAATATGGTGCTCAGCTGCTTGGTAAATTACTTTCATTAAATTATTGAGACTGTATTTGTAAGCTGTTCTTTTAAATAATTTGTCACTGTTTAAGGGTTGATTGCAAGTCAAGAATGGTTCGTTTTTCATAAACCAATCAAGCCTCATAGGTGGCAACATAGGTGGTGAGGTAAAAAACGAAATATCGTTAAATTTTGAATTTTGTTAACAGATTTATTTCAACATAATCATTCAGATCAACAGTTTATGTGTCTTTGGTGATCTGTTTCTTCTAAATGGCTTTCAATATTAAAACTTTTTAAAATGTTTTAAAACTCTGATTGATATTATCAGCATCGTTTCACCTTTATTCATCTGGGGCCCAGGTAAACGGATAGTATTCTAACTTAATTGTCTGATGTGACATTTTAAGTAACACCAATAAGCATGAAACAAGGGGGACCATAGAAGCAGTAATTTAATTTTATTTAAATATTGTCCTTGAATCAGCGTGTGTGGATTTTACTGTAGTTTAAAATAACGATGATTGTAGATACGATATAGTCGCCTTCTCATCACTCAGCAGATCTTCATTACCTGCATGTAATGCGTGTTTTACTAAAGGAACTCAGCTTGAAGGTGTGCTTATGCATGGTTCTATGAATCAGATTTTCTTTTGATGCACAGCATTTCCAGTTTCTTTTGCTATACACTTTAAGTATGGTTTCTTGTTCTACGTACTGTCTTATAAAAGAGACGACTGGTCTTCATTACCAATCCCATACACAACTTCGAGCTGCCAGAAGAGATAGTCCTCATTCTTTCGATAAAATGTTGCTTCACATCAGTAACGCCTCCCTAAGATGCTTTGGTTTTGTAAGGAAATACAGTGATTTGATTGTGTAGACATAAGTCAGCCATTAATGTGGTTTGGTCAAAGAAAACTTTTCTTGCACATGAAAACATTTCACAATGGTTTGCTCACAGATGAGGAACCAAAACAGTCTGCCAGTGATGTCAAACGAGTGTGTGTTTGAGTGTAGTAGGCAGTACTGCAGATGACAGGTGGAGTCTGTTTATTTTTACTCACCCTGAAATTGCCTGCAACTATTGCGCCAACATCGAAACACCTAACAAGTGTGATTTTTCTCCAGACCGGGCACAAATTATGGCAATTAGAGAAGGCGGGCATTTAGGAAATGTGTTTTAAGAGCTCAATAAGTATTTCACTTCAATAAATAGCAAGCTGTTCATGAAATTACTGAGCCAAAATAATAAGTTTCACAGTGTTTGCTCGACAAAAAATATAGACTGGACTAAAAGCAAAGGCATGGTGAGGCTGAGAAGACACAGTTTACCCCATGGACAAGGTGCTTTTTTTATTTGCTACCAAACCGAAAAGCAGTTCACATCCCAAACTATTTGCCCACCACAGTGCAAGCTGTCCTAAAACCTGTTCTGATTGGCAGATAATTAACTAAAGTTAAAGAAACAAACCACAGCATGCTATCACTCAGTTATGTGATATTTCTAAATCCATTATTTATTATCAGTCACTAATCCATCATGGTAACATAAATTGACCTGCATTGTAACTTTGACGCAGTTTGGTTTATTTTCAAGAGCTTTTAAACATATTTTCTCTTTGAGATCACCCCTGTCTTTGAGATAGATATGGGGAAGAGAAACAGGAATAGATTGTAACCTCAGGAACCACTAAAATCAAAACTATTTTTAAAGTATTTCAGTATAAAATAAGACTATGCTTAGTCTACAAGTATACAATGCTAATCACTGTCATGTGGGGGGTACTTCAGGAGTAGGGGGTCCTGATACCGTTACAGGAAGCCTTTGTGTCCCTGTATCACCAAACTGAGAGCTTTGTGCCTTCTCGGCACAAAGTCAGACATTTTTAGACACCCTTGTCTAATTTGATGCTGCACCATACTATAAGAGAGCAATTAATTTCCTAGCTAATGGTAATGTTAGCTTGTTGGTTGAAGGCTTACTTAAGCTGTTGTCCCGCTAATGGGTTGTTCCTTTATCAGACAGGCTAGCTTAAGAGAGACAGGATCTATCCAGTAGCGGTGAACTCATAAAGATACTGAAAACTATGTTAATAAGTATTGGCTGGTTGAGGTGGTATGGCCCTCTGATTAGGATGCCTCCTGGATGCGTCTCTTTGGAGGTATTCCAGGTATGTCCAACTGGGAAGAGACCCAGTTAGACGGCCAGAACTGGCTGGAGGGATATATCCCATCTGGCATAAGAAAACCCCAGACTTTTTCAGGAGTAGCTGATGAATATTACTGGGGAGAGGGACATCTTGGTCAGATTGCTTGGTCAACCCTGCTGTCACCGGAAACATATTTAGTCCTGAATAAACGATCTGGCCCTGAATAAGCAAAAGTTGTATCGTTGGATGCCCATATTAGATCTGTTCAGTGTGACTTCAAGTCTCTTATTCATGTTTATCAGACTGTGATGTTCTTGCCTTGTCTGCAGATGGCACTTGTGTGGGACTTGTGTTGAGGACTAGCAGTACCACATGTGCTATATAGGGTTGGACACATTAGTTCATGAAACTGCTTCTTTTTTACTTTTGGTGGATTTGTTTTGTGGTGATTTGGTTTCCAAATTATTCAATCTGCTTCTTACTTTGCTTGTGGTTTATTTGAGCAATTTCATAAATTTTCTGAAGTTACATTACATTATAGATGATAAAAGAGTTGTTTAAATAAGATGGTTTGTTTACAATAGAAAAAAGATGGAATCTGATTATGGATACTGTCTTGTGATTAATACATTTAGGTCTAAATTATATGAACTAGTAAGAAAAAGCCCAAATCCACTTTCCTATTTTTATTATTCACTCTACATAGGAACAGTCCATAATGCTATCACACTCATTCTCTGTGGTTCAGATAAACATCAGTCACATGTATGTCCTTTGCTGTAGCAGAGGAATGCTGGCTTGCATCTTATCAGATGCCCAAAGGCACTTTTAGGTTTACTTGATAAAGGCTTTTGGTAACACTAAAGGTCTTGTAAGGTATCATGTTTTCATTACATTAAAGGAGGTGCAGCAGAAGTGTTAGATTTGCTTTTCACAGCAACACAAAAAAAAATGTGGTTACCTTGTTAGGCCAGATATTTTTCGGCTTTTTTAAATTGAAAATGGAAGATCAGTCTTGAGTTGACTCAACCATTGGAGCATTGTTTGGAGGCCCTTAGAAAGAAAAAAGCTACTGTATGGATGAGAACTTCATGAGAGAGGTTATAGCTGTGGATATAAAGAAATATTATGAGCACATCACGTATTTCTCTGGTACACAGCTTTCTGGGATTTATGCATTGATGTATAAATTGGCTGGTTACAGCAACTTTGATATTATATCCATGTTGCTATTCATTTGAAAAGTTTCTTTGTCATCAACGGATTAAACACACACCTACTGCTCAACCTTCCAGCTACTAGAGCTGATATGTGCTATTGTAAAGATTCGATTTTATCTTCTTGGATGCCGATTTTATTTATATTGCAATTCTGATTATAATACAACAAGGATTGTGATTTAGTGCTATCAATGATTTTTTTTTCTATCTATATTTTCTGTATATACTATCAAACATTCATCATTCATTTCCTTTGTTACCTGGGTGATGAGTCAGAGTGAGTGAGATTGGCTGCTAAAGCAGTCTGTACCTTACTAAACAGCACATGCTGATATTTTCAGTGTTAGTGCCAAGAGCAGCTAAATAAACACTAATAAAACACTCTGGACAAGATGATAGATGGAACGGTTGCCATCCAAGTACCCACACACTGTGGATTTTGCTCTCACTTCATCTGGAAGAAAAGAAAAGAAAAACGAGGCATGTGAGCTAACCTCAGCTAGGGTTAGCCCTTGGGCCAACACGCTAGTGGGCTGACATGCATCAGCGTATCACTCTATGCTACAAACAAACTAACCTGAAACAAATTCCCATGGATCCCGTTACCACGGTCCACTGCGGCTTTTCCCTTAAAAAAAACTGAATGTTTATCACGTGAGCTCATAAGCTAATTTGCTAGCTTTTATACTAAAACTCCAGACAGTGTGATTTAAAATCTTTGCTAATTGTAGCAAGGTTGAAGCTCAGTTGATTTATACATATTTTATACAGATTCTTAACATAAAAGTCATCAATTGTTATTTAGTAGAAACAACTTTATTATAAAGGAGTCATATCAGGGTATGATGGGTTTTTTTGTTCTTTTCTTGTATCAGTGTGTGTGTTTCTTTCTGTAGTTTAAAAAACGATGACTGTGGATACCATAGATGCCTTCAACACACCTTTGCAGGAACAAGATAAAACTTACAGCCAAACATATTCAGTTCGAAGCTGCAATGTGTTCCGATGCCCAGCCCCTTTCAGTCCTGTAATAATGCGATGTAATACCGTTATAGCAAAAAACAAAATAAATGCTGAGATAGAAATCTGGCCCACTGCTAATACTGACATTGCTTTACGGGAGGAAGCATTGGTCAGCTGATATGTGTGTCTGTTGACTTTATAACTGGTCTGCCAATTTGGTCCAGAATCAAATACTTTCACTTTCATACTGGAATTGGAAAAAAATACTATACAAGGTTACCAAAGTTACATTTTCATTTCTTCAATATTTTTTGATTTTTATTCAGTCGTAGTTCTTGAGACAAATGTTTCTTTAATTATTCCATCAATAAGCATTTTCTAATAAAAAAAATGTTTTTTCCCCAATATAATTAATTGTATTAATTGTTGATATGGGCTCCATCTGCAACGCATCACCATTCTTTGTTATTAGTTTAGTGTTTTGCTAAATACAGAAAACAGTTTGATTAAAGCTACTGGTTATGTTATGACAGATGTATTGACTAGCATACGTGCCAACACCTGATACCATGAGGTCTAGAAAAGGCGGGCCTATGGTATCGATATCAGAAAAACTCTAATTGGAATGACACCTAGCAGTAAAAGTTGTTAAGCACAGTTACTTTTTTATGTCAAGATTATACATTTAGTAAACATGACATCACTCTCATAGCATTATAATGCATGTTAATTTAAGCATGTTCGCATGCTTACTTTAGCATGTAGGTAAATAAAAATATGTGCATATAGCCTGAATAAATCACTGACTTTGCATTAGAATGTAAGTCTCGTCATTTTCTGAGAAATAAAATGTATTGGTTTAATTTTTTGTTTGTCTTTTAAACTTACAATTTTAGCAAAAACGTTTTAGTTTAGTGTTTCTCCTCAATTAAAGATAATACATTGACTTGACTTTAAATGTCATTTTAAGAACCTTCCTTTGAAAAGCCATTGATTCACTCCCTCATGTTAAGAAATTAATATTATTCTTAAGATTATTTTTTTTTTTAAATTGCAATATTTTATGTTCTTGTCCGTCATGGCATGATGGCTGCATTAGATAGTCGAGTGTTCAGATCATAACCACAAGCAACTTTGATGAAGGAATGCCAAAGAAATGCCTTACTGCTGTCTCTGATGGATGTCAGATGAGTCTAGACTATGTTTTGTGATCAGGGCAAGGGATTTAATGACTTAAAGACTGTTGGTTCACTGCCAGATGTCAGGGAAGGGTCGGTAATATAATTCAGGAAGTAATTCAGATCAGATCAGCAGGGACGATACGGCAGGGGAAGGAGGAAGAGTTTTTTGGGAGGGCAGAAATTAAGATTTCTCAAAGGAGAGAATTTTAGGACTTAATTTAGTTTGAACTCACAGCGACAGTAAGCTCATGTTAGAGGGGGTTAAAGGAGAAGAGGGTGAAAAGAGAGTTAGCCTGAAACATGAGCCTCAACTGTCAATACTCTTTGTGTGAAGTGAAGACAGAACAGAGAGTGGTGATGGCAGGACATGATACTGATGAGCTTCTGTGGAGACTCCAAGGAATACATTTGCAGCAAATAACCGGAGAGAAAATATTCAATACGAAAAGTCTTCTAAGATGGCAAGACTAAAAATATCTCCTCCATGCTTCCCAAAGGCTTGTCCATAAAATTCACCAGCTGGTTTACAGCCATGGAGCAGGTGGGAGTAAATCGACAAGCTCAGAGAAAAAGGGTAGAAGGTCCAAAGGGGATAAAAGGGCTGGTTTGAATGTTGGGGTCACAAAGGAAAACAAGATGGAGTCATCTGGATGGGGTCAAGAGAGGACAACTAAAGACAGAAGGAAACAGAAAAAATCATACAATACACCGAGCAGAGTGGTGTGAGGAAAAACAGTTTAGAAGAGATTGAATAGAGGGAAGCAGAGAGGGAATTAAGTGCTGGTCAACAACATGAATAGGTTCAAGAGAGGCTCATGGCAAGGGCCTTCCTCTTTTCTCTTTTTTTTCTTCCTGTGAAAAAATATCTAAATGATTCAGGAGGTTTGGAAATGCAGGGCAGGGTTGTGGAACATGCCAGGGATTATGGATATTTATTGTTTCAGAACTGTCATCATTGGGACGGTAAAAAAAACCCAACCTATTTGTGCCCACGGTTTGTGAAATGTCCTCAGTCTTTTTTCCTTATTAGATATTGGATGTTTCAATGCTGATGAAAAATGTGATTCTGGTACATTGCCAGCTTAAATCTTACATTTTTGGATAAAGCTGTTTTGACATTTCCAAAATCGAAAAAAGGAAAGAGAGACATTTCTGAATAATGAATGTGGATGAAGATAAAAGACAAAACATTCAGTACAAAACATTTGATCCTGATTTACTGATATTTAACACTTGGAAGACAGTGGTTGAACTAGCTTTAGGAAAAAGAACACATTACGTTCATCGAGTATGACTAAAAGATTTTTTCATCTGGTTTGATATCCCTATTTGACCACAATCTTTACAGTATCCCATCACGTCTCGGTTTTGTGGCTTTTGTTTTGTCTCTTCAAATAATTTATTGGTGAAGATTATTTTATTTTATTAGACTATTTTGACAGGGGCCTGTCCATGCACAGCGGCTGTTTGGTTAGTTTGTTACAAAGCTAATGTACATCTGTGTGCAGGGTGGCTCCGCGGTCTTTTCCTGCTGTTACTTAAGTCATTTTAAGGGACGGCACCAACTCCCATCCCATGACAGTCACAAGGCATGTTTTTCAGCAGAACTCTCCCTTCTTGGCAGAATTGAATTTATTTGTTCATTCCTTTAACAATTTCCCACTGTTTCTTCAATCTATCCACAAAAGAATATCTTCCACATAACCCGGAGACATTTGTCCACTGAGTGATGTGATTTGGAACAATAATGTGGAATATAAGATGAATATAAACCACATCAAAAGTAAGGTAATGGTTAATGTATGATCCCCAGACTGAAAGAAAGTCAGCATGAAAACTCAAATCACTTGAGCGTCAAAGGCAACAGCCTGGCCTCCTGTGGAAACATCATCATGTTCCAGGTCATCACAACAATTGTAAACGTTGCCTCAATATCTTTCAGTGAACACGTAAAGTGCTGTAGGAAACATTTCGAAGTTTTCTTCTTTTCTCTTTTTTTTTAAACCTAACTTCATCAAAAATACCTGCAAGAAAATGTTTTGATTCTCCAGACATGTGTGGCAAACTGGTGTTCGCTGAGGTGGAATCTGTACCTCACCCTGGCTAAGTTCTTTCATTCAGTTTCATACTTTATGCACAAATTATTCTTGCCCCAGTGGCTACATTGTATGACGAGGACAAACACTTTTTGGCACTGATGATGGAAGCAGGGTACAGATCCTTCTAATCCAGGTCGTAAAAATGCGACATAAAATCACATTTAAAGCATTTCTGACACAACCACCACCCAAGAACACATTTACTACACCATGAAAAATTTGCATAAGTTGTTTTATTCATAGTTATTGTCCTTTTTATATTCCTTTTTTTTTAATTGTTTTGTATTTTGTTGAGGTGGACATCCGTAATGTAAGCCTGAAGCCCTTTGCTGAGTTGTTTGCACTTCACCCTCTGAACTGAAAAAGAAAGGGTAAGAGGAGGAGCAGAGTGGGGTGTTTCCTCCTTCTCTTTCTCTCTCTCTCTCTCTCTCTCTCTCTCTCTCTCTCTCTCTCTCTCTCACTCTCTCTCTCTCTCTCTCTCTCTCTCTCTCTCTCTCTCTTTCTCTCTCCTTATCTCACTTACAGCATCTCAACTCAACCTTTATTTTCATTGTTTGAACAAAGAGTGTACCTTACAGTATATTTACACATCATACTGACTGGCTGTTTGACAATTTCAACGTAGATAATGCAAGGAAGATTGAACTTTCAAGGTTTGCTTCTTTGTTTTTTTATATATTTTTTTATTCTACAGTCTTGTTCTCCTTTGATCCACTTTCTCCTCTCATGCTAACTTTGTAGTGAGATTTTTCGTCGTCATTGTAATCATCATCAAAATCCTCATTTCGTTTTCACAACATTATAATCATCATTGTTATATTCATAGAACTCTTTTCAATAGATTCCTCTCTGACAACTGTACACTCGTACACAGTGTTTGACTTTATATATATTTTTGGGAATATATTATTTAAACCTAAGAAAAGAGGAACATAATCCCAAAGAAAATATATATTAGTATCCCAAAGTAACAAAATCATGCATGTTTTAACGTATTTGTCCATAAAAACAAAACAAAAAAAAATAACATAAAGGATGGGATCTGGTGTTATTTACAAAATTGATCTTGGCACTGTTTTTTTGTCGTCTCTTGCTGGAAACTGGAATGATCATAAAGAATACTTTCATATTTAAGGAGCACAACACTCTCCTGGTATGAGAAGTCAGTGACCTGCTATAAAATGCAAGTTTGAGAGACGTATTCTTTTTTTTTAAAGCACAAAAAGATAAAATAAAGAAGGGAAAACAATTTTAGAGTCGACTTGAAGGAGCGAAGGGGGGGAGGGGCATGAACAGAAATATTGTGTAGAAAATGTAATTCACATTAGCTTTACACTGTGGCAGTTTCCTCGTTTTAGGCAGAAACCCTGTGACATCATATCTCCTTTTTTTTTTTTTTTCCTCCCTCAGAAATACAGGCTCTCTTTGAACAAGCACACTCACTCGGTTACCGTTGTTGAGGTGAAAATCCGAAAAGAGAACGTTGATTCTGTCAAAAATCTTCTTGTAAAGCAGCATTAATTGACTCTGGCAAATAAAATAAAGTAGACAAACATAACAGAAAACCACCAGTACAGACCTATGCCCTCAGGTTTGGCAGGCAGGTAGGGGTAGCTGTCTACTATTCCAGTGTTGCCTTGTCACACAAGTGCTTGACTGTTGATCCAACGACTTAGTATGTGAACAAACATAAGGATGCGTGTGTGTGTGTTTGTGTGTGTGTGTGTGTGTGTGTGTGTGTGTGTGTGTGTGTGTGTGTGTGTGTGTGTGTGTTTGGGAGTTTCTGCATACTCAAATTCAGTGCAAACACATTGGGCAAAAATCCCATGTTGACCATGGCCCATCTGCTCTGTTGTTTCTATTGAAACAATGTAATCTACAGTATTGTCCATCTCCGGCCGTCGCTCTACCTCACTTGCTCTGCAGTTCTCTGTTGCACCTGTTCAAAGTGATAAACCACCAGACTGACATGCCTTTTTGTTGATACAGCCTGTTGGCTGGGACTGCTGTTGCCTGACCCACTCTTGCCCACTTTCCCCTAACCCCCCCCAACCCCACCTCAGCCCCCCCCCCCCCCCCCCCCCCCCCCCCCCCCCCCACCCCCCACCCAACCTCAGGTCCTAGCACAGCCCAATGTACTTGAGATTGTTCTGGATGATCACGTCCGTGACAGCATCGAACACAAACTGGATGTTGCTGGTGTCGGTGGCACAGGTGAAGTGCGAATAGATTTCCTTGGTCTCCTTGTTGCGGTTGAGGTCCTCAAACTGCCGCTGGACATACACAGCTGCCTCCTCATAGGTGTTCTGCCCTTTGTAGTCAGGGAAACACACTGTCAGAGGAATGCGTTTGATCTTCTCCGCCAACAGGTCCTTCTTGTTGAGGAAGAGGATGAGCGACGTGTTGGTGAACCAGTTGTTGTTGCAGATGGAGTCAAAGAGACGCAAGCTCTCGGCCATACGGCTCTGTGTGGATGTGGAAAGAGAAAGGAAAATTAAAACTGAATGTCAGACCATACAGAAAAAATGTAGACTTCATTTGGAAGCAACAACCCAATTAGTCCAATCAGACCTCAGTCACAGGAGGAGGATCGCGTGACAAGGCAAAACCCAAAAGAGAAATTAAACTATTTAAGGGAGGAGCAAGATTTATGAATGAAGATGAAGGCAACGACAGAATGGAAATCTAAAGTCTTAAGTCATCCAGTAAAAGTGGCGTATATCCAGTTCACTGACCAAAGGTACGCTGTCTTTGTTATGGCAACAGACTTCAGCCGCAGAGAGATGAGAGACCTGAGTTTGAACTCCCCTAAAATGCTGAATACTTCTTTTTTTATCACCTCTCTCTTTCGACAAGTCCAAACTGTGACCCGTCCAAGTAGATGTGTGTCACTCTTAATGTACCCCATGACAAAAACACCTGCTTTTGTGAGTCTGACTGTATGTACAATTTGAATGGATAACATCAAGACTGAGCCTACAAAAAGTCTGTCTCCATTTAACTTCCACAAAGTTATTTGGTGATCTTTCTTTTTCTTTTGAGCCTTCAGCTTTCCATTAGATTATAATACAGGTCACTGTTAACATTTGTTCCTCCTTCTTTCTGCATCTTATCTTGTCCCATCTCTTCCATCCCATTTTCAAACCCAGCACAGTTCAACAGATGGCTGCTCTGTTTGCCTGTTCAGGGAAGTTTTTTTTCATGCCACGCTATGATGGATGAAGCTGGGCCTTTGTAATATAGCAACAAGTAAGGTCTTTTACCTGCTTTTTGTAAAGTGTCTGAAGATAATACCTTTTATGAATTATATACAAACAAAGATTGATTGATTGATTTCAATAGGTCCACATATTCTGTTGGAGAATCAGGTAAAAACTAGCAGGGCACTCAAAGGAGACACTTGAACATATTTTCAGACCTAAAAGCAACATGTGTCAAAAGATGTTTTATCATCAAAGCAGTGCATTGTATTGTGCATTTCGTCACAGACGCACTGTAAAATGCTTAGAATTACATATGCGCCAATCTTTAATCCTTGGCCTGAAAGACAGTTGTTGCTGGGGCACCAGATAGCCTCGTGGTTCTGTTACACGCCCTGTGTACAGAGGTTGAAATCCCCATCTCAGTGGGTTCTTATTCTTTAATGTAATCTACCCTTTGCTGCACGTCACTCTCTTCCTTTCATTTGCGCTATGATTTCGACATCTGCGTGACAATTTGGTCTGTTGAACTGCTAGTTCCTGAGTCATTTTCATACACTGTCCTTATTGCACACCCACATGGGGCTCTCTTTCACCAAGTTCCAGGAAAACCAGGACAGTAATAACATTGACAAACCAAACCTACACTGTGGGGCAAAACCACAAATTCCTTCTACAACTTTGTAATGGTAATCATTCATGTCTACCCTGTGCAGCACATAAATAGGACAGGGTAAGACACATTTTGTCAATAATTTAAGACTAATTTAATCGTGATACAAAAACGTGTAGTTATATCGTGATCTCGAGGAACATCATTGTCAGAACATTTACATATCCCACCTCCGTATGCTTTTTAATTTTACATACCTCTTAATGAATTTGATTTGTGGTATGTTAAAGCCTTTTGCTTTTTGTAGAAAAGTATTAGTCCCTGTGCGACTGTGTGTGCGCGCGTGTGTGTGTCGGTTCAGGAATGTTGTACACTTTGTGCCCATGTGATGTTGAATGTATAAGAATAAAGACAGGAAAATAAGTGGATTTGTTCGCGGCAGCTGGCGGCATGTGGCCACTGGCCAGTAGCTTGTGACTGGAAGGCTGGTAGAAGGAAGACTGCTGTTTTAAAGGTTACAGAAACATCATGATGCTTTGAGCAAATCACAAGATCTGCTCAGAATGAAGAACGATATTGAGGGGAATAGCCAAGAATTAGACAATTATAGTGCCTTTTCAAAGAAAACCATAAAAATGTAGTTGTGTAAGGGCACTATTTTGGAGCAGTAGTAGGTCAGTCTGTATTGATTTGGGTTGGGTTTATGGGTTGGGTCACCGGTTCATGTCCCGAGCACTGCCGAGGTGCCCTTGAGCAAGGCACTGAAGCCCCACCAGCTCAGGAGGCGCCTCCAGTTGGGGCTGCCGCTGCACTCTGACATCTCTCCATTAATGCATGTCCACAGGTCCTGCTCGTGCTTGTGCTTGTGCATGTGCTTGTGCTTGTGCATGTGCGTGATTCAGGCCTGTGTGTGAGAAGCCTCTACAGTATGTAGTCTCTACAATAACAGAGTGCAAACCAGAATTTCTCCCTCGGGTATTTACAAAGTATATCAAATTAAAACAAATTCAATTCCTAAATTTCCTAAATTAAAAATTTAGGAAACTGACAAGTCTACCGTAAATCAAACAAACATGTTAGCCTAGGGTAGTCCCGTTTTTTGTTTTTTTATAGCATCAACTTTACACCCGGTCAAAAACATTGAAATGTCCAGAAGAGCAGCCTCCATATAACTCAATACAAACCATTGACGGATATAAATGCTTTAAAACTAGGCTTAGGCAAATCAGATATGCTTCCCACAAAAAGAAGTACGCTAGTTTTTTAAAGCATCTAACCTCAACATTTTTAAAAACTCATTTATAAAGCATGATGAGTTAAAGAGCACATTCAGCCAGCAAGATTTATCTTCAGATTCTGATCGTTTGCGACAAGTGCACAGGCAAACCAATTATTTCTTTGTATCCATTAAAAATCCTGAAACAGCGAAGAAGAGGTGCATACCAGAAAAATTGCCTAGGTGTTTAATTTACAATATATTTGCATTCAGCAATTAGTAATCTTGGTCTACATTAATACAAGACACATTTTTCTGGGAAAACAGAAGGAGGAAAAAAGAGGTTTCCCAAAACCAACTAAAAATACATTTAAGTCACAAGTACAGCAGAATGGCCTCTGGGTACTGGAAAAGAAATCTTACACACCTTTTGTCCCACTAATAAATGAGTTAATTGTTTATGTACCTAAAATAACCCACTATTGGAAGTTAAAAAAAAAGGAACCTCTGCTTATTACAAAATTGTGTGTAACTTACTTACACTTTCTTTTTTTCATCCAAAAATCCTCCTCCATGAGTCCACTCTCACATTTTGTTTAGTCCTCTCTTTTTAAGTATGTTACCTCACACTGAACAGAGTCATGACATGTTCTTTGACCGCCATCCTCTTCTTTCCAGGGTGTCAAAATAAGAGCCCAGCTGCTTCGAGAGTGACAGGAGGCAGCCAGCTGAGCCCAAGGAGTCTTAACCTGGCCACTACAGTGCTCGTACGACAGGAGTTTCTTAATGGAGATCAGATGCGAGAGCAACATTCAGAGCAGTAAACACCCACTGATTCACATACACCTACCCTGTTACACTGCTTCACATCTGGCTGCCTGCTGTTAGAGTAGTCCAAAGGCAAGGGCCTTAATTAAGCTTGATTATTAAACAAGAAGTTCAACAAAGTCATAGCTTTGTTTCCCATCAAAAAAACAAAACGCTTCAGTGTGCAGCCCACTTTGATATTCAAAAAAGTAAATTTTTAAAATCTCCGTCTGAAATGAAGGGCTGCCAATGACTTGTCTTCCGAGATCATTGTCTCTGCATCATGTTTTGTCTTCTTGACCTGAAAAGCTCCTTTTCTGTTTCCTCTTTCACTTTAATTACTTGTGTCTCTGTTTCCGTGGGCAGCAAACGTGCTGGGTATGAATTTAAACCATACCATCAATGTATGTGCAATAAGAAGCTATGAATTAAGCGACATGTGCTAACATTAGCCTGCTAACACAACAATGCAGGACACAGGCTATTGCAGCTTGACCCATGAGCAATTTCGTCCGTCACTCCCGCTTAATGTTGCGTTCTAATAAACAACTCCTTTTGTGTGATTGGAAGTAGAGAGGGGTTTGAGGTGTGCCGCTGGAGGAGAGTGAAGGCTTCAGAAGCAGTAGTTTGTTTTGGTTTAATGCCGGTGCTCAAGGGGCGACATGTGCAGTACAGAGTGAAAAACTAGCACAGTCCCGCTTTAACTACAAACCAACACATTCAAATTATGCCAAATTGTATCGTTGTGCTTCGAGCCTCTTCAAAACGAGCCAACCATATTCAACCAATTGCCAATTTGTATTTAGATTGTAGAGAATATTTAGCATAGTTTTCCTGCTGCTTTTGCAATGCATTTGAGAATAATCTAGATCATGATCAGTTCCTGCATCTTATCAGCCCATACTCAAGGAAAGTTGTGTTCATCACCAACCAGAGACTGGAGGTCACAATAGATCATTGTCATAACATTTTAGACAAATCAATCAATCAATCTAGAAAGCATACAATTAATAACCTGCCATTACACTTGAGTAATGCAACAGCTACACAGAACGGGATCCACATCGAAACGTATATGAGCAGCCTGGTAAAGACAATATTGTCAAAAATCTTAACATCATTTTTCACTGTGTCCTTGAACTATCTTCGTCCTTTCCTGGGGAGCTCTTTTTCAAAACACTGTGATATCATATGAAGCAGTTCAATTACATTATAGTAAAGTCTTTGATAACTCGTGTGGTGGTTAAAACGCTGCAGCTGAGAGAAGGAGAATTTTCTGAATACGTTTGAGGCTCAGTGCTGACACCCGCCACTTTGTTTCTGAAGATTCAAAGGTGTGGTATTACATTCAGATCATTCTTTATGCCCGCTTTGATGAGGCTTAACATGAATAGTGAAAACTACAAACTTTGACATGAACACATGGAGAACAGGTAATTTATTTCCAGATATTTAATAGTCTCTTGAAACAGAGCTATCTCTGCCCGCAGGCTCTGCCCAAATGTTAAGCTTAGACAAGCACTATATCACGTCTTGGCTTCCATTCTCCCCTCACATACAGTACACACTGAATTCACTGCAGTTGCTCAGACTCAGCCATTACATATAAACCGGTAGTAGTGCATATTCAAAATGATGCACCCACAAACACTCGTGCAGACACACAATGCATGCATGTATACACCTCATCTATTCTCTCTCCAGCGCTGTTGTTTGCTGTATACTCGCCCCCCCTCCCCCCCCCCCTCCCCTTCCCATCCTCTCTTCCCTAGTCACAGCTCACTGTCAACATCGCAGGATTAGGAGCATTTGACCGGCCTGTTGCTAAGCAACAGTTACCACGGCAACCAATTCATTATGAAGACAGGGATGGGACAGGGAAAAATGCATCAGGGAATGGGTTGATGGGTAAACGTTGTACTGTAATTATTCTGGCAGATTTTGTATCTCTTATGAGGCGAATGTTGAAACTGAGTGTTTATCTGCTCTGATAAAAGTTTTTTTTTTTTTTTTCTGTTGGTTGTTAAGATTACTAAGTTAATCACTTCCATCATAAACAAAGTCTTATTTTCTTCTAATGAGTACCTACAAAACTGTACAGATGTTTTTTATATACACAATCACTTTAAAAACTGATGAACATCTTACGATTCCGAAATACAGTTGCCTGAGGTTTTAAACTAGTATCTTAAACTTAGCCATTCGATTTCCATAATGACTCCTGTTGTGTTGTTTGTCATTATATAAAAGATGAAACCCATTCATGCAACCGCTATTCCAAACTGAACATAATGCTCTTTTTGTTTACAAAGTTTCCATGCTTATGATGTAAACAATAAAACGAACAATCACAGTTACAGTTGAAGTAAAACTGATCAGTCACGTCTGGACATGGTGGTTGAATCAGTGACTTTGTAGAGATGAAAGGTACTTTTCACACAGTTGTGTTTTCACATAAAGATGAGAACTGTTTTCCAGAATTGAAGATTGCAATCAAAAATGATGCACAGTTTAAACTAAACACACAAGAAACAATTGTTCGCCCAGATTTGCCCAACTATAAGCACATTTTTAGCCTCACCCTATATGCAAAACTCTACACACAGGGCCTAAATCGTTAAGAATGGGATGCTAGATGCTATTAGCTCCATAGATTGTGCATCATTTTCTCCCACTATCAGCTTTGTCTCAAGGTGTAATTCACTAAGAATATAGAGATAAAGATATTCAGGACATAAAGAGGCTTACGGCCTGGATGAGCTCCACCACAGGGGTCAGGTTTGCTCTTTGTGCACAACAATGGAGGACAATTTTGGGCAAACAGTTAGGGAGAGAGATCAATGCAATAGTAAAAAAAAAACTATTATAGCTGCTTTAAACATTGTAGTCCCAGTGTTTTATCCCTATGTGTAATATAGAGATTTTTATTTCTGGGATAAAATATTGTGTTTTTTTATTTGCTGCTGCTATATCTCTGTGGTTAGATTTCTTTCCAGCTGCTCGTCAGTGCTGTTTTTCTGCACATGCTAGTCAGGGCCATATTAATGACCCAGTTATTTACCATCAAATTGCACTGACCTTCATTCTATGTAATACCTCACCTCAATCGTAACCAATGCTTCACCCATCCTAGCAGAAACCAAATTCGATTTGCCTTCTGTTGTATTGCCCATTAGCTCTCATATGATGGTAATATGTAAGACACATAGTTTACAGATGTGTCTCTGGTTACATATTTTTTTTCTTTCTCATATTGCACGTGTATTGAACATAAAGACTGCGGGTTAGGTCACAGATGTTCAGCAGCATTGTGTCAGCTGACTGTGGTTAGGAAAACAGACGGCTCCAAGATTCAGGAATTCACCGTAAAGCTTTCCCTCTGTAGATGTTGGAGGAGATACAGCCACATACCAACATCAATCCTTTAACTAGGTTATGTGCGCTGATGTGCGCGGTGAATGATACAATAAGAACTTCTGCCTAGAGGTCACATAGATTTATGAGGGTGTGGCCTGATGTCCTGTATGGCCAGCATCATTATGTGATTCAGTTGCCAGAACAGCTCGTCTTTCACATCATCATTGGTTTATATTTTCAGTGTAAGGTTGTTGTTTGGTTTTTTTTGGGAGCAGTTTCAAGATTTTTAAGCCAGCGCTGTGTAGGTTTCATTATATCAGAATAAATAGATGCATATGAATATAGTTAATCCCTGTTATACTTCATCTAGATGTGCATCTGAGCATTTCAGCCATTTTCTTTAAACTTACTAACTGCTCTCAGAGAACATTTGACAAAGATCCAGAGTGATTGATTTTTTTTTCTTTTTTTAATAAATGCTGAAGAAGAGAAGTGTGCAGGATTTTTACATTTAAGAATGATAACTCCCACCTTAGTGACCTAAATGGAGCTTTTCTGACAATGCAAAGTGGAGAGAGACATATACACGTTCATAAGCTGAAGGATGTTACATAAGGATGTTACTGGTATGCAACTTTAGCATCTGAGAGTCTGTCATTAAGTAAAATGCACAAGGCTTTTACTATAGGCACACGTGTACTTTTTCGTAATAAAGTTATCATAAAAGTACCTCTTTTAATGGGTGCTGATCATGACATATCATTACGAGGGCCTATCTGAAATACTTTAAAAATACATCTGAATGTAATGTGTACAAGAGCTTCTGTATGGGTCCATTCAGTTGATGTTTGATGAGGCTGTGTTTCTCTTTTATCAGATGAGACAGCACGTCACATTCTGGCTACAGAAAATCGTATTCTCATGTCAGTACTACTTGGATTGATGCTTTGATACACATTCAAAGTGTATGGAAATTGATTATTCCACCACAAACAAACCAGTAAAATGTCAGATTTTGCAGATATGTTATTCATTGCATCAGGCAAAGGTGGGTTTTTTTTCTAGCACTTACAAACTCCCATTGTTACACGGTGCCTTCACAATCTGCTAATTCTCACAGGTACAGCCTCACACTTCATCCTGTGAACTCAATTAACACCAAACTGCTTTCTTCTCCTTACACTTTATTTTTAACCTATAGAACTAATTGATTTCATGTTCTAACCTGGCACAGCGAACAGCCTGTTTTTATCTGGGAAACCCATGAATTCTCTGGTCGACTTAGTAACTGGAATGACAAAGTTTCCTTTGTGCTCAAGCTATCCCTTTCTATGACTTATATACAGAGGAGGAGGGAAACATGGATACTTTCTCTTCAGTAGGAAAAGAATGTGGTGATTCCAGTAAAAGAACCAGGAAGAAGCTGACCCTTCGTCGGTAGTCTGGACTAAATGTAGAAATTATCTATTGTTGACCTGACATTATCAAAAAGGCAGTTAAAACAAACAGTCACTTCTCATCCATTACAAAACACTCAGATAACAAGATGAGGATCCTATTGAGAGCAAATAGTAGAAATTCCATCCACCATGAAGACGATATGAAAAACACTGGCCACTCTCTTTATTTAAAATAGCTTCGCTACGACATTAAGGCAGACTGAATGCATTTCATGCCATTTTTTACAAAGTCAGTCCATTGTGGCCTCCAGCCAAATAACTCAGGCTAAGGATCATAACATTTGGATATTTATTTTATCAATAATCAATCAATTATAACACGCTTAGATAACTGAATGAAATGTAGTCTTTCAAGTGTACTTTAGTATAGTAGTATTTATGTTAAGGATGAGGGAAAATGGATGAATAGGTGCGTAATGCCCTCAATGCCTTGTTAAGATTTATGTGATGTCATTTAAATTTTTGATAGACAGTTGACACATTGGACTTCCTGTTTCTCTGTAACTACAGCGCAGTTATTTTGTCGTCAGGGATGTACAGAGAGGTTATGGCAAAACAGCAAAACAGGCCTGTGTTCACTTCACTTAGCTAAACTGTTCATACTTATTTATGCTAACATGATGTGCTCGATAGTGAGACTCCTTAATATGCCACATGAAAATCAATTGACACTGTGAATCAAAAAGAGAAACTCATGTCTTAATTTATTAATGCACCCCAGCAGTAAATATGTTTTCTGTACCCGCATGGAACCCAATCTACAAAAAAATCAGTTTGTCAGCTCAGTTTGTCAAAGTTAATCAGCACTAATTTAATTGATATCTCCACCATGCTTCCTCAGATTATTTTCGCATTTCAATGAGCACTGTATGCAAGCATGAATTCCCGAATGTGTGGAAAAGCATCTATTTTCTGAGTGAAGTGTGGGTCTATAAAATGGGTTTTTCATACCGTCTGGTTGTCCTCGTAGAGTTTGAGGTCATAGCCACTTAGCTCGACACAGAAAATGATTGCAGTCACGCCCTCAAAGCAGTGGATCCACTTCTTCCTCTCCGAGCGCTGTCCACCCACATCCACCATCTTGAAGGTGAGCTCCTTGAAGGTGAACTTGTTCTCCACGATGCCAGTGGTCATATCTCGAGATCGGAGGATGTCCTCTACAGTGGGGATGTACTCAGCTGCAGAGATGCGGTCCAGATCATTTAGATAGTAAGCAGTGTTGTCCTCTAAGTGGTACTCATTGGATCGTTGAAAGCACTCCTGGACCCCTGAGTCGGCCCACAGACGTTTCATGACCCCCAGCAACTCTGGAGTGATCTCCCCTTTGCTTTCAGCTGGCCCTGTGAGGGCAAAAAGCTGCACAGCATCATAGGCGCGATCAGGATTGTGAAAGTCAATCTTGAGGGTGGTTAGGGCACGAATGATGCGGGTGAGTGAGTCGATGGCGTTGTACAGGATTAGGGGCTTGTACTCCTTGCACGCCTCCAGATTGAAACCTCCACTGTGGATGATCTTCATCTGCTTGACAATGGTGCTCTTGCCCGAGTTGCTGGTGCCCAGCAACAAGAGCTTGATTTCGCGCCGCTGCCGTTGACTCTCCGAGCGCAAGTGGCGGTCGATCCGCCGCGAGCGCCGAGCCGCTTCCTTCTCCTCCGAGCTCTGACGGCATCCCATGGTCCTCCACCACGTGGTGAGCACAAAGGAACTCGTGCTGCTGCTTGATGGGAAAGCAAATTATAATGAAGTGGTGACCTAAAAGGAATTGTTGGAGGAGTTGCAAAGGGTCCTTCGTAAAGATGCTGCTGGGGAGTGGCGGACAAAGCTTTGCAACAGAACGTTTTAACAGGAAACAGGAAAGCCACTTCACAGAGGAGTGACTCAGGAGGATTTCATTCTTTGTGTTTAGGAGCAGTCTAAGTCCTGTGTGGGCAGAACCCAGACTTGTGGGACGCCCACACAGCGCCCGGCACTGAGGTTTGACTGCCTGCTGAAGCCAAGGGAGCTGGGGTTCATAGCAGGGGCTCCCCTGAGGACCGATCTGGAGCAGCTCTGGGAATCGTCAGTGTATGTCAGTAGAGAAATCGTTCGGGCTTGTTGCGTACGATGAGCAAAACCCCCTCACTCTCCTCCCACATGGCTCTTGTGGTGTGTTGCCCTTGTACAGCTTCTGCAACTCTTCTTTATTTGGAGTGTTTTGCCAGATCTTTTAAAATATATCTCTTTCTTCTGTGGTGTTATATCTCCCTGGCAACTGAAGGTCTCTGGATCTGTAAAAAAAAAAGAAAAAAAAAAGAAACGTGAATAACAATTGAAAAGACAATACACATTTCTGTTCTTTCAATAGATTAACCAAGATGTGGCAGTAAGATTTAGAGCCCATTTGTAGTTTTTACAATTTCAATGTCAAGCTCAAGGTAAGTCCACATATGAAACAATTAAAAACAGAGACCTAAAGTCAGGATTTTATAGAGGTACGGGAGATTTTTCATTCCTTTTATATTTTACCTTGATCATCACTTTATTTCTTCCTTTTTATAGATGATAAGACAAAATAATTGAATTTCAATTTAATACTTGAAGGGAGCATGGCTTGCCTCTGCTTCTAGTTTTCTTGCTCATCATGGCTAGTTGTCATCTAAATCTGATAGCACAAATGAGAAGGAAAACACATTTATATTAATTCTGGAACTTGCACTTTGATAAAAAAGGTAAGGCCATAAAATGTATAGTAATGTATTAAATGGAATTACCAATTGTTTCTTCACTGATCACTGTTCATGCTAAACGGCACTCTTACTAGTTACCCATTACTTTACAAGCCTTGTTCTTTGTACACTGATGATACAGATTTCTGCTCCCAACACCCCAACTATCTCTGTCTGCAATCCTGTGTTACTCTACTCTCTGAGCTAAAGCAGATCTCAGCAGACCACACCCACCCACCCATTCAGAAAGATAACACATACACTGAGTGTACACAAAATCAAGGTCAAACATACGCATAGAGGCAGACAAAGAAAAACAAACTCTACCTTTTGAAGGAAAACTGAAGCAGAAAAACCCAATTAATGTGATTACTTGTAACTAGTGGCATGTTCTGCTATTAACACTAAGACACAGAGCCTCTGACCATCCTCTTTTTGGTCCACCATATTCTGAAAGCGCCTTAGCGACACATCAGCTGTTAAAATGCTAACTATGAGTGGGGGAAAAGAGGCCAAAACTGCTTTCCCACTGCTGTAAAGCCCCTTTGACATACCTTGACATCTGTAGCTTAATTCTTAAGAATATAAACTGTGATTTAAAAAGAGAACATATATTTCTCTCAATATCTGGTTTCCTTTTAGTCTTTCTCGAGAGCGATTCAGCTGTATTAAAACATATACTGTACTCTGATAAGTTTGGGGACATAAAGTACCATCTTTTTCCAAATGTCAGAAAATTGAAGCAAAACCAAATCTTAACAGTAAAATCCTGTTGGATTCTGTAATACATAGATGCACATTGGAGCTGGCTGAATTCTTTTGGCTGAGTAACACTTGTGAAATCATACTGTGGCCTAGTTTTTCTGGTGTAACTTTACAGAACTGTCACAAAGACAGAGAGAAAGCATTTCTCAGAGCTGAGTGAGTGAAGTCCAGTCTTCAAATGACTGGGAGGACAAACAGAGCAGAACAAAACCATAACAAAGCATCACAACACAAACAGAGAGTAGAGCATTGTTTCCTGGCTCCAGGCACCTGACCCTCTCCAAATGGCATAGCCAGCCAAACCGGTTAATGCACATCACTGATTTTGAGAGCCTATGAAACACATTAAAGCTTTGTGTGAAGTCGTTTTAAATTGCTTTTTCACAAATATGCAACACTTGCGTTTCTGCACTTTTTGAAGTCCTACCACTTTACATAATTGTGAAGGAAGTGGTGTGCTGGCAGTTCAAAATCAATGCATACTGTAATCACATTAAATTGTATTAATAATATTTCCCATGCTATTATACTGCGTATAAGAAATTGTTGTCTGTTTCCAACCTACACCCTTATAACTAGAGCACAACACAGCAGGATGAAATGTGTAAAAAAAAAAAAAAAAAAAAGAAGAACAAAAAATAATTAACATACCGCCTACAGCTTGGAAATATGCTTACACTGTAAAACAAATTACATAGCCTGCTTCAAAGTTAAAATTGCTCTGAACACAAGCTACAACTACAAACAAAATGCCCTCTTTAAGGCTGTTTTCCATATGATGCCTTGTTGCCGTCACTTTTGTCCAATAAGGATACATTTCCAGCCCCTACCTCCTTTGGTCATTTAAATCTACCATCATTTAAGTCCAACCACCTTCTCCCCAAAAAGTTTTTAGAGAGGACACTGGTGATATCATACATTCAGCTCTAGTTCAAAGCTGAATCTTGTCACTTTAAGAGTGTTTGAGTGGAGGTAGAGCCAATGGGGGCCACAGACAGAGAGGCCAGCATCTTCATGTATCATGAGGGCCAGGGTAATGTGATAGCCAAGATGAGACCAAGTACAGTCCCTCTCCTGCCTTCCCTTTATGTCCCCCGCTGCACTTTAGCTCTATCCTCATCACTCTTCTTGGCTTACCTCCAATTATTAATTTACCATGCACATAATGACAATCACCCCTTTTACCAGAGATGAATTATTGTAGTCAGTGCTTCTGTTGTATAACAGTCTCATACATCCTGCTGTGGCCATTGAGTCCACAAAAAGTGCTTTAAAAATAAGGTCAATCACATTAGATTTAGTGGTGATTTTAATCCATCATAGGCTCAGCGTTGTTGCTCAGACACAATATCTGATTAAGGAAAAGGCATTACATGATATCTGTACACACCATGACAGTTAGGACCGTCTTAATCAAGTTAAAATTTAAAAGTCCGACATGTTCATCAAACACAGCAATGGACTTAAAGAGTTAAGTGTAGATTAGTTGACACTTAGAACATTAGACAATAATGACATCAATTTTATTTTTTAATAAAATCTTCTTTTTTTTTGCAATCAATTCCCAAATAGCATTATGACCATGTATGACCACAATTTTTAAAAGACCCTAACCCTAAACCTAACCAAAATATCAATTGTCTGTTCTAATGTCATGTGTTTGCAGGCTCACCAGGTAAATACTCCAAATGAACATGTCGTTCCAGGTAGGTTAAGCCATTGTTACAATATGACATCAATATGACATTCAATTGCACATAAAAAAAAAAAAAATATATATATATATATATATATATATATATACTCAACAAAAATATAAACGCAACACTTTTGTTTTTGCTCCCATTTGTCATGAGATGGACTCAAAGATCTAAAATTCATTCCAGATACACAATATTACCATTTCTCTCAAACATTGTTCATAAATCTGTCTAAATGTGTGATAGTGAGCACTTTTGCTTTGCTGAGACAATCCATCCCACCTCACAGGTGTGCCACATCAAGATGCTCATCAGACACCATGATTAGTGCATAGGTGTACCTTAGACTGTCCACAATAAAAGGCCACCCTGAAATGTGCAGTTTTTGCTTTATTGAGGGTCTGGGGACTCAGAACCAGTCAGTATCTGGTGTGACCACCATTTGCCTCATGCAGTGCAACACATCTTCTTCGCATAGAGTTTATCAGATTGTCAATTGTGGCCTGTGGAATGTTGGTCCACTCCTCTTCAATGGCTGTGCGAAGTTGCTGGATATTAGTGGGAACTGGTACGCGCTGTCGTATACGCCGGTCAAGCACATCCCAAACATGCTCAATGGGTGACATGTCCGGTGAGTATGCTGGCCATGCAAGAACTGGGACATTTTCAGCTTCCAAGAATTGTGTACAGATCCTTGCAACATGGGGCCGTGCATTATCTTGCTGAAACATGAGGTGATGTTCATGGATGTATGGCACAACAATGGGCCTCAGGATCTCATCACGGTATCTCTGTGCATTCAAAATGCCATCAATAAAATGCACCTGTGTTCTTCGTCCATAACAGATGCCTGCCCATACCATAACCCCACCACCACCATGGGCCACTCGATCCACAACATTGACATCAGCAAAGCGCTCACCCACACGACGCCACACACGCTGTCTGCCATCTGCCCTGAACAATGTAAACCGAGATTCATCCGTGAAGAGAACACCTCTCCAACGTGCCAGACGCCATCGAATGTGAGCATTTGCCCACTCAAGTCTGTTACGGCGACGATCTGGAGTCAGGTTAAGACCCCGATGAGGACGACGAGCATGCAGTTGAGCTTCCCTGAGACGGTTTCTGACAGTTTGTGCAGAAATTCTTTGGTTATGCAAACCAATTGTTTCAGCAGCTGTCTGAGTAGCTGGTCTCAGACGATCTTGGAGGTGAACCTGCTGGATGTGGAGGTCCTGGGCTGGTGTGGTTACACGTGGTCTGCGGTTGTGAGGCCGGTTGGATGTACTGCCATATTCTCTGAAACGCCTTTGGAGACGGCTTATGGTGGAGAAATGAACATTCAATGCCCGAGCAACAGATCTGGTTGACATTCCTGCTGTCAGCATGCCAATTGCACGCTCCCTCAATGCTTGCGCCATCTGTGGCATTTTGCTGTGAGACAAAACTGCACATTTCAGAGTGGCCTTTTATTGTGGACAGTCTAAGGTACACCTATGCACTAATCATGGTGTCTGATGAGCATCTTGATGTGGCACACCTGTGAGGTGGGATGGATTGTCTCAGCAAAGCAAAAGTGCTCACTATCACACATTTAGACAGATTTATGAACAATGTTTGAGAGAAATGGTAATATTGTGTATCTGGAATGAATTTTAGATCTTTGAGTCCATCTCATGACAAATGGGAGCAAAAACAAAAGTGTTGCGTTTATATTTTTGTTGAGTGTATATAAGGGTACATCATTGCTGAGTATGTTGACAAGAAATGAGAAATGTAATGTCTACTGGAGTATTTTATAGGTTGGTATCAGCACTTTCACTTATATGGAAGACCAGACTACATCCTCTAAAATGGTTTAATTGGATCCCATTGCGCCTACTTTTTGCAAAGCGCTATATAAGCATGTTGATTTCATTATGTGTTGGTGTGAAATCAATCTGGCTTTGCTGCTGTCTGTGACACGTGATCAAATATAATTCAATTAAATGGTATATGGATGCAGGTGATGCTCCGGTGCAGTGAGATAATGCATTGAGGATAATTGACATCAGTAGAACATTTGTGCTAAGCTGTGTCAGACTCAGGAATGAAATGCAAAACATATTTTACGTTATATTAATGGAAACAAGTCAGATTCTTGTGAATGGGAAGCTAAAGTGTGTGATGTTTGAAGAAAATGGGAAATGCACAGGTGCACTTTCAGTCACCTCGTAATTTATATCTGCATCTTCTTTTTTAAATGCAAATATTCTGCACCTTATTTTGTATATACAACATTCCTTGTGTAAATACTCTCTGCTCTTTTATCCTGCACTACATCGAGCTAATGCAACGAAATTTCGTTCTCATCTGTACGGCAAAGTTCAAATCTGAATGACAATAAAGGAAGTCTAAGTCTAATGGTTAATGAATGAGTCGTGCAGGTGTGTTCTTAGTGCTGTGGTCAGAGGTTTTGCTGAAAATATACCTGCTGAGAAAAACAGTGCACTTTATCTATCAGTCATAAATAGCAAACATGGAACAAGTAAGCAATGTTTCCCATTCATGAACCACTTAGCCAGTACATGTTTACAATAAGTAAAGAAAGAAAATGGCTCATCCATGACAGCTAAGCAGGCCAAGGTCTTCTGCAAAGCAACTTAGGGACTGGCACATGTGTTCGGAAAGTACAAAAAAAATTGCTGCTCTTGCATTCAGTTTTCTTATTAGGATAATCATTCAGAACAGATGAAACGATGCAACGGAAAATGTGACTCTTCAATGACTATATGATAAATCATATCCATATGCAACATGTATAAGCAGGCCTACGGACAGGCCGTACAACACAGCAGGTTCCGCATTGTGCCGTAAATATATTGTTATACACTTACAAAATGCCACATTTTCTCTGTCTAAAGACGGAAAGTACTACACAGAGAAGAATTAGAGGAACCACCAGTAAAATAATGTAAAGGATATACAGAAAAGCAAAATAGCTCACATTCCTACGATCAGCTTCACTTTACTCATGCTTGTTGCATCTGTCTAGCTTTTTCCATGGCTGGTTACAGGAAGACTCAGGGCTGTCTGGTCAGTATCTATATAGAGTGATAGAGTTATCCTGGAATCAAGCTGATTCACTTTTACAATAACTCTGGACAACTTAGGCATGCGACAGTAGCTAAGGCACAACTCTGTACTAACTTCAGCTTTAACATTAATTATTAAAAGTCTGCTTAAACCTTTAGGTCATTTTGGATATGTTTGGGCTTTGAAATGACTGTCCACACCAATAATATACTGTATAAATTGTCCCTCTCGATTAAGTGTGGGGTTTTTTTTAATTGTATGATTGTTGCTCTTTATTTGAAGTGCAAGCTGTGTTGTCTGGCAGGACATCAGTGATGATTGTTATCCTGCAGAAGTTTTGAACATAAGCACTACTTTTGTGTTTAGCAGCTCATCGAGTCACAGGGTTTCACATAAAGAAATATGACCAAGAATTTGATGATTGAGCGGAATGGACAGAACAGGAATACATGGAAAGCTTAATTCCCAAATGAAGGCATACATAACAGAAAATCTGGTAAACGGATGTCGGGCGGACTAATCCTCTTACAGATAGACATGATTGTTGCCATTTTTTTCCACACTATATGAAAATGCACCACAGTGGGTCAGACCGACAACTTTAACAGAAACATCGTATCTATTGCTTTCATTATGATGAAATGATAATCTCACACTGAGGTTAGTTTGACCCCGGAGATCAGGGTGACAATGTGCGGCTCTTTTGCCGCTGTGTTGATGTTGTTGAGCTACAGAGCATCAGCACACAACACCTGCTGCCAGAGATTTAGTGAAATGTCCACCAACGTTGGCATTTCTTTAAAAGGGAAGAGAAATTTGAAGAGTGCAGGCAGGGTTTGAAATTAACACCCACCAAGCACCAACTGTGGTTATATTTTCCGCACTGACGAGTACATTTCATAGGGTTTGCCCCCAGTCATGTATACAAATGATGCAGAGTTTTGAGTGTGTTTGTTGTCGCTGCAGCTTCCTTTTCTGCTCCTCTGCTCCCTGCATGTCAGAGCATGGCAAGGAGTGCTGACACACAAACATAGTACTGCATTTATCAACGATCAGAAACTAAATGGTCGTTACCTTTTCCCACTGCCTGCTGTAGCCTGTGAACGTATCCACACTGTTACGCAGCGTTGCATTATATCTAGACACTGAAGATATATAGTAGTTCACACTAAATGTACACATTTGACAACCGCGAAATTCTATTTTCCTTCCCCTTAATTCCTTCCCTACTACTACCTACCTTTGTAGTTTGTCTGCTTTTGAACTTCTCTAAAGTTTGTATGACTCAGGAACACTTCTGCTAGGTGATAGCTAGTTGATATCTAAAGGCATACCATCTATGTGATTGTAGGCAGCCTTTTAGGTGTGGGTTGTTTCTACTGTCTAAGTGTTATAAAATCGCGAAACAGACTGGATTACTTCATGGTTTATTTTGGCCGAAGGCAGACGACGCTGCAATAGCATACAATCATTTACGGTACAACCTACAAATTCACTCCAACTGGGGTACATCTCTATAAGACTAGACATAAGACATCAGCTTGACTCGTAAATGTCAGACATACTCTGCTGCTGTGAGATACTTTACTTTTAAAACTAGAATAGTTACTCTTAGATTGTATAAAGATTTAAAAGGTTTATATTCACAAAGTTGAACACATTCATTTGTACTAACAAACCCTTAAGCTGAAAGCAGCCACAGTAAGCTCATATTGGTTTACTCAGAACTGGTGCCTGCGTTAATGAAAGAATGTGTTTTATTTCCTAGATTATAAAACCTTTCAAAGTGTGAAGGGCTCCACTGTATTTTTGTTTTAATGGTTGAGAACTTTCTGTCAAAGGATTTTTTTGTTCAGCTTGAATCCCTGAGTCTGAGTGAGGATGTTGACAGTCAAAATAGACCCTATCTGAATATCATCCACGGCTGCAGAAATAGTAAACAATGAACAGCTCTTCTTCTGAAAGAGCTAACATTTCTTTTTAATGGGCTGCTAAAGCGATTTGTGTGAGGCTAAAATATTCACTATTGGTACATAGTATATTTTCACTGCTTGGCTGGTCATTGACAAAGCAATCACAGTCTTGAAGCTGTAATTGCTGGAGGTTTTTGAATATTTTATCAAGAGCAGACATGTTCCAGAAGCTCTTTCCTCATAAAGAGCTGTTACTATAAATAAATGTTGCCATGACTTAAATTGATCAATTTTCATTATTTAAAAGTATGTGTTCTAATTGCTTCTGTGATGGATTCCTGAATCAACAAAGAAACCCAAAGTAAGAGTTTTAGAGCTTGAAATACAACATAGAACAAGGAGCTAAAATGGCAGGAGGATGGTAATACTGAAATCAAAAGATTGAGTTTGTAGCACTTAGAGCAAAGTAAGAGATTAAAACCTTGTTAGAACAAATGGAGAAGGGCAGGCTTTTTATTATAAAGAAACCTTGCAATTTAATTTTGTTTCCTAAAAAAAATAAAAGAGTTCAACTGTAGATTGGAGCCATGAGGTTTAAATTTTTTACAATTTACTATGCTATACACCATGGGCAACAGCCTAGTAGTGTTTGATGTGCTGCACATGACTCAAATCAAGTCTTTAAAGTCTAAACTCACTTAAAGCTCATCTGGCTTGAGAATCCTTGAAAATCTTTCAGCAAAGAACACAGAAGACTAATTGACTACATTGAAGCTACAGTTTGTTTCACTGTAGTTGAAGTGAACAGCAGTAAGCGCATGTACTCCGTCTAAACTAGTGACTTCTGTTTGTATTGGTTTTTTTGTGTCTTTACTTGAATTAACTTTCTTCTGCCAATAGAGGAGATGTGTAGCATTGGATCAATGTCAATTTTAGATTTGTTTGATTAAAAAAATAAAAAATATTATTATTATTATTATAAATATATTGAATTGTCTAGAGTCAGACATGCAACATGAGAAATTAAGTGACCTTGAGATATGACATCTAAAGCCCCATTTCCACCAAGCGGTTCAGTTTGTTTCATCTCAGAACGGCACGCATTTTATGGTTTTTCCATTGACTAAAGCCGGGAAAGATCCCCAAATAATCGAACTGTACTGTCCTACTTTTTTAACCCTTCCGTTGTGGTGCCAAGAATATCCAATCCGACCCTAAAAGGTTGAGCTTAACACTTCAGTCCGTTGATTGGTCGAAAAAAACGTCACTTCACGTGAGACAGCGGCAAACACAACCTCGCCATGTTAAAATACACATTTCTCCTCGCGGCACACAGCCTTCTTTGAAACAAAGGGTCACATGCCAATGACAGAGTAGATGAATGTCTTCCATCTCTGGTTTTATTTGTGTCATGTTTTTCTCCTGTTTAATTTATTAGTGGGGTAGCTGTTAGCTGATATAATGTGACGCTAACGTAGCTCAGCATCAGGCTTACACGCCGCCTGCCAAATAGGGCACGCCGTACCAAACTGTACTGATCCATAGCAGACCACTTGGTGGAAATAGGGCCTAAGAGTGTGTTAGCTGCACTTAAATGAAGAAATCTGTTTATAGACATAAATTGAAGCTTAAACGTCTTGCCAGATTATATATATATATATTTTCTTTTACAGCATCTTTAAATAGAGCAAGGCTAGCATTTTTTTTTTGTTGCAAAACACCCAACTATATTACACTTTTTGCACAAGTATACATTTGACTCATGCATACATACATTTTGTGTTTTAATATGTCCAATCTGTTTTTCACATCATACTTTCTCCCAGTTGAGTAGTAACAACTGGAAAAATGAACTGGAGAAGTAAGCATGGCCAGGTTTACAAGAATTCCTTAATACAACAGCACAATGGGGGGAGCTACTTTTGATGATGATAATCTTTAGCTGTGAAAATGCATTTGCCACACTGAACATGGGGATCATAAATATCTGAAAAAAGGGATGTTATTCCTAAAGTCTATAAAATCCGTGGTAATCTTTTACCTCACCACATTCACTGTACAAAATTTGTTAATGGCGTTCCAAACCGATTGGTAAGAGCGAACATGCTCGATGACCCAGTTTTCAAAGATACAAAAACTGAGATTGATTTAAATTAGCAGATTTATCATTTATCATTCTCAGAGTTAAGTTTACAGAAAAGTAAATGTGTATATGAAATTAGTCTAACTGAAGTAAAGAGATTCGTTTTACAAAAACATTTCAAACACACAGACTTGTATTTAGGAGTCTTTAGGAAGCTACAAATGAAAAACGTGATCAGCAACACATTACTTTTGACTGTATTTACTGCTGCTTTAAAATTGTGGAATCTGGGACAGACAGCTGACAGTCAATTTCATGCTATAGCAGCAGAAAGATGGATCAATGTTACCACAACGCATGATCCTGTAGATAACACTGTCATGTGATTGATGCCTTTGAAAATCGACTGTGTCCCTTGGCTTATAAATTGCATGTTTTCTGTGAATTTCTCTGTGGCATGTAATAGTTTTCCAACTGAGAAGGCCTGCGCCTGTGTGATGAGTCATCCTACGTCAGAATCATATGAGATATAGGTCGCAGCGAGCAGTGTGATCCTCAGCATCATCCAACAGTTTAGACTACCTTATGCAAGAAAAGAGATGCTTCTGTATGAGCCTTAATTTTTCTGTGTTCTGTTTTCTCTTTGTATGACATTTTTTGTGAGAATAGGTTGGTATATAGAGGAATAATTGAACAAGCAGAAGACCTTTTCATTCAAGCTCTACACAATGCCCAGCCCCTCATATGAATGTAGTGTGAATGCACACTTACATGGGCTGTCAAATAGTCTAAAACTGTGGCTGTCAGCAACAGTGTCTAGGATTACTCTACAAGAAGTCTCTCGGGGAGAGATGTCTGAAAGCCTCTAATGTCACATAGCACCTATGCTCCAAAAGACCCGTCGAATCACATTGTGTCTAATGGATCACTCAGGATTCCTGCCAAAATTAAAATGATATACAGTCATCATTCAGACACCAATAGAAGATGCTCTTTTGTCTGGAGGATAGCTGTTGAACTGCATGTGTCTCAGAATCAGTTCTGTGTATCTAATGAAAACACATTTTAACATGCATTCTACAAAACGTTTCAATCAAGTCCTGTTGGTCTCGCACCAACTCATTTCTAAAGTTCTGGACTCTTTACAAATAAAGGAGGACCTTACTCTTTGTAATATTATTTAGAAACCCAGCATTGGTCAACCATGACAAAGCAATTGACAACACTGGCAGGGAAAAATCTTCTTTCAACAGAAAACAATCTCAAACACAATCAGACATGTTGGTGAACTGCTCTGTGCCAGCAAGAGAATAGTCATTATTAAAAGTAGCATTTTAAAAGTTACATAATTATTCTTTCCCGATTTATCAACTTGTTAAGCATCTCTTTGAATAAAACAAAATTGGACTCAAGTATATTCTCTTCTCTTATTAGCACCCGGTGGTAGACCATTTCTAGCAAAAAAAACAAACCTTAAGCCTAACCCTAGCTAAGTTGGTGAAGACAAAAAATGACTACATTTGCGATTTTACTTCAGCAGGGAAATATTCTTTAAATAAACTGTTGCTCTGTCTTTCTATGTAAACGCACAATACAGTTGGCCAACCTTGAACAACTACTATGTGGACTTTGCAGCAGCTTCAAGAGAAACAAATCAGTTTGACCTCATGTACAGTTTTCTCAGATGATGTATAACATCTGTGAAAGCATCGCATGGGGCCTTTTTTCCAGTGATGTGAGTAGACAAGGCTGGCATTGCACCAAGCACCAATCACTTTTTGGGATGTGCCAGTCTGGTCTCAGAAATTCTTCGTAGAGAAGACTTATCAATTGGGTCATATTTGACTTGTTCTGGCTTATGTCTGGCCATGCTCGAGTTTAGAACCCTTTTCATCCAACCTGAAACAGTTCTGGACAAACTGGATCTGTTTTGTGAGAGACTGGGGACCTTAACTGTCCCTGGAGGTGGTTCAAGCAGGTTGACCTACAAAACCCCTGTAACTAACTTCTTTAGGAAGCATGACGTTCATTTAAAATTCTTGATTTTACTCGCACAATAGTTTGTTCAACATTTTGTGTTATCGCTTCCTGACATGCTGTTCTGAATGCGGAGAAAGATGCCCGAGTGCTGCACACATGTGAGGACACTACTCATTCATTATGGAAAACAATGATGGGCTGTGTTCTCCTCTCTGCTCCCCCAAAACAGTGGGGCTGTTTAAAGGGTTGTGATGGGGTGGATGGGTGGGGGTGGGGTGAAGTCTCAGTATGTTTGATGCTGTTTTGTGATAATGCTCTGTTTAGTGCTCCTAATCTGAATGGCTGTGTTCCCCCTTCTCCAATGCACTGGGTCACACTGAGTCACAAGGCCAGCCTGCGATGACAATGGCATGTTTGTGCACAGGCCGAGTTATTGCGTGGCTGTCTGTTGTGAAGGGAGAAGATGGTACAAGGTGGACACTGGGGTCTCCTGGGCATGTCTGCACTGGCGTTCACATCAACATAAGTACACGCATCTTTGAGCCTTATAATCTGTTATATATTTTTGCAGGTCCATAAAGACATTTTCTGCATGAATAGACACATATTGTGGATTCCCAATTGACATTCAAACCTCGTTCTATTTCTATTACATATAAGATATACCTTGTCTGCAATAGAGGGAAATTGTGGCTGACGGATAATTTCAGATTTCCAGAGATGTTATCTGCAGTTTGTGATTTGAGAAGGGGAAAAATGGGGGGGAAAAGATTGCAGCAAATAATAACAATAAAAAACCCATTAACCTACTTAGGCAGCACTTTGACATACAAACCAAAAAGACAGTGCTGAGTGGTGAAGATGCTATCCTTTATGTTACAGTGAGGGTTTACCTCTGCAAAGAGATTTTGCTATTTACACCAAATGACGACCACATTTCCCAAATCAGCCAAATAGACATTATTTAAACCGTATATTACCTGCTTTAAAGCCCCACCCAAACACCAGCAAACAATACCAGCACAATCAAATGTCTGTGTTGTGCTTACGAGTGGGGAGGGGACAGATGTGAGAAAATGTTGCAGGCAAGCGCTCTTTTACCGTATGTGAGAAAACCAAACTGACCATTAAAAAGACCTCTGCACCAGAGTTTTTGTTGTTGTTGTTGTTGGAAAAATGTGTGTGAACATTTAAAGAAGAAAGTATAGAAACTTTTGGTCATAAAAGTTACTGTCATACCAACACTTTTGACCTGACAGCCTTGATCAAAAATATCTGATTTCATTTTTAATTCTGATTTGGGCTAAGCCTGTAATAATATTACAAAATGTCATAAACACAGACACAAAGGCCGACACACTGCCTTAATTTCTTCCAATAGAGACTAACATGCCTCATCAGTTTGTAGTTGGCCCGACACTTCCTCATCCTCCCCCTCCTCCCTCTTGTCCACCTCCTTGTTGTCATATGACTTCTGTTATGCATGTGCAATGGAATACAAAGTTGCTCTGTTAGTCCCCCTCTGCTCTGCCCTCTTAGATTTGAGTGCTGGAAGTAAGGTCCTCTCACTCGCTAGCTTCGGGAAAACAGACAGGCCCCTGTATGAGACAACAAGCACAGATTAGAAAGGAGGGCAAAGAGAAAGAGAGGGATGAATCGAGCTGATGTTATTTCGTGTAGCACCAACTTAATCCTTTCTCATTCACTGAGCCCCGCCCTAAGATTTTGCCTGATTCAACTTTCAGCTTTTTCTCACTAATGCTTTGCCGTTAGGTATAGAGCTCTCTCTCTCTCTCTCTCTCTCTCTCTCGCTACATCAGCGCCTGCCTGAAAAAAAGCTGTCTTACAGCCGTGTGTGCAGCGATGACACTTTGTCCTAGTACCTGGCAAGGATTAGAGACCCAAAACAAACACAAGCGCTGAGCCAGCTGAATGAGAGCAATGCCCCGACTGCACATAACGCTTCACAGAGGTCTGAACTTCAGAGAAACACATTTCCTTGTCCTTTTCTAGGAAGTTTTATCACCATGCATTATATAAAGGACTTATTTATGTGGCAACTCATAAACAAATGTTTACATTGTTCCGTAATTCTGTCCCACCCTCTCCAAGAGATAAGTCACGTATTAGATTAATCTTAAGCAGGCTGCACAGGGAGGAGGCTCCCCTCCCTTGGTATTAATATGTAATAGAGCTGAATGTAATTGTCCAAGCGTGTGGCACACTCACCTACTAGTTTAAAGGCGACCCAAAGTGCGCTGGACGTGACATTGGCCTCCTCAGTGCCGTAGCTTTCCCCCCAGCAGCCACTGTCACTTTAAAAACCCCCTCTGTCCCTGCTGTCCCTTGCCATTATGTCACCCTGTGAAGTGGATATAGCAAGTAACAGAGGAGGTGGAAGGAGGTCAGCTCAGCATAGGTTTTATTTTAATTCTAGTGCTCTTGTTTTTATGTGCATAAAGGTCAGATGAGGGGCCTGGACATCATTTAAACGATAAGTGAACAAAAATAGAAACACTAAAGAACCTTCAGAAATTCATTTATGTGAAGGTTTTTGCAGGTGTTTAAGAGTTCATGTTAATGCGTTTTTTCTTTGTTGGCTTAGAAAAACAAGAAATCAAAATCAGAATATTCCCATTTCTCCCATGACTACGTTCAGTCAACAGTCTGTAATAAGGGTGTGCTGACATTTTTCAGTGTGTTTGTATGTGAAACTTGATGTAGACCCATATGTGAGCACGTGTTTAACCTTTTCAGGATTCCAATATTTCACACCGCACCTGATCATCCATCATCCTAAAGCCGAGGTCATCGGTGACCTCTGACATTTGTTGTCAGGTTGCGGAGGAGGGCTGAACATTTTTACAGCGCCAATGAAGAGATTGATTTGATATTAATTCAGCTTTCAGGGTTGCAAAGAGTTTTTGTTAGGTTGAATATGACCTTGGTTTGCTTTTTGGTGCTAACTGTTTGAGACTGAGGTACAAACTGGACAAAATCCTCAAAGACACAGAATAAAAACAAACACCGTGAAAAAAAAGAAGAAGAAGTTTGTATGCAAAACAGTTACTTTTTGCGTTTCTTTGGACTGGTTGTGATGTTTAAGGCCACACTTTCTTCAAACATTATGAATGTCAATGAACCATTTAGATTTTTCACATTTAAATATCAAACATGAATTGTTAGTTTGGGTTAGAAAAAAACCCCACATTTTTAACTATTAAAGGTCATTTTATTGAGCATTTTGATCAACCTTATGACATTTTAGGACATTTTGAATGCTCGATTTATTGTAAAAAATACTCAAAGTGGTGTTAGTTGGAGCACTTTAAGCAGTATTGCTTTCCCTCTCCTTTGATCTGTTGGAAATTAAGAAGTTAGTGAGTTATACATGCTTGAAAAATGAAGCAACATCACTCGGGTTCAATAAAGTATCACCCTTCCCTGTCCATTTCTGTGTCAGCTGTGTTCACAAGATAAAGGCATGGAGGAATTCACCCTCCATCTTTGCCTCAATTCACAGATGTCTGAGGGCCTCGGTGTAAGCAGCTACTGGTGGAGCTATCACAGACACGTCCAGCTTTTTCCTGTGTCACATGCTCAGAAAAGACATGAAATCATCAGCCCTTTTTCATCCACTCTGTTACAAATCTTCTCATTTCTTATTTCTCTTTCTCTAGCCTCTCTGCTGCATCAACCTCCGCCCCTCTGCCCCATCTGCCTCCCTACTGTTAAACCCCCCCCCCCCCCCCCCCCCAGCCCCTCTCGACCCCTCCCTGCACTGGCTTTCTCTCCCATACACGTACACTACACATAAATACACATGCTCTCCTGATGCTAGAAAACCATCCCCAACCCCCATTGAAAAAAAAAACCCGGCAACGCTCTGTTGAAGAAATGAAATAGTTGAGACAGAAATATCGCAAATCATCCGGTTTTGCCTGCCTGCCTAACAAACGCACCCTTCTCGATCACTTTCACCGATAACATTTACTTCCAAAACCACACAGGAAAAAAAAAAAAAAAAACGAAACCCCAGCTCGAGATAATTATTAATTAATGCAGATGAGAACAGCAGACAGCAGGCTCTTCTAGCAAATCCTACAATGCTTCTGTGCCGCTGTCAGGCCACAATTTGCCCGCTTATTCCTGTGCCCGCAGAGTCAAACTCCACAGGATTTACACACCTCCATACTGCAAATTCACATCCAACATCTAGTAAAGCCAGCTCTAAGTACCGAACACCTGATCCTGTGTGATGGTGCGTTTACTCTCATTTCCTCTCCTGTTCCATTTCACAGCTTATGGCCTGGGCAGAGCACAGAGACATGCGCGCAAACAGACACACACATCTTCAATGCATCCTTCACTTGTCCTACATACAGTAATTACATGGACTAAATACTGCACTCAGATAAAAGCAGTCTTTAAGAATGGAGGATGCTCTTGGGAGATGATGAGTCAAATTGCAAGCATAGGATAGGAGCGTCCACTGGCACACAGCTAGCAGGGTGGAGGAGGGGACTGGACAGCCTGTATGCCATCTCTGAACATCACCTTCCCCATTTTTATCAGGAAAACAAACTCGTCCTCCTCACAATGGCTACAGTGAAACAGCCTCTTGCTCTGTGCTAAAAGCAGGCCAGTTGGAGTGATGACCAAAAAGCTGTCTGTTTTTTAGAGACTTACCGTGCTCATAAGGCAGCATCCATTTACAAAGGATACTGCAGACAAGCCCTGAAGAGAAAGGCTGTGTGCAATCCACCTTTAGTCCTGTCGCTTCATCTTCATCTCTTCCTCATTTTCACAGGAAAACACACACACAGACACACACACGTACACCTCGCCTCCTTTCTCTCTCTTATTAACGCCTGTATTCTATATCCTCTGTTGTTTGCTCCAAGGCAGTTGAGACACTGCAGCGATGGGGGTGGAGGGCGTGTATATATGTGTGCGTGTGTGTGTGTGCGAGTGTGTCAGAGACAGAGGCTGAGAGAGGGAGTGCAGGACAGAAACGGAGGGAGGAGTCAGCAGGGATAGAGAGAGGGAGAGAGAGAGAGGGAGAGAGAGAGAGGGAGAGAGAGAAGGGGGAAATAGTCAGGATTAAATCATGAGAGTAACAGAGAGGGAGAGTAAAAACAGGTTTTGATGGGGTCGGATCAGCATTAGTATATCTTTATTTTATACAAAAAATCAGCAATGAGGAATCAGAGCAGAGGCAAGATTATGAGTAGTTTTTTGAGGTATTATATCCTTGCTGACAGGCAAGCAGCAGGATTGGTTGTGATTTCATTGATGGCTATAAAAGACATAGAAGACGGGGAGAGAGGAAGGAGGAGGAGGAGGGGACTGGAGAGGAGAGGAAGGGAGGGGAGGGATGACGGCAAAGGAATGGGAGGGGGATTGGACGATGGTGTAATGTGCTGTTTCCGTGCCAACTGTTTCTGTGACAGTGGGTCCACTTCCTTTATTGCTATTGGATATAGGGAAAAATTGATAGAAGCTTTGGCAAATGAGGCGGCCTGCCACTGGGTGTGAATGGGTGGTTCATTTTTTTTTTTTACACGTTTCTTTAGCTTCCTATAATCTATGGGAAATAAAAATAAAAATGAGAGCGTTTTGCTTTACTGCAACACAGGAATATAAAGTGCATGAGCATGATGTGAATTATCGCTTTGTCATTATGGATGCCACCAGTGTGTAAAAAGATTCCCCTCCATGACATAAACACAAAGACAACACTGTCCAGAAGCAAAGAAAAAAAAATCCCCAGATCAGGTTGCTCAGGGTGTGGAGTGTAATGTAATTGCCTGGACACCAACCCTGGTGTCACGAACTATGAGATAATTAATCTGCTAAAGGCCAGAGAAAGTGCACATCTGGTGGGGGTGAAAACTTTGCCTCTCTCTGACCTTCCATCCAGTCCTTTTAATCCGGCCTGGCAGGCAGGCAGGCAGGCAGGCAGGCAGGCAGGCAGGCAGGCAGGCAGGCAGGCAGGCAGACAGGCGGGTGGTGTATTGTCCCCATTCTTTTTCTTCATCACTTTCTCCTTTGCTGCGTCCCTCTCTTCCTTTACCTCCACTAAACATACATTGTTAATCACTCAGTCATTCTGTTGTGTAATGCACAGAGCATGGAGCGTCCAACGATTTCACGGTCAGTCCACAGCGCACGCCTAAAAAAGGAAACCTCAGACATTAAAGTAAAATCGCACAATCGTCATGCTCCTGTCCCTGTATATCAGTACGTACCGTATAAGCAATTACATGGTACAATTTGTTTTAATGTACTCTTTTTTATTGCTCGCCCACCAGAACTTGTTCCACACCATGATTAAAAATGGACAAGACAAAAAACATTATCCTGCTTACTAAATTTGTTTTATGTACATTTATCTGTTCGCTTATTGTGCAGCCTGTGACAGAAAAGTGTATTGACAGTTCCGTTGATGACATGCAGGACTCTGAGGTTCCAGCTGGATCAATCCAGACAAAAGCCTCAGATGAAACTATTCAGACCACCTGTGATATACACAGGTGAAAGTCCCTGTATTGTTGTACTCTATCTGACAGCCGAACTCCTCTGACATTTTTGCAAGAATTAGCTTACTCGAATGAAAACATTTATGTACAGAAATAAAAAACTTTATTTGCCTTCAGTCATAGCTGGAGGCCAGCTGATCCGTTTCTCTTAATGCACTGTTAACCTGCTCACAACTGAAGCTGCCTAAAACTACTTTAAGTAAATACAAGAGTGTTTTTTGAGCAACAAACGCTATCTGACGCACATCTACTCGTCTCCATCGCTAGTTACAAAGATTGAATTCTTGGCGAAGGAGAAACTGATAATATGATATATTACCTTTTGAAAAACTTTGTAACTTTGTGGAAGATTTTTTTAAACGTCTGGGCTTCATTTTTATCTGATTCCAGTTGTTGCTTTATCTGTTTGAACAACTGAAGATTGCAGCCTCTTGTAAAATGTCTACGCGTAGTTTCCTGTTAGTTTAAGAAATAATTTCACTGTGAACAAAGTTTGGTCATACTTGAACTCAACAGCCAAATAAGTACACCCCTCAGTTCCAGTGCACTTTTAGACGCTCCTCCCCCTCCAATTTCGACAGCTCTACCCAGTCTTTTTTGAAAACCCCAGTGTAAACCAATGGGACTAAGCTGAGGGATTGTCTTTTAATGCACTCCCAAAGCTTTAGAAGAGCCTGTTCAAAGTGTTCATTTTGGATCTGTCCTTTCGTTTTACTTGTTAGAGTACTACTGACCTATTTATTTTCAAAATCACTTTAATGACTTCTTCTATGTTCTTTTCCTCAAGATGTTCTCTGCCAGTGCCCTTTAACCCCTCTGTCTCCTTGAACATGTTTTCATCCTTTTCACTCTCCATAACACTCACTGTCCTTTTTTTTGTCTTTCCCAGATTGTCTCTGTGCCTCTCCCAGCTTCCTGTCTCCCTAATCCTTAATCCTGTGGAAATCGGTCAGGCAGAATGAGCCAGCTTTGATCAGGCTCTCATATCAGGCGTGCTAACAGTGTCAGCACACCCGGATCCCACAGAACCCTGGAGCCCAGGGGGGAGAGCTTCAAACAGGCATTCGCTCCAGACTCTGCTTGAGAGGACGGGGGAATAGAGGCTGCACTGCAAAAGTAACACTTATGTCAACATTTGCATCATGATTAAGCATCTTCAGCACTGTGCTTAACAGCAAGCAAGACATTTGTCTCACTGGTGTTTTGGTGTTGGGATCTAAGGCCACAAATTATACTTCGCTGATTGGAAGGCATCTCACAAAACACCTGCTTGTCTTGTAGCACCAACGCATCATGAAAGAAGCTGCAGATATTCTACTAGGGAGGAAATATCGTTGTATTCACAACGTTAAATTGTATTTCACAGAGTCAGCCTGCTTGTTACACCAACAGATGTGGTGCATTAAAATTCTTCCTTCTCACAATCACATGATCAGGAAGTAGGATCTACAACAATACTGACAGTGTAGTCAGTTTTCTATCTTCATCGTTTCAGAAGTGTAATAAACAGAGAATGAGGCGTCTAGCAGAAGGCGTGCATGAGCAACATCACTCGGCAGGATGTTCCCCGCTCTTTAACTGACAAAGGCAGACCACAAACTTTTTGCTGATATTACAATGGTACAATATAATACAATTACATTAAAGTTAAAGTCATCTTTATTGCCAATTTTTGCAGTGCAGTGCTGGACATACAAAAACGTTTAAAAAATGTTTCTCTCTTTCTCTCTGTACAAGCTGTAAAAGTATAAAAAGATTTTAAAAAGAAAATATAAAGGATAAAATACAGATGTTAAAAGATAATGTACAAAAGCTGTGCATTCAAAAACAACAACATCATGATAAATGATACATTTAGCTTACAATTAATCTTATATGAATTGTACATTAGAACATGTTAAGATACTTGATAGACTATGAAAGAGCATATTACTTTTTGATATGTTTACACTGCAAGACTTGGTAAGTAAAGGCTGACACTTAGTGGTCAAGCATGTGTACTACAAATCTTAACTCCGCTTTATTTGTATAGCACCTTTCATGCATATAACATGCAGCCCAAAGTGCTTCACAGAAGAAAAGACAGTACAGAATATAACACACAGAATGCCAATTATTTGTATTGACAAAAAAACAAACAAAAAAAGCAGAAGAAATTCCTATTAATTAAAAGCCAGATTAAAAAGGTGGGTCTTAAGTTTACTTTTAAAAACACACAGAGAGCTCTCTGTTCTGATGTCCAGAGGCAGCGAGTTCCACAGTTTGGGAGCATAAAAACAGAAAGCTCTCTCCCCGGTGCAATCTTACAGTATTTCATTTTATTTGATAAACGGATACGTTTGTCCTGCAATTTTAACATTCATTAGATCACTTTATTGACAGTTTGCGAAACGAATTCATGTGTTACACAAACTAAGAAGAATTCACAGGTGATTGACATATTTCAGGTTCTTCATTGTGTAACATTGCAATAATTGAAAGTCTATTTTTGGACTGAAATCAACCAAATACTTTAAAAATGAATGCAAAATCTTTGCGCACAAATAACAATGGGCTAGCCATTGTACTCATCATCATTTTCACTTTATCTTTATTTAAACTTACATTACAAGCAACATCTGTGTATGTGTGCCTTAAAAGTCTGATGTTAAAATGAGCTCAGTGCACAAAATTGAGTTTTTAAAATTACATCAGTCAGTGAAAATCTATAATTGAAAAAACACAATTAATGCTCATCATACAATCTGTACGTCAGCCCTTATTGCTTTTAATTTGTCAACAAATCTAAACCAAGCTGGTGGCTAATAGATAAACTACAAGCCTTCAGTTTTAGGTTAAGACTATAAGCTTATGTTTAAAATATTATTACCTTATGTAGCCCAATATTTGTCTGCCTCCAACAGCGTTGTGGACACAACCAGAAAAATATTCTCCAAACTGGCATCTCTCCTCTTTTAAAGTTCTGTGGATGAAAAGAAACATTTCTTGAATAGAGAAAATTGTTCTTTTCATGTGAACTAAAAGATATAATGTAGGGGTTATGTGATTTCTTAAATAAGTATGAAATTAATAACATGTACTTATTCAGTAACCCTTCTTCATTTCCAGAGAAAAATCAACTGTTGTGAAGCTTCATTTTTAAATAAGGGTTGTCGACAGTGGGCTGCATGTTAGCCAGGATTCTGCCGAGGTCAGCAAAGAAGTATGGAAACTAATTAAAAACTCACGCAGCTTTGGTTTTGTGTCACAAGATAGCTGAGTGAAGGTTAATAGATGCTGCAGAATACCCTCATATGCCTCTGAAAGAATAAGACCTTTGGTTAAAGCTGTCCCTGTATCCAGTGAATATGTGATCCTGCTGCTGAGAACAGATTGTACATAATCTGTAAGAAAAGCAGCTCTTTGCAGACTTTGATAATCTCCTCACTCTTCAGCTTGAGGGAATCCCATTGACCCCTTTCTAAACCCTTAATGCTGTCTTGATCTGCAGGAAGACACTGTCTCGTCTGGCACCACCAGCCAAACTGTAATAGGGATGGTTCTATTGTCAGGCAAAAAATATTTGTTTCACCGCAAATTAGTGTAAAACCTTATTCAGATCAATACATATTAAACAGTGGAGATGAAAAAACAGAACACGCATTTCTGCACTTTGCCTTGTGATTTAGACTTAATAAGGATTAGAAAATAAAAGCTGGCAGGGTTACATACATCATATAGTCATATTAGCTCAAGACAAGAAACTAATGTTAATAACTGTGTGTCATAAGTGTAACTATTACTTTTCAGTCAGAATAAAAGGATCACACAGGATTTATAACAGTCCCATAAGTGTACATGGATAATTTAACAGCCGACCAAATGTTTTGTTTTGTAAAGAACAGAGACATATAGTAGGCCCTGTCTGCATCACAAATAGCTTAACAAATCAAGATATTTAGATTTGGAAACATGTCAAATTTATAATCCATAAACATTTGTGTCTCTGTAAAAGAGAGAGAGATAGATGTTATTGATCTATAGAGGAAAATTCACTTCATGTAGCACCTAACCTCAAAGTTATTTTCCTAAACTTTACATCTAGATCAAATGTAGAACACTTATTCCTAAATTGTGTACAAGGACGTAACACCATCCACCAATGCACAGTGTCAAAATGACTTTTTACGATCCTCAAGCAGGACAGGCTATCAGCTCGGACCAGAATAATGGATATGGGGTCGAACAGACAGCGACATAACAGATAATAGAGACTGGTAACACTAATGCAATAATATACTGCATGTGACAAATATTATCAGTACAAATATATTATTCATATTTGTGATATTGATATTAATCATAATTGAAGCAGTGGGAGTTCAGCGCTTCCACAGCAGTCAGCTGCAGACATGACCAACAAGAACCTGTGAGACCGGGCAGCACAAAGCTCAAGTGAAGATATGAAGTCAGTGACAGCCGTTAAAGGGAAATACTTGCAAAGACATGGAAACGGAGAGGTGACAAGAGCTTGGTGTGATAAGACTCCCTATAGTCTAGGTTTATGGCAGTGCAAAAGGGGATTGTCCAAGCCTGAGCCAGCCCTCACTTGAGACTTGTATAAAAGTTTAAGGTTCCTCTTGAAAGTGGGAGAAGTGTCTGCCACCTAAACTAAACTTCAGATGATTCTAAAAGTGAGGGGACTGTTAACTGACAGCTCTGCTACCAACACTGCTTTCAGAGACCTATAAGGCACCACAAGCCAGACTGTATTAGAGCCCTATGTGTTACAAGGGTTAAATTGCACCATGAGATCTTTAACTTATGATGATGCCTGCCATTAAAAGCGAGCGAGGTGAGAAGAGGGATTTTGAAAGAAATGTTTTATTTTTTAAGAGAGACAACATAGAAAACTCAAAGACATGTTGTCTACAAATATGTCGCCATTTATGTTTAAGTGTGCATTTTATGTTACATCACATGGTCATCTCTGGGTGCACTGCACACTCACAAATGTCTTCTCAGAAAGGGTTCCGACCTCCTTTCCATTTGGGACTCAGTGGTGGCTTTTAATGTCTGGCCTTTGTCATAAAAACTGACATTTTGACCAGCATCATTTTTAACACCCCACACATTAGAGGTTCACACTCCAGTACAGTGAAACACATATTTCTGTGACATTAGGCCTATTTTTAATATGATGTCACAAAGTAAGGTGGTTTTGAATGTGCAGAGTAGGACAGAGCTGCTGTGTGTGCTGACAGCAGGCCATACATTTATGTGTCCATCAGAGCAGCAGTTACGTAATTTCAATGCTATCCATTTACCCAGAAATGCTATAGGAACACTGACAGCCTGAAGTGAAAGATTCTCATTGATTTCTGTTGACCGCTGTGACTTTTTCTACAGCCACTGTTATATCAAACAACCAATTGACCAACGATGACAAACCTGTCGTGGATTCCGAGAGATCTGATATTTATATTTGTTGTCCTCTGAAAATCAATCTTAATGTATTTGGTTATCAGTTGATTGCTTTTGCAGTGTAAATGCCCAAATAGGCAGATTTCCATTACATTAACTGACCAGTCATGATAAGTCATGATCCCCAGACAATACACTTTTCTACATTGATCTAAAAACTAGATTTCACTTTAGTTTTCAGTAGACCTTGATGATCCCTCAAGGATGAATCCATCCGGCTAAAAAATCAAATTCAAGACATTGGAATCTGATTGGCAGAGTGCAATTCAATTCATTCAGCATGTTTTTGTTAGAAGATAAACGCTTTCATCAGCTGTTTTGTTAAACCTTGAGTCAAAATTTCAACTGCGCAACAAAAAATCTTTATTGCTCAGTTTATTGTCTCTGAACTTTACGAATCCTTTAAAAGAGATGAACCCTAATTCCTGTGCAGTGTACAGAGTGCTGATAAGGATCTACAGAATAAGAAAAAGTTTACAGACATGCTAATCTGTTTATGCAAATCAAAGTCAATAAAAAATGTAATAATTGCAAAATTTAAAACTTCAACCTGATGATGGCACGATGTGAAAAAAAGAAAATAATCACCAAGCTAACAGAGACCATGAAGGTCTTCGCCAAACACACGTCAATTACCCACAGGTGTTAATGCATTTAATTTTAAAGCCACACTACAATTATGGTGGTGCTACATACTGAAGAACATGATTTGAAATGTATCGATTTGCAAAATCTCAAGGAGAAAAAAATCCTAGGCACACTGGACAAAAAATGTCAACAAAGGGGAATAATATAATTTATACAAAAATACTTTATTGATCCTGTAAAGGACCAGATATTTATCTGAAACATCTATCTGAAATGCCTCCTGGATAAATTTCTTAATAGAATAATCTTTATTCTTGCTCACTTTAGCAATGTCTACATTATTGAAAAATACAGATACAAGACTAATTTGAGTCAAACTTAGGGCGGAACTTCAATTGTTGTTTGCTTTTTTAAGAAGAGGATGAAAGAAGATTTACTTTATTGAACCCTGAAGGGAAATTAGGTCTTTACATTCTGAGTTTATGCTCTGAGTGAGTGAGCTGCCCCCAGCAGGCGCTCCGGGGCTGGTTGATGAAGTGTCTTGCCTAAGGACACACCTGTCATGTTGTTCGCAGAGCGACTCTACCCACTGAGCCACAGCCGCCCCCAAGGGGTTTAATACTTGATTTGGAAAAACCTGAATGAGCTATATTCAACAGAGCGGAATGATAGCCAGCCGTGGATTAAGTAAAAAATACACTGATTGGCCTAGTGGGGCACTACAACAAGTTGGCCTAAAATAAAGTGTTTTTAATTAAAATTAGTTAATTTCAATTGTGTTTAATTTTGCTGTCTTGGTGTTTGCATTTTTATGTGTAATGCATCCATGTTCATCTGTCACTGGCATACCCTGTCACATTCTTTGTTTTTGTATTGTTGTTTTAAACCAATTAATTGTTCAATTTTAGTACACTGTTTCTGTGACTGTGGTCACTTGACCACAGTATGTGCAAGACTCTAACAGAAGATGACACTTTGCAAATTATAGATCTTAGTTATTTTAAACCAGTTTGTCTTCGTCCATGTATTCATAAATATTTTTCTCACAAAATGTTTCTTCTCAACCCGTTGAAATTTTAGAATATTAATTAAAATGGTGAAATATGAAGGGAAATTATTTCAGGTATTTTGTCCTTATGATATATTAAGTCACGTTTCGCATAACTAATCATAAGATAATGTCTAACAGTTACATGTTGAAAGCGACGTCATGCTCACGGTTGTGGTTTGTAGGTGTATATGATAGACTGCATTGCTGCCAGCTGTAGAGAAACCATCGCGAGCCTTCTCCGTGCACAGGAGCGTTTCCGTGCGCGTGCTACTTGTAAAGCTCTACAGCAGGGCGATTTTGCGCGCTCCCGTGACTCTCGCCATAGAAAACAAAGCTGAGCGTCTTCCATAACTGCTAGGGGGGTGCAGACTTGAGGAATATACGAATTTATCCTGGACACACCGTGCTGAATATGGATTTACAGTGGGTGTAGCATCGTTAAAGACCGAGCCTTTTTGGCTGGGGTGACAGCAGGACATTAGACGAAAAATAACACCAGTGTGTGTGTGTGTGTTTTTTCTCGGGGTGCTTTGTCTTGTCCACCTAACGATAGCAAACCATCATTCCTATTTCAACTGCACGATATCCAGCTAGTGATTACTAGCTGCGGCCGGGATGCATCACCATGTTGTCACCTAAAACTAACTGCTAGGACGTCGGGTTTGTGAAGGATAAGCTGAAAACATCGCCGAGGTCCTAACGGGGTTGTCACCGGGACCTGAATCTGTGTGAGCCACAGTCGCGGAGCACCTCTGTTTTCGGCGATATGGCGGAGCAAGGCTACTCATCCTGGTGAGTGCGCACAGGCACAGCGCTACCGATTATAGTCGTAGCTACCTTGAGTTAGCTGCCAAGCCTGCATGATATAGGTCAATGAACCAATGAATAACACCCCTGACAATTCACGACCACCCTGATACAACAAGATGCTTTTAATACAGTTCAGACAGCAACATGTCACACATCCTTGCATGTATATTTTTTTTCCTGCAGCTTTGATAACCGCTAACGGCCAACCTGAGCTCGTTTGGTTAGCTAGCAGTAGCTAATCAGCTCTACCAGCTGATGCTAACCATATCCAGCTACGCTCAGCTCCAATGGACGAGCTAGCCTGCTAGCTAGCTAACGACTTGAGCTAGGCTCATTTGGTGAATGAATATGTCTTTTGTGTCTTTCTGTTCTTGCTTTCACAAACGCGTAACTTCACACAGCGGGTGTTGAATGACCATGTCGATGAGATTAGTGGACATTACCTATGCCAATAAATTAGTGCTATCTTATTATAAGACTAGCATTCGTCGTCGACCCCGTTGCACACAATAACAAAGGTTTGTAAGAGCTAAGCTAGCGGTCTGACATCGAATAGTCATGAACCTAAATGCCAGCTTTAAGGGTAATCCTGGCATCGTGAAACACCACAAGTAAAATTAATTTACCGAACTGGGCTGTGTGTTCACATGTGAACTTTATAATGTAGACTGAATTTTAGCCTAACGAGAGGAGAGAGAGAGATGAAGCCAGACTGGGATGATGTGAACACTGAAATGCGTTGTCCTCATGAATGGACTTGAACTTCTACTCAGGCCTTGTTATTAATATAAGCTATAATGTTCATTCTTGACTCTAGCAACAGAGTATTTTCAATGGTCATCATTTAAACAGCATCCTCTTAAATACGGACACTAGTCCCAGTATCTCTGACAGAGCAGAGGTGCACAGAGTTGACTGGATCTCATTTCATGTGATCATTTTTGTCCCTTTTGTTATGTAAAGGTCCGCTATTATGGTATTTAGATGTCCTTTGCATGCTTTTATTAGTTTGAAATCAGGTAGATAAGCATTTGAGATATTTACAAACAAAATACAATATTACGGATTGTCACTGTAAGCACTTTATGTCACTGTGTTTTCTATGAAGATGAGCTACTCAGTTGTTGAGCTTGCACAAAGAAAACCACAAAACAGACTGCAGGGTTTTTTTAATCATAGATTTTAGGGTGCCATTGCCTTTACACATCTGTGGCTCCTTTTAACATCTGTTTAGTAATGTTGATGGGGTGCAGTAATTGAGAGGTCTATACCCAGATTTTATCGAACATAAACACAGACATGGTGGGTATCATCGCATTATAGGTCCTGAGGTGATAGTACTTCTGTTTGGAGCCGGGTTTAAGACTTTAGATGCTGTAATACAAAGTGGCTTCCATGCTCTAATAGACTTTTGTGTATTCAAATAAACATAAGATTGAATTGAGATTGTCCATCATGACAGAAGAAGCTAGTCTCAGTATATCAGTCATTAGGAAGTGCTTATTTGCCAGTATGCTTGTTACTGTCTCCGACAGTGTCAGGCTAACCGTGTAATGCATAGCTATCTGCTGTACATTATTATAACACATTATATCACATGACTTGTGGCTTTTAATTCACGTCCTTTCATTTAATCTGTTTTGATTTATTTTCATTCAAAACCTGATTTTGAATTAGGAATGTTCAACGCCACAAATGAAGAAGGCCCACCAAAACGGTCATTAACAATCTTTTTTTTTTCTTTTATTACTTTGCCTCTTCTCTACTGTTTGACTAACCCCAGACCACATCACATCTCAAACCTATGAACACTGCAACATCCTCACAAGCAGAAAGACATGTACCCACATAGCTTTGACAATAGAAAGGTACAGTTCAGTTTGACAGCATGGAGAGAAAAAACATGCATGAAATGAAATCGTTTCCTTTTGCATACCCAGTCATAAACAATGCAGTTTTGCATTTGTACCATTTTGTTAAAGCAGGTCTCAGCAGTCTTCTAATGTACACAGAGAATGCAATCTTCAGCTGCATTTGCACTTTCTGTTTCGTATGATTAGTTTCATAGCTACTTTAAAGAGGACATATTATACCCCTTTTCTGACAGCCTCCTGTGCCCCAAATGAAACACCTGTGCTTTGGTCCAAATAGAACATGAATCAATCACCAGAGGTTTGTGACCCTTAAGAAACCAGCTCTCTCAGAACACTCCATTTTGGTGTGTGTGTCTCTTTAAATACAAGGAGTCACCCTGAGTTTTCCCAGTAGACATCACTCCTCTGTAGTGAGAATCAACATGGCGAACCTGTGCAAAAGTTTGGCTCTTGGCTGGAGGTGGAGTCCATGTGTGGAGATACAAGGGGAGGGGAGAGAATAATTTTTTTGTTTTGTTTTTTACCAGAATCCAACTTGTGATGTCACAAACTGAGACAATTTGAAACTGAGCATTTTTCTCTGTGTGGTAAGACTTAAGCAGACCACAAACAAAGATTTGGGTGGATTGAATTCAAATTTTGTGGGTTGATGGACACTTAGGTTATCCAAATAAATGTTCAAAAACTGTTGAGGTGAATTATATAATAATATAATATGTTCCCTTTAATGCTCCCTGGACAAACTGGTGAACTCATCTGGTTTTATAGTTGAAAAATGTAAGGATTCTCATCAGCCTCTACAGTAGGTAGCATTCCAGCTTAGATGACCTCTGACATCAGTTGGTCGTGTTTAGTTAACAACCCACTGTTACATCAATGTGACAAGAAGGATGATTTTACTACTTTCTCTTCCTCATGTTACAGTTCTGCAGGTCATCAAATTGCCTGAAGTGCAAGCCAGAACCTTTCAACGAGCACATCTTATCAGTGAGCCTGTGAAAGTGATGCTTCCAATAGTGAACACAGGGCTGGATGTGTAAGAAGTTATACAGATCATTTCCCTGGTTGGCTGACACATTTTGGGGCTCATTTGATCAAAATTTAAAAAAATAAATTGTGAATCACCATGCCACTTACCAGGCAACAGCAGCCCATTGGCTATTTACTTTATCATGACAGTTGGCTTGCCCAATCATGTCTCCCCAGAAGGTAAAACCCCCACCCACTTTATTTTGCTCTTGCTCAGAAAAAAAAAAGTTTCTCGGAGGAAGTGAAACTTCAGTGTCAAAGTGATGAGCTATATGCAAAAAAAAAAAAAAAGAAAAAGCGAGTGAGTGAAGTCAAAATAGATGCCTCAAAATGTGTACACGTTCTGGAGTCCCTGCAGCAGGCATGGTCTGCCTTTGCAGTAGCCAGTATCATGGCGCCACAGCATGGGGAGGAGAGGTGGCACAGCCAGGTAAAAGAGGCGTAGGTAGCCTACATTGTGAGCAGGAGGAGAGTGAGGCTGTAGCAATAAATAAACTTGAACAACCTCATGATAACCTGGCCAAGCAGTGAGTGACCATCGTCTGTAAGGTAACGTATCAAAAACATTATTAGGCTGAGGGTTAGTTATGTAAGAGTCAGTATTTTCATCAGTATAAAGTTTGAGTACTTAAAGTAGTGACAGAACAGTCCAGTATTTCTGTCGGACTGTTTAGAACAGTGATCTCATATTTGTGTTTTTAACGGTTTCGGCTTTATTCAATATACATCATATTATCTTTCGCCGTTGTGAGTACATATTTAAAATACAGTGGGGATTCCTTTGTCTCTGTACTCCAGCCACCCGGCGAGACGTTCAGTGTTTTGCATGTGACTATCAGTTTAGAAACAGCTTGTCCTCAAAGTACTAAATGGATTAGAAGTGTCAGCCTGGCTGATATTGGATTTTAGGGGTCTTAACAATATTGGGGATAGAAAAAATTTCCGACACCGGTATGTATGTCGATATCTTTGTTAGATCTACTGTAAGTTCGATCTGAATGTTCTCCACTTTGTTTTTGATGTCATTCCGCTGGATCACTTGTAACATTGATGTAAAGACAAATATTATCATTATGGCGTCGTGCAGCGGACTCAGTTGCTTCGTCTTCCGCATTGTTTTTCCAGAATCTCCGGAGCAGTCCTCCCGTAATTATCTCGATAATATCCGGAGTGCGTATGTGAAACCGGCAAAAGGAACGTAGCGTCTCTCCCGCTCTCATCAGATCAGATTAGTCTTGTCTCTTGAAGATTTACTCCTCCTTTTATATTTCATTTTTATTTTCCTCAGTGGGGTCTAAGGCTGAACGATTTTAGGAAAAGATTGAATTGCAATTTTTCTGGCAGAAATTGCGATCTCGATTTTTATCACGATTTTCTTCAAATCAAGCTTGTGCAATGTTTTCAATGTATACAGTAACATTTACAAACATGTCAGGAAATTACATCATACTAGTTAAAACTTTAAATGCCAGAACTCTAAATTAATAGAATGAAAGCTAAAGTTAAGAATTGATTTCAGATTTATTTATTAAGAAGAAACACACAGACGGTGTGATGTTCTTGGTTTTAGTGTCAGTTTGACAGAAATCTGGTCACAAGTGTTGATATATTTTGTGCCTTTGTGGTTTCCGTAGGTGACTTAGTTCACAGAAGTAATGCAACAAGAGAAGCCAACAATGTCTCTATAGTTTCTTCTGGACATACGGCCGAAACATTTATCTGTGAGCGTCATTTCATGTTCAGGTCTTGCATTGTTTCTTTTGAGTAAGTTTAATAAAGTTACAACGTGAGATAACAATTGACACATTCGCGATGCTAACCGCTAGCATTCCTATACAAATTCTCATCGACGTTAGCATCAAGCTAGCGGACTTTTCTGTTGTTTAGCATATCAGATGAATAACTTATGTTTTGATGTCTGTTTAGTTTTACAGTGCTTCTTTAATTAAAGACTGGACAAAGAAACTTCAGCTTCTTTATTGGAGGAAAACTGTTAGCTATCTGTCGAGCTGTGTATCAAGCTAAAGAAGTCACGCACACACGCAGGGGCAGAATAGACGGCGTGTGTAAATTAGTTGACAACAGCTCCTGGGTCATTCGGGAGAAGCACTGCCAAAAACCGCGGCTTTGGCGACCACCTGATCGCGTTTTTTTGAAATCGCGATTTTGATCAGAAAACGATAAATCATTCAGCCTTAGAGGGGTCATAGTGTCGTTATGTTTGAGATCATCAACACTGAAAATTTGCCAAATGTATCCAAATCCTTGTGCTCGGTATGCAAGCCTATCTGCTTACCTGATATGACTAAAATAATACTTTTGTTAATGCTTACAGCCACAGAGATGCATCAGCTCGTTTCACACACAAGTCATTGTTGGTTTCAGTGGGTAAAACTGAGACCGAACTGAAAGAAGGGTTATATAGTTCATCTGTTTTTGCCATGTTGAACCACATCCATCATACTGAAACTCTCTAAGTGTTGGTTTCACACATACTGTAGTCGGATTAAACAGGAAACTGCGATGTCGTGCCACAGTGGTTGTACTTGACTAGTATTGATGATGAATCTTCTACGAATTGCTAAAGTGATTGTTTAAGGTCTTCGGTCGGACCGATCATTCTGTGGATTATCTGGAGAAGGATTCGTGTTGCTGTGAATGTGAAGTCAAAATCAATCAGTATAAATGAGGGATTCAAGCAGAAGGTGATCCGATTGATATCATAGCCTTTTCTCTCAGTAGACTTTTCATCAGCCAAAACACCATCATTCTTTTTACCTCCGATTTATATACATCTTTGAAGCCGTTTGTTGTATTTTAACCAAAGGTTTATAATTCTTTTATCCCGCCTACTTAATAGAGAAATATACATAATATGTCATTCATAGAAGGCTGCTACAGGTCCGTGTTGACAACATGGAAGTTGTTCAGATAAGGTTCCTTCACTGTCCCTTTTGTCTTTTACCTTGAAATAAAAATTGTGAAAAAACAAACCGTCCTCCTCGGGAGATAAGATCTAATCCCAGAATCCCTTTATTCCGGCTGTTCACAGTACAATCTAATTAAAGCTTAGCCTTTCTGGACACTGACTAATCAACTTATCATTCACACAATGCACAAAGTAGGTAACATTTCTAACTAGGGCTTCACAATATATCCGTCTGACGGCGGTAGAAGTATTGTAAAATGATCTCGAACGTCACGTCACAACCTTTTCTGGCTTTCAATAAAATGAAAACATTCTTGTGTTCTGATGCACCTGTAATGTCTGTCTGGTGTAACATTAGGAGGCTACCCTCCACCAGAGCACGAAGTGAACTGACTGCTGTGCATGCAGAGTCTGAGTATCACGGGGTCTGTAAAGATTAAGGCAATAAAGCTGTATTCTCAGATAATGCTCAAAGTAGGTGTTCTGTATCCAAACATTATCAGCTGTATGTGTTGCAAATAAATCAAGGGGGACATATTATAACATTTTTTGTTTACCTTTTCAAACAGTCCCCCTGTGCTCTAAATGAAGCCCATGTGCTGTGCTTTGGTCCATATATAACATGAATCAAGCACCAGAGGAGGTTTGTAACCCTGTAGAAACCAGCTCTCTCAGAACACTCTGTTTTGGTGTGTGTCTCTTTAAATGCAGTGAGCCCCCCTGAGTTTTCCCAGTAGACATCACTCCTCTGTAGAGACAAAAAAAAATGGACAAAAGTTGCACAAACGTTTTCGCTCTAGTCTGGAGGTGGAATCTATGAGAGGAGATACCAGGGGAGGGGAGGGGATTGTCTTACAAGAATCCAACTTGTGATGTCACAAACAGAGAAAATTGGAGGCAGAGAAATTTTCTGTGTGGTTAGACTTAAGCAGACTACAAAGAAACAAATGACTAGATGGATTTATTTAAAATTTCGTGGGTGTGGATAGACACTCAGGGTAGCCAAATTAATTAAGTAAAGTATTAATTAAGTGAGTTTTTCATCATATCTTCCCTTTAACTAATATAAAATAACCCACGTGTAGAAGGAATATGGGTTTATAGTTAAACTTCAAAAAATTGATTTAAAGTTTAATACATTTAAGTGTATTTATTTAGGTGACCCTAGTCTGGAACAAGCGGCCCTCTCTCTGCTGATCTTGTACATGTTGAAGTAGTTAATTTTGACCGAAAATCTCATCCTCCCTTTTATTTTCGTTGTCAATTTAGTTGCTATGAATCTTTGGCATAATTGTAAACTGTAAGTTGTTTTTTTATGTGCTCTGAAATGCCCCATCTGACAGCGAGTCATTGGCGTCTGTAGGAGGTGTCATTGGATTTTCTAGTTCATATGAAGTCATCAGGTGTCATTTCTGTCTGGTTCATAAACAGCTGATAACTTTTTTCGAAGCTTTAAGTATTTAGACGATAGATCTTATGTTAGTGGACTGTTTTGTTTGTGCATGACACACTTACAGGAGTGCAACAGGTGACATTTCCTGTATTTTCTCTTTGTGGTGAAAAGAAAGATATTGCAGCGTGTAGGTGTTTCAGTGTTGCCCCCTGCACCTTCATGAGGAGCAGATTAGCCTCATTAACAGTAACTATCTGGTGTTGTAGTCTTTCTTTATGAGAATCTCTGGCACTTCAAATATCAGAATTTGACACACCAAGGAGATCGTCTGCAGTCGGTCATAGTTGGTCTGTTGGTGATTGCTCTGTTCAGCTAAGCTAACAGGAGAGCCTGTGCACCAGAAGAAAAATGGAAGAGCCTCTTCTGTATTTCCACTAATAGAAGAACAAGGGCCGACGACGCCTGTGCCATTTTCAACTTTTTATCAGGGATTATATTGATTAGTAGTAAAAACGGTTAATTTATCAGCATTCTTTTTCTTTGCCGTTTTGGAATGACGATTACAGACTACTGCCACCTGCTGGCACGGAGACTTATTGCATCATCTCGTATATGCAGAACGTATGTGGTGGTCGGCTGTTGGCTGTAATCTTTGTGGCGTGTTCTAGTGCAGTTTTTTGGACAAGACAAAAGCAGCCGTGAGGCGAGTCACAACTACTTGTTGCCGTCTGCTTGGTGTGTCAGGGCCTTTTTAGGGTTTTTTTTTTTTAGGTTCATTTTCTGTTAAACATGGTATCGACACATCCAATAAGGCTGTATTCTCAGTTTAGAAACGCATTGACCTGTTTGAATCTGACAGATAACTGAACCAACTGTTGCTGACATTACTTACTTGTCTTCAGGACTGAAAGCCTGCGCAGTTGTGAGACGGTCATCTAGTGCATTGTGAGGTTTGAGGCTTTGGCACTTTACACTCCGGGTTCATGTGCTGTAAAAAAGATTAGAGCGAGACTTCACTCTGGACAAGTATGACCAGCAGCTGGTTTAGATTTCTTTTCCTAAAAGTCTTCCAAAAAACAGAGTGCTGCGGGGCGTTCTGGTGACCCTTACTGCGTTGCTCTAACATCACGTTTTTATCACTACCACCCATTTTTACTTCCCATCTCTTATCAACAGCCACTAGAACAAAAGGAAAATGCCACAGCAGGGTGTAAAACACACACAGTCGCAGTAATGAAGGGGAGCTTATTTATATTTTCACGTCGGGGAGAAAAGGTCACTGTTGACAACAAATTACATTCTTGATCCTGAATGATGTAAACATTACATGCATAACTGGATGAGAAAGTGGAGGCAGATTACTGATAATTCCAGGTCGAGCAGCAACTTCATGCAGTCACTTCTCTAAGCGGATGAACATTTTCGTTGACTTCATATGCTCAGGCTCTCTTTTTTTTTTTTTTTTCTTCCTCCCAGTTTGGGATACTTGAGACTTGAGTTTGATATTTCTGGGAGGTCAATCTGAAATATCCACGCCGCACAAGGGCAGCGTTTGCTAAAAAGTGGCCATTGTGGCCAGTTGAACTGGCCCTTTAGTGGTCAAGTCATGCATGCAACTGGCTTGACGGTGGACGGTATTGGAATTGTGTTATTGAAGACCTAGTCTGTCAGCGAACAAGGACGTCTTATGGCACTTTGGGCCGCGGTCCAGCCCTCAACAGTCCGGGATTGTATTTTGTTTTTAAATGTTCCATTCATCTATCTCACCCATGTTCTGCAGGCTTTCTGTGCGCAGAATTCAGACGAAGCAGTTCGATGCTAGAATATGAATTAGGTCTGTGGTGGATGAAACTATAGCTGTGTATCTGCTCGCTCTGTTGACAGAGAGGCAGTGACATCATTAGCATCTGTGTGTAAGAGAACAAGGTCACTTTCTTTATCACTTCGTCAATGCGCAAAGCCAAGTAGTTGTAAAACTTTTAGCCCCTTTAAAAAAAAAACATTTGCCTCAATAGGGTTTCATATTTGACTGGGCTTTATTATTTGCCGTATTTTAAGACCTACATCTTGTGTCAGATTTACCCGACTGCTTTGTTCTGTGGCGAATGCCTGCTGAGTGTGTTTTCAGTCATTAAGCAAAGGCCTGTTTTAAACAAACGTCCCCTGGTCAACATGATACTGTATTGTCCTGGTGTCCTGTTTTCACAGTGAACTACATGTTACCCCTCCCCTCCCAGACACCCTGAAGTCGTTCCCTGTGCCTCTCGATGAATAAAAGAGGCCACCTCCCACCTCCCCAGCATCACAATGAAAACTGTGAATTCCTGTGTGACACGCGCACCAGAAAAAAAAAAAAAAAAAAAAAAGATTCAGAGCGCCAAAATCGTTTTTATTCATGGGCTGTTGTCTGTGTTTGGAAGAAGTGAAACGCTGTTCACTGCCTGCCAGCAGAGAAGGCTGATTTCGATTGTAGGGTCGACTAATTCTGTAGCACGTTAAAGTGCAGCGTTAGCAAATTAACTGACCTTTTTCTGAACCAACCAAAATACACGATTTGAGCTCTTTTCCATTTTCTTATTATTGCATTTCGAATGTGTTTTTAATTTTGATTTGATTTTAACCGATTGATGCCGATCTGCTGTTCATCAGTCGGACTCTATTTAATCCTATAGTTTGGGTACGCTGTATGCAGGTGAAGACGTACACTAGTGCAGAGGTCAAAGTAGCAGAAACATAAACTATTATGTGTTGAATCAGCTCAATGGTTTTGGTTCTTGTGCTGTAACACATCCTCTCGAGTGTCACTCACTGTGTCCGTTCAGATGGATCATCTTGTCATGACTCTTTCCCCCTGCGTATGTGGTTTTCCTGTGTGCACTATCTGTTTTTCTGCTATTTTGAAGCCTGTGCGTACTCGTCTTCTCTCATGTTCTATTCTCAACACAACAACCACTCAATAATTTACTTTTATAGAGCAGTAAATTCAGAAATATCACATTGTGCCGGACACATTTTTAGGCTGTGATGAGATTCCCCTAAATTAGATAAGAAGAGTCCAGATGAAGTCATCTGAACAAACTCTGAATCTTTTTTTTTTTTATTGTTAAACCTGAGAGAAAATGGGGGCATTGTGGGAGTGGGAAGTTCTAAAGCGATGAAACAAACGTATCGAACAAATCCACAATCACCTTAATTGTTATTTGAAACATCGGCATCGGCCCTGATTCTCCTGATGGGTGCACGTCTACTTCTCTCGGCTCATCTTACTTGTCTGCGTTTGTCAGCATTGATTGGTGGATATGGATAAAGACTCTTCAGTCTGCGTCGAGTTCCAGCCAACAGCAGTCTCCCCCCAGTGTGGCTGGAACCTTCTCCGCCTTCTGTTTTTATACTCTATTCACTCAACATAAAAAAAACATTTTACCAAACTAGTTTCGGTGCGGGAGTGTACAGTCGGTGAGGGAGCGTACAGTCGGTGCGGGTGCGTACAGTCGGTGCGGGTGCGTACAGTCGGTGCGGGTGCGTACAGTCGGTGCGGGTGCGTACAGTCAGTGCGGGAGCGTACAGTCGGTGCGGGTGCGTACAGTCGGTGAGGGAGCGTACAGTCGGTGAGGGAGCGTACAGTCGGTGCGTTAGCGTACAGTCGGTGCGGGAGCGTACAGTCGGTGCGGGTGCGTACAGTCGGTGCGTTAGCGTACAGTCGGTGCGGGAGCGTACAGTCGGTGCGGGAGCGTACAGTCGGTGCGGGTGCGTACAGTTGCTGATAAAACAAGAACACGATGAAATGATAAGTTATGTGCCACTCTCATTTTTTTATTTATTTTATGAAGGCCCGTTTTTTAACAGTCCAGCAGGACACGTGATCAGCTGGTCCGGAGTCTTTCTAACTGTGTGTCCAGGCCAAACCCTGCTTTGCATTGTGGGATTATTAGGCCGGTTTCCTGTCATGTCCATGGGTCGGTGTAGAGATCAGTCGCAGTGACACTTTTTTAAGGATAGGCCAGGAGCTGATGGCTTTTCATGGTCGATGTTTTAGTGCCTTTTAAGACACCGGTGAAACTTGAGGGAGCTATAATGCAGATTTTAAAGCCTCGTCATGGACGGAGCAGTGATGAATACTAACCTTCTTGGATGTTTTCGTTCGTAACTCTCGTCTGCATCGCTGACAGGAAACAGACGGGTTCAGAATTCAGGTCAAATATGCACGGCCAAAGGAAAAAAGCTGGGCTCGCCTTCGACTGGAGAAAAGAACACCGGCATTATTGGGTTTCATGTGGAGGCTAAACCGCGTCATGCCTGTAGATGTTTTAGGACCACTGTGACTTATAATCAGCCATCTTTGATTTGATGTGTTCAATGGACTAAGAAGACGCTCCATAACCAAAGCAACTAATACCTTTTCATATTGTTTGATAGGGATGATTTAAAGTTTTGATGATTTATAGGAATAAGATGTTAAAATTAAAAAGCTTAAAAAAAAAAGTGTTATCATGAGTTCTGCTCAGTTTTTTGTTTTTTTTGTTTTTTTTAAAAGCTTTTTGAATCTAAAACTATGTGCTTCTTATTTCCTAAAGTACAGGTTAGTCATAGGCTCTTAAAGAACACCAACAGCTCTGATGAGAGTTTACCCGGCCGTGTGGTTAGCAGAGACCTCCGTCCTCTGCTGACAGCCTCCGATATGCCTTAAGCCGAGTGGATCACATTTGCGTTATTGAATTTTCAAAAATCAATTTCCTACTTTTCTCCCCAGTTTTTTCTTTTCTTTTCTTTTTTTTTTTTTTGATGCAACACAATTTGCAATTCTTATTTCACTATCGAATTGTTTGACTTTCATTTTCTTGGCTGCTTTTCTTGTGTGTAATTATGAGGCCTCACTGATCCCCGGGGAGCAGAATACATTCAGCTCCGTGATAACGCCAGCATTTTACTTCTTTTGCTTCTTGCAAAGCAGGCTCTGAGTGTTGAGTGGGGAGTTGAAATGTTTAGATCATAGTGGATGTTGTTTGGGGTTTTTTTTTTGTTGTTTTTTTTTTATGCCACCGGCCTGGGGGGGATCTCAAACTTTAGACCGCAGTGATTTTAAAATCACCTTTTATACAGCGAACCTCCCTCTGATCAGTTAGTTATCAATGGGTGCTATATGCATCCTATAGTTCTTCATCCTAGCCTGAAACTACAGTGGCTCGTTCTTTTTTTTCATGAAAGTATGGTTTATATAAAGACAGGTTGTGAAACATAAAAAGATTGGCACACCTCATGAAAAGCTCAAATCTTTGAGATGGAAGGGTTTCCTTTTCTCCTAAAGATGACGGGGAGCTTGTCGCACAGTGTGCTAATACCTTTTGATTTCTCGCCTTCAGTTTCAGTGTTTTGATCCAGAACCTGTGAAAGTATTTCTGTGGACGTGCGTACCCTTACACCTCGTTTTGTTCAGTGGACACAGAGCAGCCAATCAGGGCTGGAAACGACCTCCTTCACATCGCTGCCTCTGGAGCTGCTGGATTCAGCAGTCTACCAGCCGCTCCATGTTACGAAGGGAAATGTTTCAGCTATTAAAGAAACTACTGACACGCTCTTTGCCTCGCTCCTAAAAAGTGTCAACAGTATTTTAGTGATTTTTCTTTTAGTGTTTTGAGGCTGGTAAGGCAAGAAAATCTGTTGGCGTGTGTGAACGGGGCTGGTTACTAGTGTTTTCTTCACTGCTGTTGATTGTTGTACACACGCGTTTATGTTTACGTAGAATTGAACTGCATAGATGGGCCCTATCATAATCCAATCCATCTGTCTGAGTTTGTTTTCAGAAACTAATCCTGTTCGGATGTCGACCCCCAGTGAAGAAGTCGTTCATTTCAGGGCTGGGTTCTGATAAGACTTCGAATAAGTGATGTAATCCCACAGCATTATTCTCTCGTTTCTCACAAAATGTAGAAGCAATGTTAGTACAACCGGCTTCATCCCGCTTTGAAATGCGTCACGCAGGGTGAGATCTCTCAGGCGTTTTTTTTTTTTTTCTCTCCTTTTCTCTTTTAAAACAGGAAGCTTATCAAACATTAAATTACACATTGGAATGGATAACGGGAAGTCTCAGAAAGGCACATCAGGTCGAGATTGAACCCGAGCTATACGTCTTGTGTTTTCATCTTACAGCTCGTCGCGAATCAGCACCGTGGTCTTCAATAAAGACGGGGGTCAGATCACAGTTAGCTGACCGTAACAACGTAGGATCTTCAGAACCATTAAAAAAAAGAGCAAACATCCGTTTTTAGAAAGCAGTTGAAAGTCCTTCTAGAATGATTCAAGTGTTTAAGGGGGGATTTACGGTCTTGCTTCTTGATGTTTAAAGTAGTTCTCATCACCTCTGTTTTAGTAGGAAAGTAAACCGTCGAACAGTTCAAGGTAATGACTGTGATCTCTCTCTCTCTCTCTCTCTCTCTATTTCAGGGCGTACTCCCTAGTTGACTCCAGCCAGGTGTCCACCTTCCTCATCTCCATCCTCCTCATCGTCTACGGCAGCTTCAGGTGAGTACTGACAGATATGGTTGGGTTATATCATAATAATTTTTTAAAAATGTCAACGTATAGGTAGGAGGGTGGTTTAAGATTATACAATCTGCCCCTGAGTTTAAGACAAGCTCCCAGCCTTCAGGTCTTTACGACACGCCTCAAATCTCATTTACACACTCTGGCTTTCCCAACAGTTTCATGATGAGTATTTGATATTTTTAAGCTTGTATGATTTGATCTTGGACGATTGTAGTATTTGTTGTGCAACCAACATTGTCACACAAAGACAACATGACATAGTGTCTGAGCATCACAGCAGGCTGAGCTAGAGTAGCTGCCAGCGCCAGGAGACGATTCCCAAACACCACCAACGTCTGAATCGACGAGGTCAGATTTAGTTGCTGGACGTGGATCCTCCTCACTCTGATGGAGGTGCTTTTGGCTTCTTAAAGACGCACGACAGAAATGTCAGAAAGCGATTTCCATTAAAGACAGCCGTCAACTAACTCAAACTCAACAGCTAACTTTTTTTTCCATCATCTGCAAATTAACCGGCGCACAGAATATGAAGAAAAAGGGGAGTGAAGCTCAGGTGGGGGGGGACATACTCTGCAAACTTTGGTAGAGTCATTCAGCAAGAAATGACGAACACGTTCACCTATCACACGGCAAAGATAAGGTGCCTATTCAAGAGGTGGAGAGATATGGTCTCTCAGGTTTTTTACTGCTCTGTGGACCAAAGTGACACCCTGCCAAGCCCAGTTAAAAATGCTGTCGTAATAGTTTGTGCAATGTTTCACAAATGAAACCCTGAAGTTCACTGTGAAGAGGTTCACTCGTACCTGCACCGCTTGATCTCAATACTTGCCCGTGAAGGACTCCGCTTTAAGTAATATTTAATATATTTAGAATATATAAAGACCTATAAGTTGTTTTTACCATTAACAACATCTTGTAGACTATTAACAAGAGCCGGCTTGTATAAGACAAAACTTTCACTCCAGTTCACTTGAGTTTTTTTTTAACACATTTTTGAGGGATCAAAAATATTCTTAACTATCTTTATCAGCAAAATCTGAAGCTACGTATGTGCTTTTTGTTGTTTCTGTGATGTCATGACCCATTCTTTTGGTTTCAAAACAAAATGGACTTATTTGGATACATGTGATGAAAACACTTGTTGCAGCACTTTAAAGCTCTTTCCCTGTCCCAAGTGGGCCGAGTGAGCTGCTGGTGTAATGTGATTATTGTTGCATCAGAAGAATCTCCAGCTAATGCTGTTTGGATGGTTTTCGTGGCATTATCATATTGACGGAAACAAAAATGTTTTAGACGGCTCCCTTTGATCCAGCACACTTTGAGTCTGTGGCTGAAAAGACAGGCTGTCAGGTTTTCACCTCCGTTATCGGATTAAGATGCCGAATCAATCAGGTGTTTCTTTGATTAACTATGTTTACATAAAGATGGGCCTGAATGTGGTCCATCGTCTCCACAAGCTCCAATGCTGAGATCCAATGACATCATTTATATCTTTCCCAATAACATAGATTCTTTTCTTTTCCTTCAGAAACATTAGACTGCACAAAAATGATCCAATTTCTGGTTTTGAAAAGAACCGTCCTTATCGAATCTCTCTCATAACATCAGTCCAGCTTTAAATGTGACTGGGTGCAAAGAAAGGCCCGTTGGCCTCGATATACAGCATGCATCATGTAGCTCATTTTCACTCCCAGACTCTCTGTGCTTTAATCCAACTATGGTTCGTTTAGTGTTCTTGTTTTAATTTTTTTTGGATGCTTCAGGCTTACACAGAGTTAGAGCTGACTGTCGACGTCTAAAGAGCGAGAACCGAACAAAATTAGACGAGGTTCACAGACTTGACATGAGTAGGTTTTATTTTCAATTAATTACCAAAAAATTCGAAAATGTCAAATAGTTAAAGTGGATGAAAAAAACATTCACTGACATCAAACCAGTACCCATCTACGAACCAATCAAATACAGGTAAAGGAAGAGGCAGCTAATATTTGTATAGTTATGATATATATATATATATAGTCATGAAAAGTGTGAATGAGATAACAACACAAGGTGTGTTTTTCATGTCTATTAGATTAGGGTACTTAAAGTAACTAATTTACAAAACTGGTTAAATATAAAATGAAATCCTGACTAGTAAACTAGTGCAACATGAGGGGAACACTTTATAAATTTGATCAATTTATAAAACACTGTTAAACACAGGATCAACTACATCTCCATTTTTCTAGAGGACACAGTAGTAGGTAGGTAGTGTGGGGCAGTCTGGGTCAGTGGCAGACTCCGGTAAACGGGCAGAAATATTCATCATTCGTACAGTTCACTTCTCGGTGTCGACTGGTGAAGGTGCCGGATTTGTTCGTTGAACCAACTCCTCCACATCATCCCTAGCATACAGAGGAAGTGAACACAACCTATGTTCAGAACTGAAGACGTACATTGTAATAGACGAGGATGGGCAATCATGCTGCTGTAGCCCAAACCACTTCCACCAGGAGGAAGTTGCTGCCGATTCAGAAAACGATGAAAAAAAAAAAAAAAAAAAAAGCTACAAAGGAAACGCACTGCAACTAAATTAGCATGCTGCAAAAAAAGACCAAACAGCTGCAAATACAACAAACGTGCTGCACATGCATTTACAACTCTAGCCACTATCTCAGGCTTGTATTAATATGGCTGTTTGACCTTTGCAGCAGTGGCTGCCTTTGTTTTTGGCTTTTGTGCGTGTATTCATTTTTATTTGCATCGCATGCAGCATTTATCCCTGAAAGAAACCACTTGGGCACCATTCGAACCCTTAGACATCTTTCGAGTCCTTTTCATCATTGTCAGTCCGCTTTTCTTCTCCAGTGGTTTTACAGAGTGAAGAAGTGCCACACACTGTTTCTATCAATTTGCCAAACCTCACATATTAACACAGACGTCTTGTAAAGAGAAATGTTTTCTGGGAATGTTATTAAAAAAAAAACAGATTAACATTTAGATGCAAAGGTGATTACAGTGATGTATCTATTCTGTGCACTCTAAATAAGTTGTTTCCAGTCATAGGTTTTTTTTTAGCAGCAGACATTTTGACTTGTAATTTCAGAGAAACGCAAAATAATGAAGGCTTTTATTCAGGTTTCCTTGTGAGTAATAACATTGTTATCATGCAGAGCTATTTCGTACATAAAAAAAAACAAAACTCCACCTATCAGGACGAGTCCCAGTGAGGCTTCTCCTCGTAGAAACACTTGACAGGCTCTTGAGGTTTGTTTTTTTTTTTGGTTTCTAAGGTTCTCTTCTCTTTCTTTCCCTTCCCTCCTGCAGGTCATTGAACATGGACTGTGAGAACCAGGAGAAGGATAAAGACGGCAACCCGACAGCAACAGGGGCATTTAATAACAGTAACACAAACAACAGTTAGTGTTGTATCCATACCTTAGATATGCAGACAAGAATTTTTCCATGTGCTGTTTTGCCTTTTTTGAAGTCCATATCACCTTGTTTGTCTCATCCTGCAGGTATTCAGACTATAGACTCCACACAGGCCCTGTTCCTGCCCATAGGAGCCTCTGTGTCTCTGCTAGTCATGTTCTTCTTCTTTGACTCTGTACAGGTGGTCTTCACAATCTGCACTGCAGGTATGTGAACACAACATCCCCATCAGATGAACATGTAGTAAGGTTTTATTATTTTCTGCTCAGTAGTTGCATGCACACAGGGGGAATGGCTCCCTCTCTGCTTTAATGACTGAAGCTGCCCCCTCTAAGCTGACAGCATAATAAGCTGGAACATTATGTCCAGGTGTTTCAGGACTTCTAATTTCTCTGTTTTGTTTTGTTTTGTTTTTTTCTTTCTTCTCCTCAGTTCTTGCGACAATTGCATTCGCATTCCTCTTGTTGCCAATGTGCCAGTATTTGACCAGACCCTGCTCTCCACAGAACAAGTAAGGAAACCATGTGGACTCTTTGTGTCTTTAAATAGTACAAGTTGTTACTCAAGCTGCATCTTATGTCTTTTACAAATATTTATAAAGCTCTGTGACTCAGCATATTTTCATCAATCCTCTCCTGCTAGAGCTCAAACGGAAACTGTCTGCCAGGCTTAAAACGGCTCAGAGTAAAAGCCAAAGATTTTCTGTTTGCTCGATAAACACTTTATTTATTTATTTTTAATTTTTTTTACTTTGTGCACACAAATAATTTTAATCGTGACTAGGCTCCTGTTTCAGTATTAAAGATCGTTGTTGTTACCAAGAATGTAACCCATGTACTCGGTAACAAATATAGCAGCCCTATCTGTTGTAGGGCTGCATGATTCATTGTAAAAAAAAATAATAATAATAATAAAAAATCACGATCTGGACTCGCATGCATGCAATCCCGTCCCCCGTGTGACAGGGATTCACTTGCTTCCATTTCCCTCTGCGTTCAGAATAAGCTGCACTCTCGGAGTGTTTCCCACACAGAGAGGATAATCGGGCGGGCTGCCCAGATATATTTACTGACACCCAAGTAGCCTATATAGAGAGAGAGAGAGGGATTCTCCAGTTAATGCACTACTTGAGGTGCAGCGCTGCCGTACATGTCAAAAAGTGAAGCGTCTCATGCCTTGGTTTCAATATTTTCTGCATCGTCCTCTCTGATTTAGAGCTCTCTTGTTTTGGCTGTCTTGACAACAAGCCTCCACACAAGGCTCACCTGTTGCGATAATGGAGACATCTCCCTTTAGTGTGGGCGCTCATTGGGTGAACAGGCCGATGCGAGTGTGTCTGTTGTCTTTCCAGACGCCTCTTAAAACGAGACAAAAGCAGGAACCTACTAAAATAGTAAAAAAAAAAAAAAAAAAATCTGAATGACTAATGTCACAGAAACGAATGATTATGTCTAATTATGCCATCGTACCATTCTTACAAGTGCTTAAACCAAACAAAATACTGTCATACTCAATAACATTATCTATACACTGAGTAGATGACTCATTTAAAGCTACAGCTTCAGAAATTCTGCAGGGCTGGATTAGAGGAGAAACCCTACAACTCTCCAGTCTACATATATATAAATCAATGCATTCTTCATTGTGTAAACAAGTGTCTGATGTAAACTGAAAAAGATATGAAAAAAACAAAACGGAAAAAAAAAGACGAAGAGAAGAGATCACGATCATAGTTGTTTAAAAAAAAAGACAGACATGGGTGCGTAAACATTGATCAGAATGCAGGACAATGAACGTCTGGTGTTTACATTTTTCTGGGGAACAGGATGTAGTTTTTCTTTCAGAGTTGAAAAAATAAGACTCGTGATGTGAAGTCTCATCGAGAGAAATGGTGACGGACTCCGAGCCTCCCGTCTGGTTTAATTCAAGCTCCAAGCTAAAATCCTGTTCTGCTCAGGGTTGAACACTGTGGATCGTTCTTTATCTTCACAGTTCAAGTTGCTTATGCTTTACTTTGCATATTTATCTATGCATCTGCAGTCCCCTTTTCACCTTATCTTAAACGGCCTTGTTAAAGTGTAATCACTAGAAAGTATCTAAGTTGGTCAGATCTCATTGTATCCAGTTTACATTCACACTGAGGTCACTGCTTCTTTAGTCCTGCTGGGAGCGACAAGTGAAGCTGTTGGAGACCAAAAGAAGCTCAACAAGAGAATCCTGTGTTACGTTTCTTCTGGAGATCAATCTCTTCCTCACAGATCAACACTAACTCCCCCCACAGCCAATGATGAACGTTTATGGCATGGTCTCCTCCGGCGTGATTCAGGATTCACGGTGTGGTTTTGTTGTTTGCAGGATTTCCTTCGGCTGCTGTGGGCGTTTCACTCTGGCTGAGCTCCTGTCCTTCTCCCTCTCCGTCATGTTAGTGCTCATCTGGGTACTGACTGGACACTGGCTTCTCATGGACGGTAAGAGGAAGATGATGATGAAGACGGCTCTGGTGTCACCGTGTCTGCGACTGATTTTTTTATTTTTTTATTTTTTCCGTCCATTCTTTTAACTGCAGTTTGCTTCATGCAAATATAGGAACAATTAGTCAACGGCAATAAAAAAAAAAACTGATTTAAAGCTAACTAATTGTTTGTATTTTAGAAAATCTCTGAAAAAAGCAGAGATGAGTGTGTGTGTGTGTGTGTGTGCACTTCTTTTACTTGACCCAGTTGTCTTCAATCATTGAAAGATTTCACCACAGGCCTTTTTCTCGATTTAGTGAACAAAGCAGCGCTGTGACAAACAACGTTTCATCATCGAAAATAAAAGCCTGCACAGATGAAACGGTTTGAAAGAGATTCCGAGAATAAAAAGCTACTTGACATCTCATTGTGCTCAGTTAAACTAAACATCTGGAAGCAGCTGTTGTATTGAACATAAACTTCTTTTAACACCTCCTATGCATTAGGGATAGCGTCAGTTCTTCTCGTGGGCGCTGAGTTAGGATGCAATCAAAGAGATTTGATCAGAAAAGTTTGATTAATTAATTAATTAAACATGCCAGTGCTGCTGTTTCAGCTCTTTTCAGCTAACACTTGGGAGATTGTTTTTAAGTGTTTTTTTTCTTTCTGCAGCTTTAGCCATGGGCTTGTGTGTCGCCATGATAGCCTTTGTGCGGCTTCCCAGTCTGAAGGTGTCCTGCCTGCTGCTGTCAGGACTGCTCATTTATGACGTCTTCTGGGTAAGATTTGCTCCCATTCCAAAGACTCCGCAAACATTGTTCAGCAAAATGTTCCACTTCCTGTACACATTATCACCTACCAAGGAAGTGTGGTTTATTATGTTCTCCAGCAACAGTCCGTCTTGTTAGCATTGGTGCAGATAGTTCCCTACAAAAATAAAAAAAACCTTCACAAACATAAATGAACCCGATAAATCCAGCCAAGTACGCTGGGAAGGACAGCCAGTCACTCCCCGAGCCAAACAAGGATGAGCGTCACAGTTTCCTCCGAGAAATTAAAGAAGTCTACATGTTGTTCCTGGAGCAGATGTGCTCTATAAGCCATGTCTGGCCTTGTCTGTGCTCTGGATCCGCGCCTGCTCTGAGCACAGTATAGTATAAAGTGCTCTACTCCACTGACCTTGCACATTGTTGTTCACAATCATTGTACGGATAAAAAAAGGACATGAATTGTAGAACCAAAGGTGGTTTAAGCAGCAGAATATCAGGAGATGTTTAAACTAGAGTTGCAAATTCTCAAAAGCGGTCAACAATCTTTCCGTTCAAAATGTGCTGATGATTTGTATTGTAAGCATTCCCTCTTTTTTTCCTCCCCCTTGCAGGTGTTCTTCTCAGCCTACATCTTCAACAGTAATGTGATGGTCAAAGTCGCCACCCAACCTGCTGAAAATCCCATAGACGTCCTGTCCAGGAAGCTTCACCTGGGGCCTGGGATGGGCCGTGACGTGCCCCGCCTGTCTTTACCTGGAAAATTGGTCTTTCCTAGGTGAGACTGATTTAAACGTGCAGATACATCAGTGTGCTTTTTTTTTTTTTTTTTCTAGTTGAGAAGTAGTTGTGAAGGCCCTGACACACCTCAGGACATCGTTGGCCGTCGGTCCTGAGTAATTATCGAGCTAGTTTTTGCGTACGGCGGCGTTGCAGTCTTTGCGGTGTATTCTTGTGCAACTTTATGGCCAAAACGTGAGGCGGCGTGCGCCAATGCCACAGGCGGCCTTCGTCGCCACTAGTTCTTTTACCGTCTGCTCGGCGTGTCGGAAGCTTTTAATCTTCTGGTCAGGGCTCCAGACTAACTTTTCTCGACACCGTCCCAGAACCGTCCCGAAAAACTATTTCAACTGTCCCGAACTAAATTTGAACTGTCCCAAAGTCAAAATGTTGCTTATGGTCTCTAATTATTAGTATAAGTTTAATTATGTTATGAACCCTTGCAATTTATAATATAGTATATAAAAAACACATTTATATCAGGTAAATCGATTATTGACATGCACGTTGGGTGTATTGGTTATTTAAATGAAATATATTTTGGAGCTGAAAAGCTTATTTTGTCCTGTGGCTTATAGACAGGTGGGAATTTTTAGCATTCACTAAAAAGAAAATGATAAAAAAAAAAGGTTACAGATTGAAAACAAAAAATCTGTCAGTACAAACTGCATGTTGAACTGCACATTACAGAAGAAAACATCAATAATTAAATTTTTTATTTAAATGTTTTTGAGATTACTCACTTTGTTCTTATTGCTGTTGAAGTTACAGAAACCATGACATGGTTTCTGTAACTTGAACAGCAATAAGAACAGGGCTTTAACAGAGTACAGTAGAGAGAGAGACTTTAGATGTGTTAGCGTCAGCACACAGCACAGTTTACACTTGTTAAGGTTCATCACAGATTAAACCTGCTCACGTTGTCACAAACACACTGAGTGTCTCTGATCATCTTCACATATTTTAGTGCCAGGCATGAAAACATGATCAAATGTTTCCAGACGAACAGACGTGCGCTTCTCCCTCAGCGTTGATCACTGCAGTCTGCTCCGTGTGGAAGTTCACGTGTTTTAACTAAGTAAACTCAGTTTAAGGACTTTCAGTATGAGCGTGGCAGTCTGTTCTTCTACGTGTCCTTATTATCAGGATCTAACTCACTCACTGACTTTTATATGCGCCATGAATCTGTGCTTTCTCCGTGCGTAATTCGAGGATGCATTTTAGCGCTGCTCCGCGGCTAAACCAGCTAACCGTGTGCCTGTGCGGGACATTGTTTTCGGAAAAGATGGAAATGTTCACTAATAATTACATATTTGGCTACAGTCTGATGAAAGATGGTGATAGAGCGCAAAAGCACGCCAGGCTATTGTGTTTAGAAGTGACGTCGCGCTGACACTGTTGGTGAATGAAGTGATAGATGGAGCAGTACTGTGGAGGGAATATATTAGAATGTTCATATTTATTAGGTCTCGCGCACAGTAACTAAAATAGATACATATTATAAAGCGCGAGGAGATGCGCCGAGCTGCAGTCAGCTGGTGGTTTGGAATCTCATTTACTTAGTAACAGTAGTTAAGGAACGACAAATGCCTTTCGTCCCGGAGGGGTCCCGGGGGAAATTTCGGTTCGTCCCAAACAATTTTTTTATCGTCCCTGGGACGCCGTTAGTCTCGAGCCCTGCTTCTGGTGCTGAAAGGTTTCATGTATTAACACATTATTTCCTCTCCCTGCAGCTCCACAGGAAGTCACTTCTCCATGCTGGGAATAGGAGACATTGTGATGCCGGGGCTACTGTTATGCTTCGTCCTGCGTTATGACAACTACAAAAAACAAGCCAATGGGGAAGTCCCAGGGCCCGTGTCCGGACGCATGCAGCGAGTCTCCTATTTCCACTGCACTCTCATCGGATACTTTGTGGGTAAGCGATCAATCGATCGACGGCCAGATGGATGGAAAAGGAGCAGGGTTTTTTTTCTGTGTTTTGTATGTTTTCAGGTGTTCTTTTAAGGCTGTTTCAGTTAAATCTTTCGGAAGTGGACGCGTGCGTCTCAGTTTGGCAAAGCTTCTCAGGGTGTCTGAGAAACAACGAATCTCATGTCTGTGTCTTTAGGTCTGCTTACTGCCACTGTGGCCTCCAGGATCCATCGCGCTGCTCAGCCCGCTCTGCTCTACCTGGTGCCCTTCACCCTGCTGCCTCTGCTCACTATGGCCTACCTGAAGGTATGCTGCAGGGCTACATATAAGTACAGCCCTGTTGTTTTGGCGGAAGTCAACTATTTTCTTTCAGTTTTCAAATTGTAACGAAAAGTGCAACCCCATGTGAAGAAGGACTTGCAAACGAGTTCTTTGCTGTCCTGTGAAGAGAAAGGCGATATATATACAGCATGTCAAGGACACTGATGGTCGTCAGTCTAATTTAACAATGCAGCGCTTTCTGAAAAACACAAAGCAAGATTTACGACACACCATGCCAAAAATAATTCCTATAAGGCCACAGAAAGTGTCTCGTATTAATACTGATTGCATATTTTAGCCGTTTCTCAATTTTAGATGAGCCAGTAGACTCCTTAGAGATTAGACCACCATAAATTCAGGACTTATGGGTGAATCATTATTTAGAGAGTTTTAGCTTTTAACTCAGGGGAAAAAGTTTCAAAAAGATAGCTTGCTGTTTTTTACCCTTAAATAAGTGGAACCAAGGTTTTCTTGGCTGAAGTATATCGAACAGATTGACTCTGCACACATGACTCGTGTCCAAACGGATGTCTGTGGTCCACAGGGGGATTTGCGGCGCATGTGGTCCGAGCCCTTCCACACCAAGACCAGCAGCTCTCGCTTCCTCGAGGTATGATGCACCCTGGGATACACAAGGAGCAGTGTGGGGAGGACTACGGATCCTTTACCTTAATTCGAGGGAAGGAGAGAGGGCGCACTCACAGTGAGGCCGTGTTGTCATCACTTGTTCATGCTTTCCGCCAATCTTCTGTGAGAAAAAAGAAAAAGAAAAAAAAACAAACAAAAAAATCCCTCAGAAGGACACCAGAGAGTGGATCACAACGCCCCGAAACACGACTCATCTTTGGTCTCTACATCCTCCCCCTTTTCATCTCGGTTTCCTCTTTTCTGTTTATTTCCTCTTCATTACAGCACATCCTGCCTTTTCTGTTTTTGTTCCGTCTCTCCTCCCTCTCTTTTTTTTTTCCCGATTTCCTCTCTTAAATAGTCCGACTCACTCGCGACTTTCGTCCTTCGTCAGTTCTCTTAACCTCTTCCTTCTTTCTCCGCGTCTTTTTCATTTGGCTGCATCTCCGCTTGTCACCGACTCAGATGAACTTGAGGGCCAGGCCTCCCACCATTTTGTGGACTAAGGGTTGTGAGACGTGGCTGGGGTTTATATATATTTTTTTAGCATTGTCATGGTCATTATTATTAATATTATTATTGTGGAACGATTGAAAACAAAAGGAGAAGAGGTGGAGCGCTGCAGCGGCACAGGACAGTGCTCAGTAGCAGCGACCGGAAAAGACAACAGTCTTCCCCATCATCTCCCCCCCCCCCCCGGCTTTCTTCATCACCCCTCCACCACAGCTCCTCCCTAGCGCTCCAACCCTCATCCTCTTCCTTTGTTCATCTGCTGTCCCCATCTCCGACCCTCACAGATAACTATGTATTTTATTTAGAAAAGTTTTATTCTTGGCATATACAGAAATGATGCATTATAAATTGTTAAGCCACCCCCTGTGTTTGAGGGGCTGCTTCTATTTGTATATATGTGTATTTGCGGTATCTTGAGTTTATATTTGTGTTCGGGAGCATGATGAACAGGGTAGGAGACTAACGTCAGCCAACAGCTGAATTCTGGTAAAGTTTTGGCTGCCAGTTGTTTCAAATTGACTGGCGAGCAAAAATCATTTCAAGATTTGTTTTCTAAGCTTTGGTGACTCGTGCAATTGAAAAGATGGATTTTTTTTTTTTTTTTTTTGTGGGTGGGAAAAAAAAACATTTGCATCGGTGGCTGATTGAAGAAAAAGTTAGTTTCCTGTCCTAGTAATAAAGTGTGTGAATGTTTGCACGTGTGTTTGGGCGAGCCGACGAGTGAACGGTTGTTTTACTTGGTTTTAATTTGAAATCACGAACATGAGAAAAGCAGTAGCAATAGTCAGGTTTCCCTTGAGCTTGATATGTTTTCTGTCTAAATTTACAAGAAAAAAACAGACGGGAGTCAGTTTTCTACAGACAAGTCGAGATGTAAACTGTTTTTTGTTTTTTGTTTCCAAATAAATGAATGTTAATGAATTGATTTTAAGGTATTCTATGTTACTTTACATCCTGAATTCACATCAAACATGCTGCATTTAGGAACCAAACATTTCTCCCCAATCCTCAATTTACAAGTATTTTCAGCCTTGAAACACTAACAATGATGATACCTCTTGTTGTTGTTTTGTTTCGTTGACAAAGTCAGCCGAGCAGCACAAAAGCACATCTCATCTGATCTTTGTAAATGTCAGCGTTTCACCTCAGCTGATGGAGACCTGACTATTGTGTGAAAGTTTGGACTTGAAGCCTGCAGATGGACATGTGGTTAGATTCATGTTACTGATAAAGGTGTGTGTGTGTGTGTGTGTGTGTGTGTGTGTGTGTGTGTGTGTGTGTGTGTGTGTGTGTGTGTGTGTGTGTGTGTGTGTGTGTGTGTGTGTGTGTGTGTGTGTGTGTGTGTGTGTGTGTGTGTGTGTGTGTGTGTGTGTGTGTGAGATGAAACAACATCATATAGTCTGTTTGGACCTAAGGGAGAGGAGTGAATCAGTTACGCCCTTCAGAAATGGAAATTAGAAATGAAAGCTAACCTATAGGAAGTTCTTGCTGTCACCATTTGGTCCTTGGCAGTCTGTTTTTGTGTTTTTTCTTGTCCTGCCACTTTTTCATGGTGCTCGTCAGTTAATATCTTATGTATACTGGAAAATGTGTGGATGAGTCAGAGAGACGTACTGACGATGCAGTTTGCTGGCTTTTTTTTGTTTCTTTTTTTACTTTTTTATGCTATCTGGCCGTGCATGTTAAGTGTACAGTGTATCATTTCTCAGACTGATTCAACAGGGCTACTGCAGTTTTTGAATCCCTGCGGGCCGACCCTAAGGCACTGGACCTAAGAGCTCATACACAATGCAGCATCAGTGGGCGGGACAAAGGCTGCAGGTCAGAAAGACTGCGATTGGTCAGCTCTGACTGACATTAGGACCTGAAAGCTTCCAGGCCGCTAAGTGCAGTCGTCTGAATTCAGACATCATGGATCCACGAACCCCCCTCATCCCCTCATGGACATGACAAAAAATATATAGATTTATATACATATATGTGTGTATATATACATGCATAGTAAATCATTGATGACGATCATGGTGATAACAGAAATGTTTCTTTTTTTTTTATAGAAATGGATTTCTTTCCCCCCCCCCCCCCCCCCCGTTTTTTTCTTTTGTGCATTAGGTTTTTTTTAGTTTTTTTAGTTTTTTTTTTTGTCTTTCCACCTTTTCCCCCCTCCAGCAGAGGATTCCAGTTCTGTTGGTGCATCAATATTACAGCTGAATGGACTCTGTATAGAAAAATGGTGAATAAATAAATTAAGAACAGTGTAGTGAAACATGGATCCTGAAGCGCTTGATCTAAAAACACTTTGTCTCCTTTTAATCCCTCCCTCTGCCCTCTCCCCTTCTTTACCACCTCGTTCAGGATTCTGCTGTAAATAAACATGACTCTAACTGTACAGCCACTGTGTCCTTTTCTTTGAGTCACTAATAACAGGTTTTCAGAACGACCCAGGAACTGCCGCAGATAAAAACGTATTTTTGTTTCTGTGTGCAGTTTAAGGTAAATGTGGGTAATTTGAACTTGGGCCCTGTCTTCACATAACCTTGGGTGTAGATAAACAATTGAAACAGGAACTGCTTTTATTCTCGGTGGCAGATGCAATGCTATGCGCAACCACTTTAAGTGAGAGGCTAAGAGGCTGAATGAGTCTGTGACAATGAGGCAGAGGTTACCAGCAGTTCTTGAGCTCTTCAAGGTAGAATTTCTGCTATAGTCAATGGAGTCTGGAGGCCTTATAAAAAGGATTTGTGCTTTAATACACAGGCCTCCATGTAGAATATGAAGGAACTCATAACAATCTGAGCCCTTTTGGGGGGGAAACATTTTTAATGATAAGCATCTTGAAGGTCTATTTCCCAGCAGCAGTCTGCTTCAACTGAATCAACCCAGATCTCAAACTTGTGTACTTTTTCAGCGTTAGGAATCTAAATCTGTTCAAATATGTCCACTATTTAAAAAAAAAAAAAAAAAAGATTTCCCTCTCAGTAACCTCAAAAAAGGATAGATGAAAAAGCTTTTTTTTAAAAATCCAGATACCATATCAGTTTATCTTTGCAACTTCTTAATCTTTTTGATAGAACTACAGTGTTTCACATACCTGTATGAAACACTCGGCTTTTCAACTCTTCTACATTTAAGAATCTACAAGAGGAAAAAAAAAACATGAAGAGTCAAGAGACCTGTCTGTTAGGAGAATACAACTACAAAAGCTGCCAGTGTGGGGTATTTTTGTCATAAGCACACAACAGCATTCAAGAAGAATTCATCATCACCTCTTATGTTTCCAAGAGTCTTTGATCATTCTCAATTAGCTCCGCTGGTAGAGTGAACCCCAGATTAGATTTCCTTTATCAAATTTAATATGTGTAATATCCATTTAACTTCTTGAAATACTGTGAAATGGGCTTTTTTTTTTTATCACACTTGGAAAGTCAGGGTCTGCTGGTTGGTCCTCGTTTGACTTTTGTCCTTAATAAAAATATTCAATTTAAAAAGAATGTAGATTTATTACAAGACAACACTCTTTTTGGATAGTTTTTCAAATCTTTAATCTTTCAATATCTTTGATATTAAAGATAGCACTGGTAGAAATGCAAATGCTCAAGTCACAACCCATCACTTGGCAAGTTGCAGAAATGTGGCAAGTCCGACTCTGTCCAGCAGAGGGCGACACAGTCCAAATATCAGAAAACAGTTCCATAGAAGTCGGAAACACGTATGGCCTTTTACATTTCTTTACTCTTAACAGAAACTGCCTGTTTATATGAACATCGGTATCTCTTTTAGCTCATTTTCTTTCCAAGAGAACCACCAGTGTGTAGCACTGCTGAGTCTTTACAAATAAATAGGCTACATTACAAATTCATTAAACCCGAAACACATAGGTCAAAGCTCATATTTTACGTCTATTCTGGAGAATGTGCCCAACTAAGTCCTTGAGTCGCAAAATTAAAAGAAAACATTGTCTGTTTATTGTATGGCGGTAAGTGAAATGAAAAGCGTGCTCTAATCAGAGAAAAGGTGATTGGTTCCTGCAGGGCAGAGGTCTCGTGAGCCTTCATGGGAAAATGGCTGCCTCAATGAAGAAGCAAAGATGCTGAGTCAAGAGTTGGTGTAGGCTGCTGTAATAAGCTGATTTCTTCTTCGTCAACATCTCTCTTCAAGTAGCCTATCTGCGCTGTCGGGTAAATGACGCTTCTTTTGTTTCTGAATGTCTTTTACCTGCTGGGTGACAAATCCAGCCCATGGGCACGTGCCTATGAGCCGTGCCATATGGTCCATATAAGAGTTTCATGATATAAATGACATCAATAATAATCATTTTTGTTCTTTTAGCCTACTGTTACTGAGTTCAACCTAGGTTAAACGTTTTCAAATTCTGTTTTGACTCTAATTTTGTTTTTGTTTTTCAACATTTAAAAGTATTTATTAGGCTACAGGCGGAAATCCTGACTGAGGTGTACTGCCTCTCTGGATGGGTTTCGTGTGTGTAATTGATATTGATGAAGAAGAAAACGGAGGGTGGGGGGGATGAAGCGCAGGACACCGGGATGGGTGGGTGTGTGTGGGGGGGGGGATGGGCAAGGTTGGAGGGGTCAAGGCAGGCAGGGTCCTCCCCTCCTCACCTATTGGCTGGAGCGGCCGACAAGTCCCGCAGCTTTGAAGCCTTGGAGTGGAAAAGATTCCAGCACGGCCATGAGGATTGTTGCAGGTCGTTTGTAAAACATTTTGGCGAGATGGTCCTAAAAGTGGAGAGGCTCGGAATGTAGAGTTTTGTCCTCAGAGGCGGTCGGTCCTCTTTTATTGATCTTAAAATACAGACAGGCAGGGGACAGAAAGCCTCAATTAGAAAGAATGTGTGACACCAAAGAAGCATCAGCATTTAATCAAGAGGGACAATTATGACATGAATTTACATTAGGGTACCTTGTTAATTTAAAGGCTTAAAGATAATGTCCAATGTACTAGGTAAATTCACCAGCTGCTTTTCCCCTTTAAACCCAAACCTTTCTTGTGGGTCATTCATTCATTTCAAACAAGTGCTCTTCAGCCTAAGACTATTCAAACACAAGAAAACTTTATTTAAAATGTAAGTAGATGCTTAAACGTTTCTGTACAATGTTTGCATAATTGTTAGCATGTGGTTAAATGTTTTTTTTATGTATCCGTTAAGCCAGAAATTGTTCAGAAACAAAAATACTCATTTTTAAATCAAATTAAATTGCTGCTTTGTTGCTAAAAGTTCCACACGTATGTTGAATTAGTGTAAGTAGTAGAAATGTAGAAAAACATTTAAATATAATGACAATGAGGTGGTTCACATTTTTCAACAAGAAAAACGTGTTTAAAATCAAAATGTACATAGAACGTATGTTTACAGGCTCAAATGTATGAAAATACTTTAATCTCAGGAACGTTGTGTCATGTTCACCATTTGTATTCAAACTCATCATGTGCTGTTTTTGACCTTATTTTAAACATGACAACTCCAGTGAATGACTCGGCATTGATTAACACATCAACATTTCAACAGTAGGGCTGAGATGTTGCTGACTGATAAGTACACCTATATTCTTTCTCTTAATATAAAGTCATCCTGTACATGTGAGGGTCTGGTTCATACATCCCAAAAAAGCAACCTTATTCTAGAGAAGCTCCCAACATTTCTAAATGTACGAACAATGTCTTCAGAACGGCTGTAACTTCAGTAGGTGTATCCAAATATTTCAATTTAACGAGAAGGAGCAGCCATAAAAAAGCACTCTTACCATAAAGTTGCAACAGTTCAATATAGAATATATATTTATACAAGCAGGCAGTACAATTACGTGAAAAGTGCAAAATTGTACATTTAAGGTGTTGATCCCACTTAAAGAATCTATAATCCATTAAACACAAAGAGTAGTTTCTGCTCTTATCACAGCAGCAGACATATATATCTGGTTTAATGTGTTTTATATAACCCAGGAGAAAGCTCATAGATTTCACAGTCAGATGATGCAGCGAGCACAGGTAGGTAAAAAAGGTATTTATTGTTTATGTCTTCTTTTTTTTCTCTTCTGCCTCCAGCAGGCATTCCAGGCTTGTTTAAATAAGGTCTTCATGCCTGCCTACTTGCCTGGGCGCGGGTGAATTCCCCTCTGGCCCTTTGACCTTTGCCCTAAAGTGCATTCGGTATGTAAAGTGAGGAATTCCTCTGAAGTTCAGTTAATGGCGTTGAGTTTTTTTCATCCTTTGGACTCTGCTCGTGCCCTAACCTACTGGAAGTGGAAAAACAAGCTCTGTGTGCACATGTGAGTTATGGATGAGGTGCGTTGTTTATCGGTGTCGGTTAAAGATCAATACACCCCCACGCAACCTCCTCCTTCTTTAAAACCAGTGTATTAATCCTGTGGGATCATGACTAATTGATTTAATGGAGGATACTGTGGAGGAGAAGTGTTTGAGGAAGTGCAGTTTGCTGTCTTCTTTCCACACATTTGGTGAAGGATTATGATTTGAATGACAACTGACTGCAATCAGAGTTTTAAAGTTTTTTCTTTTTCTCTACATAAGCGTCTAAAGATAGATTTGGAGTTCATTTTGATTCTCAGATTAACCAAGGAAAGTTATTTTTGCAATCCATTGAAACAGTTAGTTGAATTTTAAAGTATTGCTCTTACACAAAATATAAGAACATGTTATATTTAGGGCCATGCTTGACCAAATATTCCTCTTGTTTTTCAAAAACCTTCGCCACCATCCTAAAGATGTGATTAATGATGATGCATCTTGTGCTGCAGACCAAATTTTCTTTTTGAGTTTTTATAAATGTGAAGAAGATAATTGATAATATTCTAAGAATAATAGAAGTTTTACAGCTTGCTTCTTTGGAGGATTTCTCTTCCTTCGTTAGGAAAAGGCAGAAAAAGCAATCATTCAAGTATTTTTCTGTGTTATTGCTTTGGGTTCTCCTGCGTTAAAGACTCTCTGAAAAGAAATATTTCATGTGTTTGTAGTGACTTATTGTTTTATACATTGAGCTCTATAAATTGAACATATATTGACCCAGGTTCAGATCAGATGTAATACAGAGCCAGTCTCCAGGGTGAAGTATGTGAGGATGGCTGCTTGGTGGAGGTTCTTCTGCTCTTGTGCTGAGCCCTGTGTACTGTTGGAGAAGCTGTAAAAAGGCTGTGCCACCCACACAGCTGGAATGTCATGCATGCAGTCCATAGAGTCTGTTTCAAGAGGGGGGAGGAGAGGTGCACTGGGGCTCCATGCTCGAGGTGGGGTCTTCTACTACTACTACTTCAGGAAAAAAACAAGCATTAAATTCCCTTCCCAACCCCCCAAAACCCTCTCCATTAAGCTTTTTTTTTTGGTGGGAAATTATCAATGAATATCCTTTAGGGTTGTTTGGCCAAGAGAGGAGAGGGGAAATGTGAGGGGGGAGGGGGGTCGCGGGGGCAGACGTGAGATGGAGGAATGGGGGTTGGGAGAGGTTAAAGGGCAGAGGAAGAAAGGAGGTACATTTTCGGAGGATGGGAGGTTGGAAAAAAACTGAGGGAACAATAACTCCCATGTTTAAAAGGCTTTTCTCGGCCCCCATGACACCTCACACAGGCAGCAGTTTGCAGTCAGGCCGAGCAGAGAGCTGCTCTGTGGCCTCTTTCCCCCCTCAGGCTTCTTTAAGGAGAAACTTTTTTTTTCTAAAACGTCAAACTTTTTTTTCCCCCTCTTTGTTGAATTCACATTGTAGATTTCTCATTACTTTTACACCTTTATTTACCTGTAAAGTGAACGTGATCAAAAACAATGTCTTTTTTTAAGTTCATGTTTAAAAATTAAGTCACAAAAATTTTTGAATGCGAAATTGGAATTGGATTGAAAAATTAAAAGGAAATCCAGTGAAGAACAATTAATTGAGCTCATAATATTGGATTACAAATCCAACATTATGAGCTCATTTACATGTATTACTTCTGTTTATTATACATTACAAATATGAATAAATGATGCTATATGGAGACAATAACATACATCAGAAGGAGTTTTACTTCTATCATTAACTATTGTTTAAAATTCAGACCTGAATTGGACACCAGTGCATGATCTCTAGAAAATAAACTTGAATTTCCCTCAGGATCAATGAAGTATCTATCTATCTATCTAAACGGTTTCTTCATGACTGGTTTGATTTATAAATATTTTTAATCATTGGAAAGAATCAATGTAATTAATTATTAGTCAAATAAGAATAATCACAATTGAATCTTCCAAAAGAAGAAATAGAAGTGTGCATAACTTTGCATAACAATGAATAGTTTTTAATGTCTTTAAGTTCAATGTCATAAGTTCATTTAAAATGTCTTTTACTTAGATACATTTCTGTTTCTTTAGATTCAGTTTGAATTTTGTTTTAAAAGGAGAAAAAAAAACATTAAATGTGGAACATCCAATTGAGTTTTAAATTGGCTAAATCTAAAGTATTTATTTTAGTTGTTTAAAAATGATCTGTTAAGTTTCAGGGTAAACTGTCCCCTAAACACTTTATCTCCAAAGATGATGTTTTATTGAAAAAGGAAAATACAGAATTATCTTGAGATTGTCATCATATTAAACCAATTTACATAGTAGGCCTATCTCTAAATAAAGTTACTTTCCTCACCAAACAAACATTTGAATAAACTTTTATTGAGTTTTAAAACTTTTAAAACTACAAAAACATTCTGACAATGGGACATTTCAACAAATCGATAAGTCAGATCTATGATCAATGATCTTTTTTGTCCTTTTCTGTACTGGAATAATTTTATACACAAGAGCAGCGGGGGAAAAGCAACTAAACTTCTGTAATCTTTGAAATACTTTTAAATCTCGTGTTGAACATGGAGGGGTTAAAGAGCAAAATGTTAGGTTATGAGAACCTTTCTTTTATATGCTCTGTGAAATCTACTTTTCAACCATTTATTCAACACTGAAACTTTAGGTTGATAAACGTTGATTTTTAAATAGTTTAATCTAAAAAAACAACAACAATCATTTACAAAGAAGCTGCAGTCTTACTATTTGATATCATCGTTTAGATGTAACCTCTATTCTATTGTGAGTTTGAAGAGCTTATCCTGCTTTATTCTTCTTTTTAAATAATCAATCAAAAATGATCACATTTACTTTTAAGTCCAAGATTCGTGTAAAATATTCGTTTTTCTAATAACATGTTCAATAAGGCGATTCATATTCCATTCATTTAAGTTTTTATTAGTTCAAGGAAGGAACACGGATTTCACAGTAATGATGCAGCCTCTCTTACAGAGGACACCATTTAATTTCAACAAAATCTCTTCGTAAAGGCCATTACTTTCAGAAGTTGCTGTACTTTTTCCTTTACTGTCCCACACTTTGATAGCACATTTTCAAGTCCGGTCTGTGCGGAGTTATCGGGAGAGAGTGCGCATCCCCGCTCCGAACCTGCACCGGATCTATCCTGCCCCGCCTTCCATCAAACATTTTTCTGCCGACTGGCTGCACAATCAGATCTTTTCTGAGTGGGATACTGTCTGATGGGTGTGAGGGGAGTGAGGAGTGGGCCCTCTCCCACTTGGATAATGCCATTATTTCAGCTCCTCTGGCCAGGAATGCCAAATTTCACAGCCCGCTACTCCTCTCTATGCGTCAATCAAAGCGTCGCGAGGGGCCGAGGCACCCACCGGGTACGCCTCCAACACGGAGGGACGCGATCCAAGCATTGATCACCGACGAACCGAATCACATACACTAAACAAAATCTACCCTAGTGTTTTCATGTCTGATATTTTGTTTAGGAAGTTTGCATAAAAAGCCAAATGTCACAAATCACTTTATGACTGTAGCTTTTTATATTTGCATCCTTTTTTAGTACGATTATTTTTAATTCAATCAATATTCTGGGACTGATCCCTGCTGTGTATAAAGGAAGATAATCCGGGTTAAGTGTGTCGCCATTGGAGCTAATTTACAGCATTACTGCCCCCCAAGAGGCCAATTACGGACTAATTATAATCCGATTTGTAATTTCATAAAATGCTTTAGCGCCAAAAAGTAAATAAAATAATTAGTGATCAAGTTTCCAGATACAGTGAGGGGGAGGGGGTGATGAGGAAATTTGTGAATGGGACACAGTTAATCAGGTATTCGTTGTACACTGTGACGCTTCCCTGCGCGCAGCCAATGGCGCGCGCGCTGGAAATGTTGAACACGCCGAAAGCGGACCAATGGCACGTGCCCTAGCAAAGACTAGCGCAGGAAGCAGCCAATAAGCGCGAGGCATGCAAACGAGGAATTTGCTCCGGCAGGCTCTGAATGTCAAGTAGTCAAAGATGGAGTCCGGATCTGCGAGGCCGTGTGCTCGTGCCGGGAAGACTTGTGATTTTTTTTTCCTCGACTTCTTTAGCTGCACACATTTCTGTGCTCTCCGGTCGCTTCCGGTCTTTTAAGGGACGACAGCGCGAGCTCTAAGACGCAGCGGCGTGTAGTGTGGTGTTTGAAGAGGGTTGCTTTTCTTTGTTTTATGGAGAACTTTTTTTCCTTCTCTTTTTTTTTCTAGCCTATAACGGATTGTCCCTCCCTTGGCTAGATACTATTCATGCTTTTGGAGGAGGAGGTGGAGGTTGTGCAGAGAGGAGGAGGAGGAGGAGGAGAAGGAGGAAAAGGAGGGGAGAAGAGGGGGGGGGGTTGTTCACTGTGAGTTGTTGCCGATTTTTCGCGTAGATTGTCAGTGCAAACTTGGAAGTTGCAAAGGTCGAGAAGCGGAGATTTTGTGTGTTTTTTTTATTAAGGCGACTTGGAAGAAGAAGAAGGAGAATGAGTTGAGTGGATCGCGCGCTGCGCATCTGGAAGCTCGCTTCAAAAACTTGATCAGGACGCGATTTGACGCCTGGTGGGCTAATAAACGCGTCCTGCACCTTATTGGGCTGTTATCGCACTGTGATGGCTCTCTGAGGGGGGACATATGCGTATGTGTGTGTGTTCTCTCGGTGTGTGTGTGTGTGTGTGCGTGTGTGTGTTGAGTATAGGCTGTTGTGCAATCTAACAAGTCGCCAGTATTGTACCGTGGGCTCGTGAGCTGGCAGGAATGGCTTACAGGGCAGACCCACAGCCCTCAGGAGGCGTATAGGCCGCTCACAGATGTATGGCGGAGAAAACGTAAAGCTTTCAAGAACAGGTAAAAACAAAACAAAAAAATCACGCGAACCTTGATTTGTTTACAGGAATAATCAGAAGTATTTAAGTAAATGAAGCTCGATAGTGTTCTGGAGAATTCCAGCCTTCTTTTTTCCTTAATTTTATAGATTGTGTATGTTGTGTAACAAGACGTTGATTGTGGAAACTTCAAGGGACTACTTTTTCTTCTTTTAGGCTTTGTTGCAGTTTATTTCGATGTAGGCCTTATTTTACTGTTATGAATCAAAGCAACTGCCTGTGAAGTTTTATTTCGATCATAAATGAACTCATTACAGTGTCAGTAAATCTAAAGCAGGGCGTTAAATAATTATAGTTTCCTTAAAGATACAAAATAAAATGTGCATTATAGTTTGAGGTGTCAGTTTGTAGTTCTGTGAAAGCTTTGGGAGGGGAATAACCCCCCCACCACCACCTATACCAGCACCACTACCAGCAGTCGAAACCCCCCCATTTCTCCCCCAAAATTAGAATGCATGTCATTCACTGCAGAGAATAGTATGGGCCCACATGCTGGGAAATTCCCATTCTCCCAGGGTGAGAGTAACCAATGCCGTTTAATTTAGGAAGTTCATTTAACTCCTACACTGGTGAGATGTATTGTTATGTTGTAGTATCTTGACTTGTGTCACCATACTACATCATTTTGAGGCACAATTAGTTCTGTAAAAAGCATAATTTAAAAAGTTAAGTGCTGTTAAGAAAACAATGACATGACGTCAATAGTTTGCAGACTTAAAAATCATGTTTTTCTATCTTTTAAGTTTAGTTTAAATATTTTGTCCTTCAAAATAAAAGAAACCGTAAAAAGAGCAGATGTTTGTTGTCCACTGAGCTGTGGCAATAATGTTCTTTATTCATGTTGTTGCTATATAAAGGTGGATAGTTCAGTCATCATGTGCAGAGGACTGGTTGTATCCATGTTGTTGTCCACTGCCCTTTTTCTGTTGCACTACTGTACATAGAGATGAGCAGTGCAATATTAAAAGGGCATTGGCTGATGAAACAGGGGGCACACACCTCTCATGCAATAACATTTAACCTGCACATGGACTGAAGTATGTGTCCTGAAATATGATTGAGTTTCCATTTTTCAAATGGTGCTTTATTTTGTAGGAGTGACACGGTTGCTGAATTATAGTCAAATATATCCATTCTTTAATTCTAAATAGGAAACATAACTTCAAAAGTAAATCAGTTAATTTAAGAAATCAGTACAATTTGAGCGTTCAAGTACCTGCAATTCTCTCCAACACCCATCACACCATTGTTTCTCATTAAAATGTAGTGTGAGTTCGGCAGAGAGGAATGGCTGTCCCCTTGTCCACGTGCTGACACATGCTGAGGTCAGCTGCTTTGACAATGTTGCACTACTGTACCATCCATTCTAGCAGTGCAATAGTATTGTCATAGCATTTGGCCTCAGCTCACACTAAACGGCTGCCAAAGGAGCTCATTTTTGAAACGGGTTTGTGGAGAAGTGGAGAAACTGATGACTGATAGCAGGTGGCAGGTCGTCCACAGCAAAGCTTCCTAAACTGTTTACCCAGGAGTGTGTTTACAGATGAATGTACACACTTTTGTAGGCTGACGGGAGCCCCTGTGTCCAGAGTTTAAAGCACTTTAAGTATGTTTTAAACCACAGCCTACAAAAAACCTAAAAACCTTATGAAGCATTTTGCTAAATATAAAATATGTTTCTCTTTATTGATGGTTCAGTGATTGAAAGTTGTTTATTAAACAGCTCCTTAAAAATGATACTCATTATTTAAAGTGACCTGTAAAAAAAACAAGAGCAAATCAATGGATGAAAATGAGTTTAAGTTAAATCAATGTAAAATGATTCACAAAAATGAAAAGAGAAAAAAAACGGCTTAAATCTTTCCAACCGTCTGTATTTCAAACTTTGAAGGAATAATTGAAGCTCATAAAAAGGTAAATTGTCAATAGAAGGGAATTGTAAAACACGTGCAAATTAAAAGGTTGTAGAAAATGTTCAATAAAGCTAAATTAGTCCTTAAAATGCATTGAAAAAGCTTCAGTCTATAAGAATATCTAAACTGGATTTTCTTGTTTTAGAAAACCAATTTCTCTCAAATTGACAGTTTTTCCTATTGGGTTTGTTTCCTTGTTTTTCTTTACCTGTTTTGTCATCACACTAAACAGTGTCACTATGCTGGTGGTCAAATAAGAAAATGGAAAAAAAGAGAAGGAAGGGGGAGGTTGATCTGTCTTTTTGAGCATCCTCGGTGGCAGCAGCAGGTCTATGGGGGGAGGGGATGTTTGGGAGGAATGTAGGGAGCAAAGACCCTCTCTTCCCCCCCCCCCCCCCCCCCCCCCCCCCCCCTCTCTCTTTGCATTTTCTCGTCTCCTTTTTTCTTCTTTTCTTTCTTTTCTTTTCTGTGTAGAGATTAGGTGTCACTGCTCCCGTGTGCGTGCCTTATACGTTGTAAGCATGAAGTAACAGAGTAAAGAGGTTTGTTTGTTTTGGTGGCTGTCAGCGAGTGGAAATGTTTAACCACAGTCCAGTTGCTGTTACAAGCCACAGCACAGGGACACGAGTAATTATTAAAAACAGAAAGGAAACTTGTTTTTGGACACTGCTTACCCTGCTTTAGTAAAATGTTTCAGGTAAAAGAATGATATTCGTAAGTGTGAAAAAATCCTTTAAAAAGTCTTCAAAAATCTTTTTATTTTTTATGTGAAGTAAATTGTTGTAAGTGCACCAAAAAAGAAGGCAAAAGAAGCCCTCGGCCACTCCACTGTGTGAAATTCTCCCTGTGTAAAGAACGTGACTTGTTTAGGCTTGCTTGCAATGCTTGCTGGGAAATCCTGGAATGTGTGGAATGGGGACGGTGGTGCTTCTGCAGTTATCTGACTGCATGGAGCTGCAAAGGATCCTGTAATGAAAGCCAACATGTCAACAGTGCCTTCATGTGCAGATTGAACCACAGAGAATACGGCTAATGAGATAATGTCTGCATTTCATTATGAAAGCACAACAAAGTCAAAGTGCTGAGCTTGAATCAAACATGTTATTCTCCTTTCTTAATGTGTCTGTTTTCTCTTTACACTGGAGCTAACAAAGCATTTTTAAAAGCCTGAACAGTCCTGTGAAAAGAGTTTGAGGAAGAAAAACGGCCCTAAAAGTATATTTGGTTTGAATTTGTATTTGTTGTGGTTCATAAACGATTTCTTGTTATTTTGTCTAATCTTCTAAATAAAGTTACTTATATTAATGTTTTCAATTATTCAGTGTTATTTTCTTTAAAAAAAAAATCAAAAGTACAGTTTAATATGTTAAAGTGCTATGTGTGGCCAATCTGATTCTGTCTTTAAGAACTAAAGACAACAGAAATGTATTCCTGCATGAAAACCTTTTTATGTGGCATAACGATATTGAGAAATAGAAGTCTGAGGCCTAATGGCAGACTGCAAGCATCCAGGGTTGTTCAGAGAAAGTAGTGAAAAGACAAACAAACTGGAAATCTTTTCAATGAGTTCATTCTCAATATTCGTTTAGCTCATTCAGCATAAAAAATGTACATCAATCAGTCTTTCCCCCTTTATACAGTAATTCTTTAAAAAGGATACGTTTCTGAGGACACCGGACATTGAGATTGATGTGGCAAAAAAGATACATCTGTTTGATGTAATGGTACAGCTCAAAGAAAATCTATAAAATGTTAGTGTAACTAGTTGTTGGGTGTTAACAAAAAAAAATGCTGTTACATTGAGAGGAAAAGAACACTTGAGGAATCAGTAGATTTCAGGATGAAAAGCTCTGTTAAGTTTAATATTTGATGCCTCCTGTGAAAATGAAAAAGTTTGAGTTTCAGTAGTGCACATTATTGTAAAAATACTTGATGTGTTGTAATTGTAAGACAACCATCAATTACTCATTTGTGTTTTAGATAGAGCAGTCAGTTTCTTTGTAATGCACACTTTAAAGATCACCAAAATGTCCTCTGTAGAAAAGTCTTTGTGTGTATTATGTATGTGATATAAAAGGTGTGATGAATATTCTTACTTTATAAAGGTGAACAGAGATTCCTGCACAGGAACATGTGAGTGAAACTCTAAGCAGCAGAGAGAAAGTGACACTGTTCACACCTCCACAGCACAGGTACACTCGATGTGAGGAGACAGCTCTTATATCACACAGCAGCACATTGTCTCCACCAAAGGGAATCTGTGTGTGTGTGTGTGTGTGAATGTCGGGACACAAACAGTAAATTTTCTTTCTTTTAACTATTTTGTTTTGGGGGAAAATGATAGTAAGCATTGATACAGATATAACTGTTGCCAATCCTTACATTTAGAGCTACAGCTTAAAGGCATCCGAAGTGTGCAGAATCAATTACCAGGATACACTTTGATGACATGAATTGGTTATTGTGCACTAAATATGAGTGTCAGCTTGTACCAACCACACTGCTCCAAACTCTGTTTCAAGAGGTTTGATGTGAAACCTTCATCTTGAAAACTGATGAAAAAAGTTCAAGAGCAATGAGAAAATCAGATTGAAATTAAATCATGTCCATAAAGAGCAGAGAGTCAAAGTCAAATTGAATCAAATAAGAAAGAAGACGACAAATAATCCAGGTGACAAGCAGACATTCAGGGAGGAAATCTGAATTAACAGAAGTAGCTATAAAAGAAATTAATCATTGTGGAAATGTGTTTCTGTGTGTTATTGTTCAATGAGCGTGTTTTATGGAGCAGGTGACATTGAAAGCATAATGTGGACCTGTCTGATATGTTCAATTCAAAAGACCTAAACAATGAAGCAGCAGGAGAGTCATGAAATCCATGAACTAACATAAAAACAGGACACTTGATTTACTCTGAGTAGATTTTTACACTTTTGTGAATCCTGCTGAGATTTTCATTGATAATCTTGGAGAGCCAAATTTATCCCTGGATCTTAACAATAACATGTTTAAATTCTATTTTCCATCCAATGAATTTAAGACATAGACATAATAAGACATAGTTTCAGGTGTTTCCTTGCATGAGGTTATCACAACAACTATGAGAGTAAAATAACTTTTAAATGGTCAGATAGACACGATTAATAATCTTTTCCCCAATATGGAAGCCCTGTACATGTCTTTATTTCCCCTAAAAAAAAAAAGCACATACATGAGTTGTTATAGAGCGAGAGAGAGAGAGAGAGAGGAGAGAACACATTCCTGTCTGCTCTCTCTGATGTGTGACAGAGCTCGGAGAAATGTTCAGCTTGAAGCCCTGAAAACTTTTGAGAGCAAAGCAGTTTTGTTCCTTAGGTTGATTTAAAATACTTTACTGAAGTACTTTAAACATACACCACTTAATTATCTTCCATCACACATTCATTGAAAGCTTCAGTCTGGATAGATTTAAAATTCTATGATGCCACAATTTAAGTTGGCTCCTTGTATCTGAACTACAATTTGCCACATGCACATTTACCAGCAACACATTGATGATCTAGGGTTCTCCTGAAATCAAGTCTTTTTGCTTGATGAATCTTATTACTGTAGACTTCCACTGCTGTATTAAGAAAGGTTTTGGATTGAGGAAACTAACTTTAATCATAGTGTTTTCAAAATGATACATCTCTACTTGTGATGAGATGAAATGTGTCTTTGTTTGTGCATGTTGTGTAATAGCAGTACAAATGTAATTTTCATCATCATAATCTTTTTTTATGAATGGTGATACTCTTCATGTTAACACAATGTTTCTCTTTAGAGATTTCCACAAATATTTTTTTTTTCCAGCTGTAAAACTGTTTAGAACTTTTAGAAGCTTTTGACTGCATTCAAAGTAAACAGTTACTTTATATGCAAACAACAACAATAGATTATTGTTTAGAAAAAGAAGTAAGAATACAATTCTGAATTAAAGTCTAATTTCATTCAGTTTTTTTTTTAATTTTCAGAACACAATCTCTCCTGGAGAGTTGATTTACTGCCACCCAGTGGACAAAAGGTGAAGTACACGCGGATTAACCTGAAGGGATTTCTCCTCTTATCTGACACTGAAGGTTCCGTCTTGTAATATATAGAAATGACATTCTGTGCTACGGGTTTGCTACAAACTACCAGGTTAGTCTGAATCATCACCAAACTTTATTGTGAGCTATTTTTATTGGCCAGAAGATAAAACATATGTATGATATCTTTGATAAACTACAGAGACAAAATAGTGTTTGCATGACCATATTTGGAGTATTATATTTTTCCTCCACAAATTTAAATACACAAAATATACAATATAAACTCTTTATTTATATAATTTAACAGAAGTAAAACAACCACAGCAAGGTAAAGTTTTTTAAAGCAAACATTTAAAAACCCTCAAACGTGCATAATACAATACTTTGTATTAAAAGATAAGAATAATTTTTATTCATATAACCTGTAACCTTGAGACTGTTTATGTTTAAACCCTTTGAATGGCTGTATGCTTAATGTGTGTTGAGTGATTAAACATTACACTGCAAAGCAGTTGAACTCCACTAGAGGGAGCAATAAGTTAGTTTTAGTAAAATACACACGTTATGGCTGCGTGCCTATAACACAGGGACAAAAATGCAAAGCGTCATAACTACTCCTTTTAAGACATCTCAGCAGGATGCAGGAGAAGGACAATTTTAGAAGAACGTATTTAAAGAATTCCGTCAAAGCCAAATCTAATTTCAATAATGCATTACAAGTTTTATCACCTCAGCTTATGATAATCTTGGCAATATCAGAGAGCTCTGATGAAACAAATTCAGCTGCTGGTTGAGACACAGATTCATGTGGCATCTAAAAGAGTTAGAGAGAGAAAGACAAAGATGAAAATAGCTGCTATGATAAAACAATGAATGCACTGTGTAATATGGGTCAGGAAGTGAACTAACCAGCACTGGGGGGGCCATGAAGAGGTAATTTAAGGGGTAGTTCAGCAGGTTGATGCAGGTAGATGAGTATAGATCTGCATAACGCACAAGCTGGCTTGCAAACAGTGTCTGTCTGGCGCCGCTACGGAGGAGGCTGCCCATCTGACCGAAGGACATGTCCATCCTGTAGGTCAGCACCTGTAAACAAAAACAGAAAAGAGCCCCGACGTCTCAGAACAAAACTAGAAAGACCTCAATCATAACTGTCATAGTAAACACTCTGTTTTCAGTTTCTGTTTCAGTCAAGCAATATTTTCTTTTCTACAATTAATTTGGCCTTTATTAGAAAACTTAAGAAGCCTATGTTACTTTTAAGTAATATCACACAGGACGAAGTGCTGACATCCTAAATGTTATCATGGCTTTGATTTCTTTATAGGCAAAAGAAAATCACAGTAATATTTGGTACAACAGCACAATTTCAATAATGATATAGCTTTTATTTAACAGTTCTACAAGCAGCATTTCATTGCAGTATTAGTTAGCGACAACGGATTATTCTGTTTTTAAGTCTTTCCTCTGGCTCTACACAACAACTAGTTCTCCAACTTTACTGGAACTTGATTGTTGCCAACATCAGTCTCGTGATGAGTCGTGATTTTGTTCTGTTAGAGCGAAATAAGAGTCTGGTAACAGTTGTTTTTGGTTACATGAATGATTTAGAGGTACCAGCTTGATAAATCAAGACTAAGACCATTTGCTTAGCAAAAGTAACAAATGTACACGACTGATAAAAATAAAAATATATTATATACCTCTGTTATAAACATGATTTTAGTTGATATTTGGGTTTATTTTCAGGTTAAGAGTTACCTATTTTATGCGTTTATCACTTCTAAATGTTTTTCCTGATTTTGTGTGTTATGATCTAATCATTCAATCTAAATAATTTAGTAGTTTTTGCAGGTTTGTGGACAGAGAAGCCAAATCATCCAGGCAACAAGAAGAAAAACAGAAAATAATTTTCTTTAGTAATGTGATACATGTAGATTATAATGTGGTGTACTCACCTTCATTCTCGCCTGGATGGCGCTAATGTCAGGAAATTCTTTGCTGCCACTGTCCAGATGCCTTAAGAAAACAACAACACTTAATCCATTCTGGTCACTTATCATTTTATTAAGGAAGGGAAATAGGTTTCATAGGGATGATTTGTCAAAGCTAAATAAAGACTGCAAAACATCAGACTGGGACAAGTCCAGTGTTTATGAACAAGACTCATTTATTGTGCAATTATTAAAGATGGGCCCAAACTCACTTGTAAGTCTCAGCTAAGTAGAGGTCAAGCAGTTTAAGTTCCTCAAACAGATCTGAAAAAAACAAACAAACCCAGAAATTCATCAAGCTAGGAAACTACTGAAAATTATCTTAAAAAGTCAAACACCCAATGGTTTATATTTGTTCTTACGTCTTCTTTCCTCCCACACTTTAAGCTCCTTTGCGAGCTCTGGTACGACCAGGAACGTTTTCCAGCCCTGACGCTTCTTAGATTTGAGGATATCACCAAAGATGTGGTCTCCAACGTAAAGGATGTCTTTACCTTTGACATCTAGCAGATCACAAACGATGTCCGAAGATCCTGTGAACAAAGATTTGTTCAAAATGTCTAAAAGCCTAACATGGAAGAAGCCATCGCAATCATTATTTTATAAGCAACAAAAAATATATATAAACGTTTAAAACGTGTGTGCTGAATAGCCCAGCTGTTATGTTGTGTTCTTCATGTGCAGAAGCTTAAATGATTGTTGCAGTTAACAAAGGTTCAAATCAGAACTCATCTCCGACTCTCCCCGAGCATTTCCTGTCTCTCTTCAGCTTTCCTACCCAATGAAGAGAACAATGTCCCCCCAAATTAATACAAAGGAAAAAAAAGCTGTGCAAAAATAATTAAAGATACAAATTCTGATTGGATAACTCATCATTTCCTTTTGCTGTTTGGCCTCGCTACCTCTCTGAGTGCGTGAAGTCATCATGACGGAGTCTAAGTCTAATAAAGACATTACATATTTATCTTTTCCTAAACGGTTAAATAAATAATTGTAAACTCTTATTTAATTTTCTTTTGATTAAAATGGCGCCCTGCGTTAAGTTCAAACAGGAAGGATTATATTCTCTTACACATTCATTTAATTTCTTCATTCAATTACTCATTGTTGTATCTACCAAACAGTTCTAACAAATCAAAAAGTGGTTTGTTGAATCATTTCTGTAGGGTTCCATCTTACTGCCGTATTTCTCAGCAAAGAATCAGCTTGATCACACTTCTTGTGTTTGTCACTGCTTTTCAGACTTGATTAAAGTTACAGTAAAAAAAGAGTTCAAATCTTACCTCCAGAGTAAACAGTCCCATGTTGGAGGTCACCTGTGTACGTCCCGATCCGAAGCTTTCCTGTGTTCTGTAAAACCAACATATGTCACTGAAACCTGCCACCAACATTGACATGCAAATATTTAAGTGTCATGGACTTTTTCATACTGTGTCCACTTGTCTCAGCACAGTCCCCTCTGCAAAGAACAATGGCTTCTTGGTGTCCACGACAATGAGGTCAAAGTAGGAACGCCACAACCTTTTTGGACTTCCAGACTAAGTGATGAAAAATTATTAAAAATTATTATTTAAATTCAGTTGAGTGAAACAAATGTTCTAAGAAATGTAAGAGTGCTCTTACCTTTACATTAGTTTCAAGCAGGTATTTCATCATGGCCTTAAAGAAGAAGGAAATAGTTATTGGAAAAATGTGTTATTTTTTATGTAAATAGTTGTTATAAGTGATAGCTGGAAGGTTTAGAAAATCACCTCTGTGTAGCTGTAGTCACTGTTGGTGGCAAGAAAGACCTTGGCCACTTCTTTAATCCGGGTCAGAAGTACAGGAAGATTTGGCTGCAAAGCACACATTTTCTTCCTTAATATTTCAAACATTTTTGTCATACAACTCATAGCAATTTAGTGAATGATCGTGTCTTACATCTTTGACAACATATTTCTCCAAATTCTTGATGGTTTGATTTTTCAGAGCTCCCTGCACAACAAACAAACAAACAACACACCGTTTAACCTTTACTGTACAGTACTATAAAGACAAATAATGGTTTCAGTGCTAACAAAGTGGCACATTTCTTTATATTTTAAACAAAGATTTAGGGCCTTCACCGTATCGTGAATAAAGTCCATTGCATCTCTAACGTCCTGAAACATACTTCTGAAGGACATAAACAAGTCTCCATGCTGGTAACCTTTCTTGAGGCTGTAAGAAATTAAACAAGATTTAAAGAACATGGCAGAGGGATAAATATTCAGCCAAGAGGGGCTTTTCAAAACCCATAGGGAGGAACAACTTCCACTCACTTTGTGTATCTGGTGCATCTGGTGAAAAAGTCCACAAGGCAGGTGTAGAGATATGTCTCTGCACAGTGTATGGAAATACAGTTCAATTAGCAAAACCAGCTCAGTTGTTGATGTTGCCTCAACATGTATGAAGTCATGTTTAAAATTAGCTTTAAATTCAGACAAAGTTATATTTTTATTCCTTCAAGGGCTTCAGCCACATAATACTTTAATATATCAAACCCTACACTGATATTAAATACATTTGAATGTCATACCTGAGAGATTGAAGAGAGTGTTGAGAATGTAGAAACGGTCGGTGTCATCTCTTTGAATGAACTTGTTGGGGTAGTATTTAGCGATGTCTTCTCTGTGGTAAACAAACATACTAAGGGCAATATTCAAAACTAAGAAAAACAATGTGCATCAATTTACTTTCTTGGGCCACAAACTGTTCTCATTATCTATAAGAAACAAAGGTAATGTGCCATATTAGCGTTTATCAGCTGTTTTGAAGTCAATAATTAAAATGAATTAAGTCACATTGATGTGGATCCTGCAGGCCCTGATGCTGCAGTCATTATCAGCAGTTAGTGTCCTATTGTCTTTAATATCCGGATGTAATATTAGAACAAAATAAAACCTAAGATGGTTTTATTTAACTGATTTTTTAAATTTTTATAAGTAAGTTTCAGCATGATTAGAATAAAAATACTGCCAAAGGACCTGTTTTATTGTTTGTTCTTAAGTAATTCACTAAGAAGTAGTAACATAACACAAAGTCTCCTTTTGAATGTCATGTATTCACTTAGAAACCTTTTCAAAATGTTACTGAAGTCTTAAACAGTATAACAGTTTGAGAGATAAAAGCTTCTATGTGTAATGAACAGACAGAGCATTGCCAAGATTTTAACTTTACCCTCTGAGGAAGTGAAAGCCATGACTGCAGACTAAAATATTCCCGTTTGAATCCACCTTCAAGAGGTTCCCATGTTTGGTGTCAATCACCAAACCGCTGAGGATGAACAGAAAAAAGAAACAAGAGGTGACAAGATGCACAGCAGATAAAGCATGTAACTCAGGATATATACTGTAACTGTTCAAAGGGATTTATCCTCTAATCTGGAAACAAATAGACAGCTGTGGGAAAAGTCATGATTTTTCTAGTGAAAGTGTCAGATATTCAACCTACCGTGTGGGGAAGCTAGGATCGTATGTGTAGCGTAGAATCTCGTGAGGATACCCAATAGACACCATTCTGTCTCTGATCATCTCAAAGCCCATGCTCTCATAGTCTGGGGACTTGTAAACTACAAACACAAACAAACAATAGAACCATTGAAAACCAGAGTGTCTTGTCTGACCAGTAGAGAAAATTGTCAAGTTCATGAGCTCATCAAGATGACACTACTACTTTACTTACACAAGAAAAGATTTTGTTTTACTTACTTGCCATGGTGTAATCCATGTCAAATCCATAGCATTTGATGTTTTCCAGTGTCAGGTTCCTGTTGACAAATACCCTGAAATCAAAAAGAAGAAACAGAGTTATAGGCTCCCTTAAAATCCAGATTAAAAATTGAAATCCGTTTTCTCACCTTTGAATAACTTTAAAACATTTTCAAGGATAGACTTCAAACGTTTGATGAAATACAGTATAAGTTAGGTCTGGAACAGGTCTCTAACCTATATAGGTAGCTGCTGTACATATTCAGTTTCCATGAATGAATGTGATACCTTCATTCCTTTGAGTGTTTGTGCTTGTCGTGTTATTAGACACATTTGTTTCTATTATAAAGTAAATTGCTGCTATAAGTCTGTATTATTGATTGCTTCTTCTGTGATGTCCCTGTCTGTCTCTTTGTCTCCTTCTCTCTTTATCCCACTTTCTTTCCCCAGCCAGTAAGCAGACAGGTGTCCAACAATGAGTCTGGCTCTGTTAAAGGATTCTGCCTCTTGTAGAATTGTGTCTTCTTTGCCACTGTTGGATTCATATTTGGTCTCTGTTCATGAAATGTAAGAAATAGTACAGTCCAAAGGTGCTCGTTGTGTAAAGTGTCATTTAAACAACTTTTGTTGTGAATTGGAGCATTATGAACAAAACTGATGACTGATAAATGAACAAGGTAAAGGATGAGCGCTTAGACTGTTCTCCATTGAGAATATTCCACAACTGCTGAATGCAGGTATTTACTTGTCAGTGTCATGGTTTGGTTCTGTTTCATCTTGTTTTAGTTTTCTTTCTTTCCTTCGTGTTCTGTGTTTATGTTATAGTGTTGATTGTTTCCCTTGTGTGTTTTAAGGTTTCGTAGTCTTGTGTTTACTTTAGTCTTTAGTGTGTTTCCCTGTGTCCTATGTTGCCTGTAAATGTATTTCCTGTGTTGTGTTTTAAGTCTTGTCTTTAGTGTTTCCTGTTTTATTTTGTAATATCTGATTTAGGTTGTCTTGTCAGTGTTGGGTTTTACTTTTTACTTTTGAGTTGTTCCTTGTGTTTCCTGCCTGTGTGATTGCCCTGATTGTCCTCACCTGTGTCTAGTCACCTCATGTCTATTTAGCCTCTCTCTTTGTTCACCTTTTTTTTTGTAGTCTGTTGGTGTGGTATGTCTCCCTGATCCTGTGGATTACCTTGTTGTTTCTCTTTGATGCTCTTTTGGACGTTTTGGATTTATTAAGTAAGTTTTTGTTTTGTATTTTGTTTAATACATTTTTGTTGATCTGCACTTGGGTCCTCCTCCCAGTGTTTCTGCTGGCAGTCATGACAGTCGGCTTGTTTGCACTAATGTTAATAAAGGCCTCAGGGGAAGGACTTTTTTCTTTAAAGTCAAGATTAGCTGGGGTTTGTTCTGTCATGATATTAATTAATTACACTTAAAGGCTGCTTGAAGGTGTCTTTTTCATCATAGGAACATGTCATTATTTGTGTGGGGGTGGAGCAGGGTGGAGAGTATAGATTTTATCATCAACTTCGACTATGCCCACCACTGTTTCGAAAAAGTGCAAACAAAATCAAATGAAAACAGAGGACCTCTGATGTGTTTATAGCTATAAATAATTTACCTGGAAACGTGTTAGCTTCTAAGTGTGTTACTTCTGTGGATCTTTCTACTAAGATCAGTCCTGCAAATAAAAGCTGTCAGGAAATGTTATGATGTGGGCAGATGATGGACTCAGTGTATGCTGTAAATTTTCAGTGACAGAGAAAGAAGAATCAGGTATGGTTCTAGGGAATAAGTAGGTAACACGTAGAAGGAGAGTTGCATTTTTTAAGTAAACTTATTTAGTTGTTTATTGTTGCCTGATTCTTACATGTTTAAAAAATTGTAAATAATGTTGAAAAATGTATCCATAAATATAATGAAAAATCACCCGATCTGAGGTTATAAACATTTAAATACATTAATGACATAAATTAAACTTTTTTTCTTTGATAATATACATTTATTCTGAGATTTGACCATGTAACACGAATGAAAGGACGAAATTATTGCTTTTTAAAGGCCCATTTCAAAATGAGTAATTATCATAAATTGACTTACTTTTTGTCGAAACCTCTGTGCACCTTTGGCTCCGCAGGGGAGACGCTGGCATTCGTGTCTGTTGCGTCCATTATGCACGCAAACTTGCTGTCCAACTTCTGTGAGTGAAATATGAAATAGACCTGCGGGCGGCACTTTTTGCCGTGAGAGGGATTTAATTCACCAAATGCACACACACTTCATGAACTCGTTCGTCTTTATTACGCAGGTTTCACATCCTCCCTGCGTCTTTTTGCCTCTCGGTGACGTTTTTTTTTTTGTCATGTATTCCCCTTGTGAGTCATCATGCGTGTAGATAGTGTTATCAGAGGAGCACACACGGACTGCACGCCTGCGTAATTGAAAGGAGTTCCCTCATGACACACAGTCCCGCTGTGACCCGAAAAGATTAACGTGATCATCATAGTTGTTTTGGATGCTTGAACAGTAGCCAGAGAAGTACTCCAACATGTAGCATATCAAACATTTTAAAAAATGCATTAAAATAGAATCCATAGGTTTCCCAGATTAAAAGGCTTTGTCATGTTTGCCTTTTTAAAACGGAGACTTAAGTGTGTATATATATATATATATATATATATATATATATATATATATATATATATATTCACCTTAACACCTTTTTTTGGGAAAGTTTTTAAGAGGGGACAAGTTTGTTTCTTGTTTACAACTAATTTACTTGTCTGTTGTTTATAGACTTGCCAGAAACAAAGAAACACTATAGTGTTAAATGATGGCTTATAATTGTGTAATAACCAATGCATCAGTATACATTTAATTCATATTTCAAATAGGATACTGAAGCTGTGTAAAATATTACTTTGTAAGGAAACAGTTTGAAATTATTGTTTGATAATGTCTAAAGTTAAATTGTGTTTCCAAAATTCGTGCTACTCATAACACAAGAACACATCTCTGATAAACACAATATGCAAATTTAACAACCTCACTCACACATATAAGCACATGCACTTGAGGCCATCGGTCCTACTTGCAGCATGAAGTTTATACAACTGGACACTGGAAGCCCTGAGGTCTATCTCTCTTGGCAGAGCATGCAGGCCTAACTGATAACCTCCAGAGCCAAACCACTGTTTGAAGCTACAAGAAAAACGCAAAATAAACAAAGTTGTATGTCTTGATGTAAGCAATGTAATTGTTTCATTAAATAAAAGGACATGCCTTAGAAACAATACATTAACTTTTATTCACGTCTTACTGCATGGTACACAAATCAAAATAAATTCCTCATCTCATTGAGATACAATAAATAATTACAATCTTCACAGTGTGGTATAAAGTATTACTCTAAAGTTAAATATTTTCTTCCTCAGAGTTTGGTGTTGTTGATTAAGTTTCCATTGCGGTTGTGTTCAATACTGCTCTGTAAGTCGTCAGATCTGCAGTGCATCCTTTGAAACTCTGCAGCTATTTCCAATGCTGTCAGATTCTTGGTCTCAGGGACGTTGAACCTCACAAACAGCCCACAGATAGCGCAGAAAAAAAGGAATATGAGGAAACAAAAGTATTGCAATTTCTCCTGAAAGGGAAGCATGTCGGAGAATTGTAAACAAGTGTCAGTGATGTATTTTATTTCGCTTCACCTTAATAATGTTTGCAAAGTATAACATAACATATATAAAATATATAGACTCGACTGTTTGTCGACTGACAAATATACATAACTTTGCAATTATATAATGTTCTTACCACTAAGACAGGGAAAAGCATTCCCAGCACAAACAGGCCTAACCAGTTAAGAGTGCAGGCGATGGTGTAACCAGCAGACTTATATGGCTGAGTTAATATTTCCCCGGGAAGAGGAGCTGATACTCCCGCTGAGGATCAAGAAAAAACTGTGTGTGCACACGTACCTATTTTTGATTCAAAGAGGAAATATCTCAAATAAAATAGTTAAAAATAGCAAAGATCTTGACCTATGCATACCTGGTCCACAAGCAAAAAAGAAAATGAAGATAAAAATGAGAACCATGCTACAGTATGGCATCCAGGAAATGTGAGTCTGAAAAACAAACATCTTTAGGATAGTGTATGAGTTTGTGAAATGCAATGCTAAGAATCAAAATATGAACAAATGTGTTCTAAACAGTGCATGTGTATTTGTTTTAACTCACTTGTAGGTTCAGGGTGATGGTAATGAGAATCAGTGTTGCAGCCATTCCCATATATCCTCTAGACAGAAGGAACTTTTTGCCCATATTCTCTATCACCATAAACTGTAACATCAAAGGACATTGCTTGTTGTGAACCACAAGGGGGAGATAAAACTGTACAGGTTTCATAGAACAGAATCGACTTTATTTGCCAGGTATGCTAAACACATATTGAATTTGGCTCCAGTAAACTGCTCTCTCAACAAGTATGTAGTAATATCTATGAACAAGTATGTAAAAGCCTACATAAGACAAAAGGGCTAGTGCAAAGAATGCTGAAATGAACATGCTTTTATAGTATTAACATTAAAGCAGTATGTGCATAGATTGAGAACATTTTGAGCAGAAGAAAAGTATTTGAAAAAAAAAAAGCGACCAAAGTCTATAAGAAGAAGAAAACGGGAGCCTATGTCAGGAGGAAATTATTCATGGACCATAAGAAAGATTTAACATGAACGAATTGTGACTTACACAGGCAATAGACGTACATAGCTCACAAAGCCCTGTTCCCAAGGCTGCATAACGTAAATGCTGAGGTTGGATTCCTGCCGCGCGAAACACGTCAAAAGAATAAAAGTACACCTGGAGAGAAGTACATAGACAAGAACCAAATTGCATCCAGCCAACATTCTGTTTTTACATCTGAAAAGTCAATATTATTTCATTTTGCTTTTTTATGTGAAAATGGGCTTTTGGGACAATGGAGAATAAATGCCACAGCCACTGAATTCAGCGTTGTTGTATATTTTGAAGACTTCAAAGAGCACCATTTTTTTTTCTAAGAGCAGCTTAAGATATATCCCTGAAAGGATCAGTCTGACATTTTGGGCTTATTTGCTTTCTGTCAGTTGGGTTCAAACATTGTTTTATAAAGTGGGGGTCCTGGCCCGCTGGTTGGTTGCCTGGGGGGCTGATGGGGGTTGTGGGAACTTGAAGGGCAGTGTGGGAAAATAGAACGAAAATAAAAATCGACTAATAACATTATTACAATAACATGTTTATATATTTACTTTTAGATGAGGCTTAGTGGTGACTTTGTCATGGTTTCATTTTGTTTATTTTTTATTTCCAAGTTTTGATTTGTGTTTTATTATTCCCTAGTGTTGTCCATTTTCTCTTGTGTGTTTCTTAGTTCAGTCTTTAGTCTTGATTACCCTGATTGTCCTCATCTGTCTCATTAGTCTCACCTGTGTCTGATTACCCCATGCCTATTCAGTCTCCCTCTGTGTAGTTCATTGTCTTTTGTAGTCAGTAGTAAGTTGTTTGTCGCCCTCTGCCCCTGTGGATTACCTTTTGTTTTTTCTCCTTGTGGATTTTTGGTTGGTTTTGGATGAACTTTGTTTGGCCACTTTTTGTTTGGACACTTTGATTTGTTTTGCCTTTTTTTTAATGGAAATTAATATTTTGTTTTTTCTTGTAGTATGTCGCCTACCGTGACGTACTTAGGAGGAAACAAGTGGGAAACTATCCACAAGATAACCACTAACTATACAAACTGTGGTTACTTTTTTTGTGGTGTTACTAGTATAATTTCTATGACATCCTTTTAAATATTAATAAATAAATGAAACGCATCTTTCTACTAGTCAACTGGAATCAAGCACAGAAGACTGATGAGTAACACTTTTGTAACAGGAAGCTGCTATAAGTCTTGCTAGAAAGCTACCTACCTGTTGAGAAATGGTGTGTTTAATGTTTGATATATGGTATCATGTTCAAAGAACCCCACTTGAGATTTTGCAAGTGGACAAAAAAAGTGAGCCTCACCAGAGGCTAAAACTATATGGGGTCAATAAGTCTGCTATTGTCATTTCTTAACATCAGTTTTTGATCATTTGTGACCATTACAAATGCTTGTAAGCAGAAATCATAGAGCAGCTAAGTGTTGCTTACCACTGTCTGCAGCGTTTAAGCTAACTTGCTCTTGGCTAAACCCAGAAAGCTGTTAGTTTAACACAACATGGTCACAGTCAGTCCTGTTTGTGTCTTTACTTAACTTTTGGACTTCAACTCTGCCAATTAACACTTCTAATAAATTAACCCAACAACCCTAAACCTGGTTAGCGCTTAAACAACACATTCATCATCTTTAGGGCCGATACAAACCCAATGCTAATCATTTACCTTACACACAACATAACAAATGAAGTTCTATCTAAACTAATGCACTCTTAAATCTTAAAGTACTTTACAAGCATTTTACTTGTGTTTGAATTATCACTCACAGCATTGATGCCACAGAGCTGCAGTGTAGTGAAAGTAACAAATATGGTGGTGAGCTGCCATCGAAGTGTTTTGTCCCGAATCAGCTCCAACACTGAGTGCTTACGAACACTCTGCAGGGCCACTTTCTCCTGCAGCATCTCCTCCACCTTCATGCTGTGGTCCTGGTTACCCCATAGTGTCCTTAGAGCTAGGGCAGTGCAAGCAATCAGTTGATTAAAACCATGATGATAAGGATTCATCTCTATGCAGTTACTCTGAAGTCTGTCACAGGTTTCACTCTGTAATTCAGGAGGTCATCAGTAAACAGTTTTTGCTGACTCCTTCTTTCTGTCAACTTAACCGTACTGCAGGCAATCTCTTGGACACAGACACCAAACCTCCTGTTGATAATTCTTTTGTTTCTGGCCAAAAAAATACATCTTGCTGCGGTGGTCGACTCCCCAGGTCCCCACAGTTGACGTGTGGATATCACAGATTGCTGCTCTTATTTCTCTGGAGGTTAACTCATGACCTTAAACAGAAACTGGACAGGTTTTGGAGGATCTGGGAACCACTACATTCCTTCTTACAGAATAACTCATTATCTGTCTCAGAAAGATGAGGACTTTGCCTTTTCATTTATTCATGTATGTGCTCTTTGTTTACCTGTCTCCGGTTTTCTACTTATGTATTGTATATGTGCAGCGCTCACTGTTAGTTTGGGGTGGGACTTTTCTGCGTTTTTTTGATGGTTTGTGGTCTGTTTTGTTCTTTTCTGTTTGTGTTCATAAAGATGAAAAACCAATCAAAACACCAAAAAAAAAGGTCTGTCACACCTTTCTCACAGGCCTGGCGGTCTCCTCTATCCAGCAGGAGAAAGCTGGGAGACTCTGGCAGGAAAGGCAGGGTGGAAAGCTGGACTAATGCTGTGAAACCATTAAAACCAAGCAGCCATGGCCACCTCTCATGTGTACCAAGTAACTCACTGCAAGAGAAACATCATTTTCAGTATCATACCACAATGGAACTTATCTACGTATATAAATGGTTTCTCAACTGAGCGTTCAAAATGCTGCTGCCAGAATTCTTACAAGAACAGAGATACAGTAGTTTAACAGATAAATCCTTTTTTTCTATACTCTACAATGGCCTGTAAAATTGCACATGTACCTCCTGTGAGCTGTTATTTGAACCCTAACCACCTGTCCCCTCATTTGACCCCTCACCATTATTTGGGACTCCGGCCACCTCACCTGATCCCGAGCAATTGACCACCAAACTTCCCCAAGGAGATGAAGGTACCAACTGTGACACCCACCATCCCTCGTAGCCTCTTGGGGGTGCACTCAACCAAATACAAAGGGTGAGCAGAGAGACTGAGTCCTTGAGGCACACACAGGGAAATCATACATTTCAGAAAGAGTCAATACTAATCAATAACTGTGAAAAATGGCCAAAAGGACTATTCTAGTGACAAGTATAGATAGAAATCGATTGTGTGTTGGGTGAAATGTGTAGCCAAGAATGATGGAGCAGCCATATTTGAAAAAAAAACCCTCATATATTTGGTTTCTTTTTAGGTTCACCTGAATTGATGCCATAGAGAAATCGTCCCACCATGATCATCTCAAAAGACACTGCAGTTTGGCTACAGATCATCAACACAGCTCCTATGATTGCCACAAAATTGTTGAACAGAAGGCAGCGCTTTCTGTGAGAAAGTAATACAGAGACAATATAAACCTGAAGGCATCATTGGAAAACAGGAAACAAATGTGAAAGTACAATTTTGGTGTCTTGACATTTATTGATTTTTATGCCTCTATGTTTGTGATTACTAACCTCCCAAATTTTGAGAGTAGAGAACCAGCCATGACCCCCCCAAGTAAACCCCCAATGCAGTAAATGGACACCATGAAGGACCAGATGAGAGAGAGCTGCCAGTGCTCCAAGAAGACATTATATCTCTGCACACATGTTGTGTTCACCAGCTCCTTTATAAACTGCAATCATCACATGCACAGTAAGAATCTTTTTTTCTTAAGCCCAGATAACACAATAATATGTTTTCCTTCTTACTGCAGATGGGGAGGTCATCACAGATACATTAAATCCATATTGAAACGTTCCCCCAATGCCAGCAACAAAAATGGCAGCGATCACAACAGGACGGTCGAGCTGTAGAAATCAAGCATGTTGTCAAACTTTAGTACATATTTTACGAGGAAAGAAAACACACAAAATATTAAGTATTACCTACCAGGAGTGTTAAATACTGTGGCATAGTTGGAGTCTGGCCGTTGTCATGTCTGCAGTCTTCCGTATAATTCAGACACTAATTGGTGACACATATTTAACTCAGCTCTGAAATCATTAGCTTTTTTTTTTTTTTTTTTTTTTTTTGGGGGGGGGGTCAATGAGAAACGGTAAAGGTGGGCAACAAATAAGGCACCGTTTTGTGTATGTGTCTGCAACAGTAATGACGTATTTTTCCAAATTATGATTTTCATATATATATATATATAAATACACACACACGTAATTCCTTTTAAAGCGAGAGGATTTAAACAAAAACGAAACAGGATTGAAATCTGAGCCTGAAGCTGAATTCTTTGAAGACATTGAAGTTCAGTCAGATTGTAAGAACAAGCGAAGTGTCCACATTTGAAATATTAGAAGAATTCTTGACCAATCTAAAAGAAAATCCATAACATCTTAAAACAATGTAAAACTAATGATTACACATTATGCAAAGCAGTCATGAGCAAAAGCTGATCTAAAATATTCATCACCAGTTTCTAAGAAGTTTGGCCGTCTGACCCTCTCTTAAAGTCTAACAGCCTTGTTACTTGTTAAGTGATAGCACTTTGGTATTCAATGTGAAGCAGTGAATAGTACCACATGAACTCATTATTGTCATTTCACAGAGCCTCTGAGGATTACACATAGCCCAAAAAGAACATTGGGCACAAGTTAATAGAGCAGTTATCTTTACAACAATAGTTTTAGTAACTTATTTGCTTTGTTTGTTAAGAAGGGTAAGATGAGAAGTTTTATACTACTCTCAAATCTGTGCAGGAAATTTGAGGATTGTCTTAGCAAATGGTTAACTTGATCAAGTTAAGACTGGAGACATTGCAAAGAAACGTATTGCTTATATTGTGTAAATACCAAACTATGTCTTGTTAGGGAGTAAAGATGTTCTTGTTTTATATTGTAGAAACTCCAGAAATGTGCTTTTAACTAGGCAAGAATAAGCCATCATGTCATATTTTCTCTTTGTGTCTACTGTATATTAATTTTAAAAAGTGAATATGTATGACTGGTGAGGTTAATATGTGCTGCTCTGGACTACAACAAAGAGAGTCTTTACTCTAAGCTATGCTCTGACTGCTAGCAATGAGGTTGATACCAAATGTTTCATTCATTCTCAACTATTCCGACAAGACGCCCTCTGGTAACCCTGCAGACAACAGGACTACTGGAGCTTCAAACCACTGGTCGATTTGTCCTTATAGGAGAATTATTCAACAAGGCTCTTCTTTGAGTGGCAAATTTTATTCTAATGACCCCTGTGTGACTTCAGAAAGAAACCTTTTGGGGTATCACTCTGTGTCAGGCAAACTGTCTTGCAAGGTGTCACACAGCTGACCTCCAGGAAGGAGCTGCTGATGGCTGTCCTGCAATGTCTCTGGGAGGTGGCAGATTCTGTTGACAACACAGACAGACCATCGAGAGACAGAATCTTCTAGAGCGCTATCAGGTGGACTGTTTCCCTGAGAGAATAGAAGAACTTACATTAGAAACAAAACATACAGGTTGACATACTGAAAAAAAGGAGCATTATTAAGGATTTTTAAATTTCTCTGTATAAATATGTGTAGAAAATTAATTCATATGCAAATAAAAATAGCTGAGCTGTACTGAAATATTCACAGAAATATCCTCAGTTGCTCTGTGAGGCCAATCGTAAGGCTTTTAATTCCACCAAAAGTGATGCATCTCTAATATCTGCAGAAAAAGTCAGGATATCACAAATATGATATGGATCCAACATCGAGGAACAGTGAATGTTTTTGTTTTTTTTCGCATTTAGTTATTGAGATGTGTTTGTGTTCCAAAGACCCACAATTTATATGGAGACATTTTCCTTGTTACAATTGATGTCTATAGTGTAATATTCTCAAACTAGGGGGTTAATCTGTTCTCTTTCATAATTAATCATTGTCTTTAGGATATATGATTTTTGAGACACAAAGAAGTTTTGTGTATTTTCTTTCACTTTGAAAATTCACACATTTTCTGTCAATTAAACTCTAGACTTACTCACTGTGTAAACTACTGGTGTGCCAAAAGTGCTTAGTTGGTTGAATTCCCTCAGGCAACAACAAGACAGGCTGATTAACGAGCTAAAAAGTGCCACCCTCTATACCTTCAGAGCCAAAATGTAAGAAACAACAGAGAAAGAGGAGAAGAAATTAGGGCACTTAGATCAGAGAGAGAAATACCTTGCTGCGCTTCATTGTGTTTAAGGAGGGGAAAATGTGACCAGATTCTGAGTATAAATGAGAGCTGGTGGATATGCTGCACCTGACAAAGGCAGAGGAGCAGGTTGACTGGCTTTATTGCTCCAGAGAACAAAGAGAGGAAATGGAAAAGCCTGAAATTGGATCACAAAAAACGAGGTCAATTTTCAGCTGTAAAACTTTTACAACGTATTAAAACCTAGATACCACATACCACAAATTGTTCTACATGACCCCCCCCCCCAAAAAAACAAATAATAAAAAAAGTAGAAGTTGCCTAATGCATGTTAAAATGAAAACACTGGCACTAAAATACTAACATTACACATTTTCACAGTTCTGAATCTGTTTTCAACTGTACGTACGTGAAAGGTAAGCTTTTCAACTGTGGGGGAGCTGAGCACCACCAACTTTCATGTATAGGATCAAGTTATTCCATGCACCTGTGAGTCTATTTGTTAGAGAACCTACTGTGAGAAAACACAGATATGTTTCTTTCCTTTGCAAAATGTGTTTCCCAAACACTCAAAATCATTGCATATACAGACTTATTTTGTTTGAGCTCCAGCTTATGACATCTTGTTTGCAAAGGTTAGCAAACTATATAGCAGTGTGACTGACATTGCTGTACACTTTTTTTTTTTGCTACCGTTTACTTGCAGTTCTTAATTCTTCTTAATGAGTATATACTTGAACATAATAGTGTATGAACACTTTAATTGATGCCAGTGATTATAAATCAGATAATGACAAATAGAAAAGTGTCATCTTAACTTTTTCTATATAAATAACGCATAAAATGTCATATATTAACATATGATGTGACTTTGAAGGTATTGTTCAGTCTTTATCCTTTGAGTGCTCTGCTCGGTTAAAAAGAACTCCTGCATAAACAAGCCCCCAAACTATTATTTGACTAACCACTGAAACGCATTATCAGCCCAGTTTACCAAAACAGCCTCCTTCAACCGTCATTCCCTAAGTGTCTTAAATATTACCTTAAAATGTGCCATGAGGTGGCAGTAGCACCATTAATATTCTTAGCATGAGTCCCTGAACAAACACAGAATATATGTCTAAACTCTTTTCAGAAGTCAGTCAGAGAAACACTTGGCAGCAGAAACAAATGCTCAAGGAGTCGTGCCAAACTCGTAGGGTCCTCCCAAGTAGACAGAGAGTCATGGCAACGCTTGATCACAATAAATAATAAATGGCTCACAGGTTCACTTTACAAGGAGCTTTTCAGGTTCAGACACAGACTCACTACATTCTCATTATCCAAGTGTGAAGTGCAGTCCAGCTGGGGTGACTGATGAAAATTTTCAGACACAGTCAGTGGGCCCTGCTGGACATGAAATCAAAACTTTTCTCATGTAGTACGGCTAGGCCAAAATATAGTATGTTTATTGCTTTTATGACAGACAGGGAAATGAGACTGAAAATAAAACATCCACAAACACTTCTAAAGCTCATTAACTTACATTTTAATTCCACCACAAAATCTCCAGTTAAAACTGGGTTAAGTTTGTTTTGGAGGCCAGTCTTTGCATGTAAACAGCTTTATAGCCACAGCTTTATATTATACATACAGACAAGAGACTGGTATTAATTCTAACCGACTCCAAACAGGAACACAATTACTGTACCTCCAAACATCTTGACCTATTTCTACAAGAATTTTGGATAATACACTTTCTACATGAAACATGGTATAAAAGAAATCAGTCTTGATGAATAAGTCATGTACCACCATCCGTTTATATAACTGCCAGGTTATGCTAAAAAAGAACAGACATCAAGGTGCATTCTGAGCACATCAGAGTCATACATTTTTAGGGTATCGGTTTAGGTCAGGGTGTTGATCATATGCTTTATATTGAAAATCCTACCTTGATCCTTTGGCTGTGCTGCATGTCATCTCCCACTATCTCCTCCCAACATCCCCTGGTCTCTGTTCAGCTGTCCTATCCAAAAAAGACAAAAAATATTTAAAGAAAATCTAAAGTTTTTGTCTTCATTCCAAACCGCTCCTAAAAAGAGAGATTTAAATCTGATACAAACATACTTTTCTGTCGATGCACAAGGAAGTTCTTTTTTTAAAATATCGTGTCTTGGAGATGAATGAGCACAACATGTATTTTATAACTCTTGGAATATCTCCACAGTTGTAAAAAAAAAAAATCTAAGTTTATCAATTCCAAGCGAGAGTTATCTTGGAATGTACATTTCCTATAATAATGAGTAACACAAATGAATGTGGTGTTAGAAGGGGCTTGGAAGATAACATTATTTGTTAGCTAGTGGGAGACAAATATCCTGTTTGAACTTATATTTTGGTCCTTCCTGTTTAAATTATTAGTGAAATAATAATGATTTGTTATATTACAACCTTTTTACAACTAGCAAACCTGATACTGACCTGAGTGACAACATAACAGCATGAGAGTTTCCCACCCTCAGTTTAATGTCAGAGAAAAAGGGCCGCTGTGAAAATATTGTAAACCGTTGCAGACGCTGAGACTTCTTGTCTACTGTAAGCTTTAAACCTCAAAGTAGCCACTAAAAAAGACTAGCCAGATAAGCATTCACTCAACATTCTGGTGTTTATCTGCCCCAGACAGATGTAGGGACACACTGCTCTTATTTTACAGAACAGACAGTAGCTGCAAGAGTCTGCTGAAGTGGCATTTCCTCATCTGTGGTTGGATGGGATAATTGGTTTCAGACCGGAGGACATTATTGAGAAAGAAAGTGGAAAGATGTAGTGGATGTCAGACTTAAGGATTAACACCCTGTGTGCCTATGCTTGAAGCAGTTTGATAATATTTAGTATCTAACCAGTGTTATGTAACCAAAATGTATAGAAATTTTTTTTAAAAGCCCACTCGTTAGATCTGTCTTTATCAGACATGCACATAAAGTTGCATGCACACTAAAGTCAGAGATAAAACTTGCTGACATTGTCAAATTTGTCCTCAATGTGCCTGTCATGATGGATAAATTCTCTATTCTCCAGTGGAAAGAAACAGATTGATACAGCTGAACACAGACCAAGTAGACCAAAGACATTTGCCAGTATTTTTTTTATTAAAATCATAGTTATTACAACATTCAGATTTCTGTTTTTTATGTTTTTCTGAATTATCTGGCTGATCTTCTTTTCTTTGCAAATTTGTCAGAGTAGCACCAGTCAGCTAATGTACTGGTCTTCATGCTGCTCACACTTAATACTCTCAGTCTGTCAGAGTGATACTGTTATATAAAAGTTATGCGTGTGTGAAAAACATTCCCTGATGAATTCCTGCCCTTTTATGCAGGCTTACTCTTTCTTTCCTACAAATGACACCAATTAAAAAAATACTCTGAGAAACTATATACTTCTCTTTACTCGTGGACATGAATATGTAACCTGGGGAGTCAAAATCCCATTTTATAAATTGGGCCATCATGGCCTTGAGTGTGGCACTCAAACCAGTTGCTTGTAAATCTTGAGCTTAACACAAATGGCTCTTCAGTCAGGGGTGACCTGCCTAAAAGCTCTCTGGATTCTGGTATCAGGTACATCAGAGTGAAAACGGAAGCAGAATTATTCTTACTCAAGTCAGGTATCCAGTGTCTATATAACTGAAGAACAATAACCATGTTCATTTCATTTGCTGCACAATGGGGGCAGATATGTTTTTTTTTAAGTCAAGAGGAAAATGATGTCACAAATTATGATGAGGGTTAAGGTTTGGAGTACAAAGAGTGTATGCTTTAATTATAGATCAAGGTACAATTTGCCATTAACTTAATTTAACTAATTCATCTGTTATTGGGGTCTCTGAACACCACATGCTAGCTAACAGTTTTGAGATTTTTACATTATGTTTTTCTTAAGGTGCATTTAGCAACATTAACAACCATTTTTGATCTCAAACATAGCTTTCTTTTGTCTCATCTGTGGTGCCAAAGTCATCTATGGACTGAAATTACATTTTATGAAAACTCTTGCAATAAAAAAGACCTTAAATGTATAACAAAACACACAAAAAAGCAATCTATCACTTTGCCACATGGGAATTTAAAAGCAATCAATGTTCTTTGAACAACCCACGTTTCACATAATAACAAATGTAGGGGAATTTGTCATGCTGACATTAGTGCAAAGACATATTGACGACTTTCTCAGCTGCAGCCCCAAGGCACAGGTGTATGGCTTGTTAATAAACAGTATGGAAAGAGCGAACTATACATACACAAGACCCCAAAAAATAAAACATTTAACAGCTGTAAATATCCTAGAAATATGATTTACGTGTATTATTTACAAGAAACCATGTGAAATTTCACTTAATCAGATGACTTGTAAAGTTTCCAACATTTGATACAACTGCGATTTGAGGAAGTTTCTAATTTTTTCACAACATGTTTAAAAGTGAAAAGGAATTAATCATGTTCTTTAGTTTTTGATGAATTCAAGCAATGATTTAAAATACAACAATTGACATCCTAGGAAATTATAGACTATAGATATTAAAGCCTCTGAATAGAAAAATGTACAACACTGAATAAAACAAAAATCTAGACCTGTTAGATAAAAAATATAAACCTCTGATTGCAGAGGTTTAACATATGTAAAGATCTTGCAACAACAACAAAAACAGTACTGTGGAAGCTACTATGATGTTACGTTATTAAGGTTTTCTTGGTTATGACTTTCGATGTATGTGATCTGAAAAACATGTCTATTTGAAATGTGATTTTATCCAGAAAAAGGGAAAAATAGAGTAAACAAGTCATTTTGTGAGTCTGTATATCATAATGCAGCCCCTCCTTAGATTGCTTTCTCCTCACCTCTGTTGATTAACTCAGCATATCGGTCTGAAGTAATTTGAACCACTAGGGGGAGTATCAGTCAGTTCCACTGACAATATATGAATGTACATTAATGAATAATATGTTCATGACGAATATTAATGCAAAGCTGCTAATTATAGTGCCTTTATAAATCTCTAACTGATAGATTAACTGACCTGTGCGATTATCATAGGGCTTCATGAGGTTCATTACAGATCTAATCATAAGCTATTATTTATTTTTAATTTCCTTTTAATGAATTATTTACCTTACTGCTTTCAACACATTGATGTGTATTGGTGCTGTTGAACTTTTCTGTAATGTTTTTTTTTTTCAAATGAAAAATACATACATTTTCTGAAATAACAGAGGTTATGAGAGGAAATTCAATACCCCCTTTAAAGAGACCATGGACAGGGTCCTAGTCCAAGAACTAGATAGATAGATAGATAAAAAAAAAAAACGTCTGTGAAATACGAAATAGGGTTCTTTTCTCTCCCTGTGTCCAACAGTTAATGTCATTGTTGCACAAATTGTAAAAGCCACTGTAACCCACCATGTTCTCGAAATACAGATTGAATTTATGCAGACTTTTTTCATTCATTAGATTCCACACACACACACACACACACACACACACACACACACACACACACACACACACACACACACACACACACACACACACACACACACACACACACACACACACACACACACACACACACACACACACACACACACACACACACGAAAACATAAGCTTCCGCTTTCTGAAGGTGGGAGGTGTCACATGGCAGCTTCAGCCAATCAGGAGTAAGTGCGCATTGCGATCCTGTGCAGAAGGATTGTTTTATTAAAGGGTTGGTAGTGATCAATGAGCGAGTGGAGCTATCCGCTGTGCTCAAAGTTAGCACATGATGGAGCGACTTTAAGCACCGCGGACAGCTCCGTTTCCATGATTCATTTTAAAAATAGAACAACTGAGCGTTTATGCAGCATGTTATACATTTCTTAAACTTAGAAGTCATATTGTCTGACTTTGCTTGGAATCCTTATTTTGGATTGCAAATGTTCAGGTGAAGGAGGGAGAATAAGAGACAACTTCGTGATTCGAAGCCACAAAAGCAAAGAAATTAACTGTGCAGCCATGTCTTAAATCCCTCCAATAATACAAAAGCATAACTTCAGTGTAGCCCAACAGCTCTAAGACTAAATTTGTTGCTGCTTCGACACCAAGACGTGTGGATGATTGGGTTTCAGTCTATGCTTTATGCCTTCGCTGCTGTTCAATCTCGGCCAGTAATTCCTCAGGGTTATATAAGTCTTCCACTCCATTAATAACGCAGCTACCAGCGGTCACATTAATCTGTGGCCGCAACACGAGCCTACGGACATATAGGTGATACAGGCCTTGCGCGTTCACGTGATCAGCCACTGATGAGCTGAACGGAAGCAGCAGCAGCAGATTGTAAATCTGTGGTGACAGCGAGCTACGTGTGTTTCCAATGAAGTCAATACATGGGGAATCAGTCAGGAATTTATGAATAGGGTCTGGCAGGTGGGGTGTTGTGTGTAAAAAAAGATAAATTAGATCAGTGAGAGGAGTGCACCTCACTGTGCAGGTTTGTATCGATAAAGTGCCTTTTAACAAGAGTTAAAAGGAGAAATAACTTGTTTTATATGGGTTTTATTTAAACTTTTTAAACTCTCTTTTCTGGTTGCCGTTTCATAAAGAAGTTAGTGTCTTTATAAGCTCAGTGAAAGTAGGCCTATTAGTCAAAGTAAAGATGCAAAAAGAATTTGAACACACAAAACAAAAAGTGATAATTCGGTTTAGTTTCTTGTTCATCCCAGTGAATTAAGGCTAGACTTCACGGCCCCCTATAGTTGCAATCTTTTCATGACGTCGAGCCAGTTGTTTTGGTCCCCTCTGCCCAATCGGAGGCTCCGCTCACATTCTACCGGAGCCGAAATGGGTCTATTCATGCCGCGGCTCCGTCCTCCCGTAAGTACCACAACGCCCTTTGTCGGGGGCTCTGTGGTACCCCACTGCTGCTTTAAACAGCAGCACTGACATGGAAAGCCCATTGCAGCTGCAGAACGATTTCTTCCCAGAGCAGCAGCGGCTCCAGCACTGTAAGTACCAGTACTACTGCGGGCGCGAGGATCGGCTCGGCAAGCAGCAGCAGCAGCAACAACAGCACGAGCACTGCTGCACCTGCAATAACTGCACCTGTGATGCGAGGAAAAGCCTCGTCTTTCGTGGGACGTCGCCGACCACTGTGGGAACTTTAAGGACACCTTCGGAAACGTCTTCGAGGCAAGGTTGCCAGTATAGCGTCTGTGAGTTCACACCCTCTAGTCATGGTAGTTCATCCAGGAATCATCATCATCCTCACCATCAGCAGCAGCAGCAGTGCCGCGGTCGGCAGCGGGGCAGCCTGGGCAGCAGCCACAAAGACAGTAACTCCTACAATGAAATAGCCATGAGCAGCTGCAGATACAACGGCGGCGTAATGCGGCCGCTGAGCAACTTGAGCTCGTCCCGCAGAAATATACACGAGTTTGATTCTGAGTCCCAGCCTTTGCAGCCAATCTCCGCCGCAGATGCGTCGGACACTTTAGTATCAAAGCCGGAGAACAATTCAACCACACTGATGCCTTACGCATCGGGGGACGGAGGGGGAGGCTGCGGCCACAGTGGTGGCAAATCGGGGAAAAAAAAGAACCAGAACATTGGGGAAAAGCTCGGGCACAGGAGGGCCTTGTTTGAGAAGAGGAAACGGCTCAGCGACTATGCTTTAATCTTTGGGATGTTTGGGATCGTTGTTATGGTTATAGAAACTGAACTCTCGTGGGGAGCCTATGGAAAGGTGCGTATCGTCTCTAAACCCATGCTGTAATGAGTTGTTTTTTTAGCAAGAAATCACTTGAAAAAGACAAAACTTCTGCTAAAAAAAAAAGTGTATAAGCAAAGAAGAAGTTGTGGCACCCTGCAAGGTGTCCCATGTAGTCACATTGTCACATGCAGGCCAAAAGGCCCATTGCTGTCCAGCCATGAAGGGTGACCACTAAAACAACAAGATAGTACATGACAGTTTGTTAGCTGAGATCTCAATATATTCTATCTTCATTTTGCTACATGTGTTTTAATTTCTTCTTTTTTTGCAAGAATGTGTTTGATGTCATGCTGTGTGTTGTTGGGCTTTAGTGTTGTTGCTCTTTTCCAGGAGTCCCTGTATTCATTAGCTCTAAAATGCCTGATAAGCCTTTCTACAATCATTCTCCTGGGGCTGATTATCATATACCATGCGAGAGAGATACAGGTAATGTACAAACTTCTTTGTTACTCTTTAACTGTTGGTGCTCAACAGTCTGATTTTAACCTCATGGTGTCCTCACATGTACATTCATCTCTACGTGTTTATATGCTGGAGGGTGTCCTAAAACATTTGGATTCAATTAATATCTCAAAATTTACAGAAGTACTAAAAACACTTTGTAAAATGGCATTTTTCTTCAGTTTTTCAATAGAAAGTGTGATTTACTACCAAAATTAAACGGCTAAATATTTCTGAACTTACATAATTTTTTATTTCTATTTTCCAAATGTTTACACCATTGTGGTTTCAAAAAGGACTGTAGAGGCAATGAGATGGGACCGATCCACATCTGTTTAACCCCACAGTTCATCATACATTTTAATTCAATTTAGTGACTCCTCGCAATGTTCAGTGGGTGAATATAGATTATAAGCCTCCCCTGAGACGTTCCAACACTCGGACAGTTTTATGACCTTGCCTCAGAGCGTTGTTACATTACCTTTCAGTTCTTTCTGCGCTTCAGCACTTGTGTTTCTGTGGAACAGACACTGAATTAATGGTTTCTGCTGAATGGGATGCATGTGGTCAGAAATCTTTATGCATCAGAGACCTTATTTTCCCTTTAAAAAAAATTTTTTTTTTAAAAAATGAAATCAACTTAAAAGGAAAACTTTGATGTAAAAAACACCTGAGCATGCAGTAAAATGTGGGATGACAGCATGTTTAATCATGTAAATGGATTTCCTTTTACACAAGAAGCTGTTTTTTAAGATGTGTTCAGCAACACTGTGTGAGCTGATCCTTTAATATTCAGGGCTTTTAAATAAAAGAAGCACGTTTTTGTACAAAAAGGAACTATATAACGTTAGACAAAACCTTCTTGCGTTATTCATATAGCTACAGCATTTCCATCAGCCTTGTTGGTATTTTTAGTGCTCCCAGGTCTCAGGGGAGTATCAGTCATTGAAATAGCCCGACAATAAAATGTGTCGCCCCCTTCAGATTGTCTCATTGTAAACCTTTGTTTATGAGGGATGCCAGAAATGCACACACATCATTACATATTTCACTGCATAAAACAAGTGTTTTCATTTCGCCTGCAGAAGCGTCCCAGGTAGCTGTTTGTAAATTACAAGTTAGCAGGAGAGTATCACATTTATCCTTTCCCTCGCTCGTCCCCCTCACCTCCTCTTCTAATCCTGTGTGAATTATTTAATTCATAAACGTAGACTTTTTAACCTCCTGTTTGTCCAAACAGTTTTCCGTTCATGCTAAATTATGAAGCGATTTACTTATGACTAATGTGTTGTGAAGGTGCATTTTTCATCACAGCAGATTTCTATTTACAAAGTTTTGTAACAGATTGAGTAAAACTGGTAATCAAGCTAAATATTTATGTATAGAGCCGTTGTTTGCAATTAAACCACTTTAATGCTTAACCACAGAATTGTTCCAAATACTTTCAATACCTGTTTTTTTTTTTACATTATGTGATATAGCAATACATCAGTATTGCTGGATATGGTGATGATGGCACTTTCTAAGAGCCTGAATCCATTATTACATTATATGAAAAACAACTGCGATATTCATTCATTCAAACTGAAGTAATTTTCATTTAAACTCTAAAACAAGCTTTTCCTTTCATTCCTTTAATTGTCAGAAGCTGCACATTTACCAAACAGGAGAGCTGTTTCAAAGATCTTTGATCCAAACTCCTCTGACTGTCATGTCAATACTTAAACCATTTTTCACTTTGGATAGCTCTCTCACACAATTAAGACGTTTCCACTTTTGCTGACCTAGAAAACTTTTTTAAGGCAGTTGTTTCCCTTGAGTTGATTACCGTGATGCACCTTTTCGCCACACAGTTTATTGTCACACTGATTTATATATAGTTCACTCAAAGCCTGAAGCCTTTAAATGAATAAGAAACACCACGTCACTGCAGTCTTACTCACTGCCTGCTACTTTGTGCAAGCTGATTTTGAGATCTGTCTGCTAATTCATCAAGTCCCATTTGGAACAAACTATCAGCCACTTCCTGTAAGCTGACTCTGTCTGACTATTTAAATGCAGTTCCTAGTGTTTATACTTCAACTTCCACCGCACCAGCTGCTCCTTTCCTTCCCCGCCTGAGGGGCTTTTGTGCCTGTCGTTGCTAGTCTGTCATTACTCGGTTCCTGCAGACTGACATATGTGCTTGCGCTCACACACTCACACATTAATTCTACATCTATCTAGCTAATGTCACCACATGTGCACACAACGGCTCTGTATGTGTTTCATCTTTCTCTCTCTGCTTCTTTAATTATTTTTGTCTTCTAAAGATGTTATTTGGTTATTTTTGTTGTATATTTAAAAAGACTGTTTTTTTAGCCTTTCTTTACCATTCTCAAAATTTCCATATACATTTAAAAAAATAATGACAGATGTATTTTTTATACATCGCCTACATTAACCATACTGCAATGCCTATGGTTTGGACAGAGATCAGACAGTGTTGTGCTTTTAGAGGCTAATGTAGCCTCCAGCTACTCGCTTCTAGCAGAGATGAGCAGTGGGCTTCAGAATACTGGAAAGCTTACCTCTTGCTAAAGACACATTTACAGATTTAAAAAAAATGTAGTCCCCTGCTTAAACTGGTGCTGACTCATGTGACATCACCTGAGGCAGTTTATTCGTTCTAGCTGTGTTCTCTTTGGAGCCACTAGAAGGTCCATGGGACGTTTTTTTAAATGTGCTGTAGCACTTCCTTAAAACTTTAACCAATTCCATGGTGTTAAATAAGTTGAGTGTCTCTTTGAAAATCTGAACTCTGGTAACACTCTGGTAACAGTAAATTTGGGTTTAGCAATTTTCTCTGAACTCAACTGTTTCTGTTAGTTTGTGCTGCACTTGTAATAAGTATACTTTGAAAAGATTGTCTTCAAATCATTTGACTGTCCCTTCCTGGTTTTCACCCAAAGCTCACATTTTTTATGGTTGTAAATTTTAGTCTGTAGTGTTCTGAAATTAGTAAAGTGCACTTTTTTTCTTGTGTAAAAACTGACTCCTGCAGAGTAATAGATTAAGCATTCACATCCATGTGTACTCAGATACCTGTCAGATGTAGAGCGTAAGTCAGGATGATGAAACATTTTCCAGCCACTTCTCGCCCCTTAAAACTGATTTACTTGTCAGACTGAGTAAAGACTTTGCCCTCTCGTTTTTATTGGATGTAACAACAGAAAGTTTTGACAACTGAAACTCCAAAGGTCAGGTCAGACAGGATGGATGTTGGACACCAGCTGTCATTGAGTGTTTAGGGATACATCTGCTGTGATGTTTGACCTACTGAGCCGAGTGCATTAACAGCAAGAGACATGTTCTTCTAAATGTCCTCAGATTTGTCCGAGCAAACCTCCAATTAAGAGAAACAATTTTAATATCTAATCCGCCTTTGGATATGATGCTGTTTCACTTTATAGTTCTCCTTGAAGTGTTATCGGCCTGATTCAGTCTCAATGATGTCTTTTGTTGACAGCTGGCTTTATGCCCAAGTAATTTTTAGACTTTTTAGTTTTGAGTTAAGTTTGCTGTGTTGGCAGGACGCTGCTTACAGTACAGTAGAAAAGAAAAGGGAGAGGTTACAGTGTGTAGCTGCTTCATGACTTTGATTTGTCATTGTCAAAGACGAGCTGCAACATCTTTCTGTTCTCACTGTTGATGAGTTCACCTTTTTCCAAACAGACAGAAACTGACGTTTATTTGAAAAGTTTTCTCTTTCTCTCACATCAAAGGCTCTTTGCCGAGGGGCATTTGTGTTTAGGTCATTGCTGTGTTGTACCTTGTGATGACAGTTCTGCTGAGTTTTCTTTTAACTAACACAAAAAATGCTTTGGGGGGCCTTCCTGTCTTTGATGTGTATTTTTTGTGATAAAAGTTGGCACTGATGTGTCACAGTCACGCAGTGTTCAATTTTATAATCTACACAAAAGATAAAATAACAACACATCGGCCAAACTAAGCCAGAGAAATCCTGCCAAAGTTAAAGTTGGCCCGTGCTTGTCAGACCGCCCCTGGGTGGTGCCTATGTTTCAGAGATATGGTGTAACTGCAGGAGACGCTCTGCATTTCTCACAGTGAAATCTGCCCTCTACTTGAGACTCCAGACGAGAGTCAGATAACCAGTGCTGGCTGGTGACCTCAATGTTTTCACTGAACATAGAGGCTTTCAAGGGCAGAGACAGCCAGCCTCCCAAAGAGCTAAGAATTCTCAAAATTATTTATTCATGGTTTCAGTCAATTGTGCTCTGCATGTTACTTTCAACATGCAGATGGTTCGAGACTTTATGCTGTGCAACTTGGCTCCAGCAGCAACACTTAAAGAAAGAAACATTTATACAAGCTTTTACTTTAGCGGAGAGAGGATTTACTTTGCTTGAACAGTAGAATTAAAATGCAAATGAGTGAGACTTAATTTCAAAAACAAAAGCAAAATAAACTGCAATGGCTTCAGATTTACTCAGCAAAGTGGCCTCTTAGTGGCTCGCTTTGATATCATAAATAAAGCATTGCATTAATGTCTAATTGGACTAAACCTCTCAACCTAATTCACTAATGAGATTGAGCGATTTCATTCTCACTGACAAGATATATGTTCCCATCTCCACATTACACAGATTAAATATTGAGCTGAACTCCATTAGTTATATTGAACATAGTGAAACCAGTAACCAACTCAGCTTGCAACACATGCATGCCCCTCTGGGACTGATGCAGTACAGGGCATATTTAAAGGACTGTGCTGTTATCTCTAAACCTGACATGAATACAATTCTCCATACTGAAAATGGGGGTTCAGTCTTTGTGTTTGGAAATCCCATTGAAAAACAAGCTGAATGTCTGAGAGAGGCCTGTGGTGGCTGGATCTGTTCTAATTTTGATGGGCTTTAAGATCTGTTGTAAAGATACAGTACCTTGCTATGCAAATAGAGTTGGTTGAATGATATTTCTGTCTCTCTTTGGCCGCTTGTCCAGAGTATGATTCATTGTGTCTTGAAATAAATGTGGCTGTTTATTTTTTAGCCAGGCCAGTAGCATGCTACAATGGGTGATCCATCAATTGGTCTACTCCATGAGCAAACTACTTTAACAATTGGGAAGGATTTCTGTGACAGAAACCCTGCTGACTCTGGGGATCTTCAGTCTTTCCCCCAAGAGCCACCATAGTGTTGTTGTTTTTCTAGGTTAATTGTAAAAAAGATTTGAAAGGAAATCTGGCATGTGTGACTGATGTCCATTTCCCCCTAACAATAATAACTTTGGTTACACCTTTACAAAGCACCATATCTACAGTAGGTAAACTATTTATCTGTTTTACTTTAGCTTATCATCAAGTTCACTAAACAAATACATTCCAATTTGTTTCATACAATATTAGAAATTTTAGAGAAACCTTGGTATAAAATATAAACCTGCTTATTCAGAATGTAATTTTTTTGTGACGCAGTAGCATGAAGATATTAGCCTTTGACTTAAAGTCTGTGTCTAAGTGCAGCCAATACAATTGTCATAAAAGCTGTTAAAGTTAGCTTTTACGTTATTTTGCTTTTGGCACCAAAAACAAAATAATAACTCCCCTGATAATTTCCCAGTTTTGGGTTGATTGCAGAAATTTTAGAAAGAGCTAAGTGAAAACGCTCCATATTTGACCTAAGACCTCTAATGTTGAGGCTGTCGTGTTCAACATAACTGGGCTGTGTTTACATTATCAGCTCTTAAAATAGAACATAAACTAGAACTCGCTTCATCAGCTCTCAAGCTTTCCCATTAGTTATATTTCACATTGTGAAACCAGTTACCAACGCCCTCTGGGACTGATGTAGTACAGGGAATCATCACAGGACTGTGTCATTATCTCTAAACTGGACAAGATCATTTGTTCTAATTTTGATGGTCAAGACAAGGTGTTAAAAAATTTGGGAAAAATAACTGAAACCTCAGGGTGGTTAATACTCTAGATATGCATAAGAAAACTCTGGTTAGTTTGAGCAAGTGGCCATTAATTACACGCTTTCAGCTGGTGTCATGCAAGTTGCATTGGTGGAGCAAGATGCTGGGAGTGAAAATGCAGGGAGTAGTGGGGTTTTAAAGTAATTACGTACTGGAAGCATTGTTTTATAAGGGACACATGTCCATTGATATATGCTTCCCCTGAAATTTTACAGAAGAAAGTACCAAAAAGTTGTTCCCGAAACTCTAACAATGCATATGAAGAGATCAAGGTGTTATTTTTCATTCTGGTAGCATTATTTGATTGGAGATACAGATAGCCTATGCAATAATTTTTCTCGCACTTTAACGCAGCACATCTCGACAAAACACCTTCTAATGCAAACTGTCAGGTAATTGAGTAGCTAGCAAACACTAGCGAACAGCTACAGCAATCAGTTGGCTAATGCAAGTGATTGGTTGCTCAAGAAGTTACACAAGTCGCGAGCTAACGCTAGTGGTTGGTCAATGCCAATGATAGTTTGGTTTAGTGAGCTTAATCCGGAGGCTTATGATTTATTTTAGAAGAGGCTTTTGACAACATGTTTTATCCATGGACTTCTCATAGTGTCCTTTGTTTCAACAGACAGTTAATATTCAGGTTCCATGTGTTTGTAATGCATTTCTATGAAAATATCAAAAAACAATAGTTAGGTTAGATAGGAAAATCTCTCTTTCCAGCCTATTGTACAAGTACTGTCAGTATTGGGATAGTTTTTCCTCTTGGAACCTCTCTTTTTTTTTCCTATTTTTTTTCATGAGGTCAAAGAAAATTCCAACGTTTTAGAGCTAAGTGTTGTTCAGAAGCCAACATGCTTTTAACCTTAACAGGTTTTTACTGTGCTTACATTCCTTTAAATTGGAAATGGCTTTCACTCGCTGAGTTTGAATTATTTGTCAGGCTCCTGTAACTAATTTAAAAGTGTCTTGTCTCATCAGATGTCTGTTTTTATTCTTGACTCTCAGTATCCAATCTATTGTACTTTGACATGATTTAAAAAGTAGAGTTTATGTGTCTTCCAATGCTGATGTTATTTCCTCCACCTCTCAGTCATAACTGTCTGTTTTGCTGCTGGCATGGAATATTTGATGCTCAGAGGTAAAGGGCCCTTGGGTATTGTATTTCAGGTCATCCATTACCATAATTGCTTTTACCAAGCAAGTAGGCTTTCCTTATGCAACCTGCGTGTAAATCTTTAATTACATTGTTTTGAGGCAACAAACTTTGTAACTGCTTTTGACAGGCTGGGTTTGTTGTTTAAAATGTAAAATAAAACGCTTCTTGTTCTGTGTGCAAACAATAGATTTAGCTGCATTCAGAGGCCTCATTCTGTAAGTAAGACGCTGTGGTGGAGTGGAGTCACAGCTTGTGTTTCCTAGTCTACATTACACTCTGTTGGAAAGGCCGAACAAGGCGAGCTGTGGTTAGAGTTACACACTTCTCTGACAGATGTCTGTTTGTTAAAGGAGCTCGGTGTCACTCATTTGATATGAACAACTGCCTCTGAAAATTTAATTCATGTGTTTTCTGTGTTTGGAGGGAACTTTGATTGTAGCTTTTAAATAAATATGAATGAGCTGCAGAGGCATTGTTAGCTGGTTGTAGCATTTATTTAGGGACATGTCTGTGTTGGTTGTAGCTCATTGTGTTTTTACTGGAATGTTTGTTGTCTGCTTACACTTCTTATACAGCAGCTTTTGGGTGTATAATTAACTGAGAAGCTATAATTAGCAAGTGTTTACTGTTGTGGGTTTAGTGTGTCAAAATTAAGCTAGCGGCATTGGTTTTAAAGTGCCTTCAAAGCTGTCAAGCTGTACGAGAAGCACTCATGTATGTCTGTGAGAAAAGTGTCAGTGCAGAGTCGTATTGATTTTTCAAAGCATTCTTTGTCCTTGAACATCATGAAAAAGGGCCGATGTGAGAAATATGACTATTTCAGCAATTTAATTTTATGTTAGGTATCGCTGCTAAATTTACAATCAAGGTCGCTGATCCTATTAGCCTTCCAAGATTGGGACACTTTTTTTTCTTCTTTAATGAGAATTTTTAAATCAAGCTAAATGGGGAACAGTCGGCAATGTGCCGAGTTGTAATGTGGGCCTCCAGTGTGTGGTGAATACTCTGAAAGCTTTATTTCTCATACATTTTAAACTGCTGTTTTACCTGATTAATTAATACGTCCAGTAAATTTCAGATTTACAGGGACTGTATAAACTATTATTTTATTTGATATTATTAAAAGCGAGACCCCGCACACTTTCTTAAATCATTGTAAAAGAAAAGTTGGTGCAAAAACAAAGAGTAAGACCTTTGATCTGCTTTTTGTGGCTCAACATAACATTTGTTATGAATTGGCACTGTACAAATGAAGATGGATTGACGATTGAATTTGTATACAAAGCTTTTGAACGGCAAAAAAGTACATTTATTGAATAATCAAACAGAGGTACAGACAGCAGCTCTAAGGGCTCTCAGGGCACACGATCTTAACCTCTCCCATTATTTGAAAAATAAAAAGCTCTGTGCTGAGAATCAGACTCTTCTTATATTTCCTGATCGTAATTCTTTTATAATACAGGATGTGTCATTGACCTCTCATCTTTTACAAAATACTGCCCTCTGAAAAGAGTTAGTGTAAAATCTATAATTACACTAAAGATCGACATCTGTTACTAAAAAACTGAAACACTGAGACCATTTAGGCAGGATAAAAAAAGCTACATAAAAAATTAATAAATAAAGAGACCTGATTTTATGTTTTCTATCATTTGAAACATAGATTTATAATCCAAGGAATAGACTCAAACTCCATAATGTCAAGGTTCTTACTCTGAATCTTTGTTTGTTTGTTTACATTAGTTCTTTCAAAAATCATTGACATTAAATATAAATACATGCCATGAAATAATGGACCACTCTCCTCAAAGTAAAAATCCATAACCCTTATCCTTTTTCTGACCCTACCTCCCCCTTTAATATTCCCTTTTCTGCACTTCAACTTCAAATATTTATTAAATTCTTCTTCATGCCTTCAGGTAGGTAGTGAAATGGGACTAAAGTCTTAAAAAAATCTAAACATCACACTTTAAGCATTAAAGCTGAGCTGAGAGATGAACCAATCTGTGCACAGTCTGCACAAACTGTAAGCACAAACATTCCTCTGTGTGCAAATTACATTTAAATCAAGAGAACTCACTGGACACTGTATTATTCAATGCAAAGCAATATAACAGAGGGTTTCCCCCACACAATGTAATCATGTGCAGTTTCTCTTTCCCCTGCAGTGGTGGTGGTGGGGGTGGGGGTGATGTGCTCTCGTGGTAAAAAATCAGCCGCTGGGAAACCTTGCTTGAAATTGCTGACGGCAACATTTTGTGAGATATCTACTCTGGGTTGTGACGGCTCGTACACAGATGGAGACAGACCTTGAGGTTGTTGAGTGTTTATAGCAGGAGCAGCTGTGGAGGAGTATCAGTGTGGCGTGTCAAAAAGAGGAATCATTCGACGAATACCGGGAGCTAATACAGTGTGATAGTGTTTAATCCTCGACCTGTAGCAGCAATTCTAAAACCCTGTGAGGGGAGGAAGATGGAGATAGTGAATCCAGTATGATGAGCATGATCAGGGATCACAATGGCAGGGTAGAGATGGCGGTCAAGGGCTGGGCCATTAGTTCAGGGTGAATACACAGAGCAGTGAATCTTCTGATAGCTTCAGATTGGAGTGATAGTGATGAAGAGGAAGGAGGGGACGAATAGGAGGTGGCCACGAGAGAAAGCGTCTCTTTATGATATAGTATGGGTACGGGATAGAAAAAAGTAATGAGAGGTGCAGAAATCCGCCCACACTGTAGTCCCCGCTGGGACGGCCTGCCTTCTGGCTGGGGTGACCAGGCGACCAGAACTTAATGCTAATGTGAAGGCGGCAGATGTTCCTATCAGCATAATGCTTTGAAGTTGAAAATGCTTACTGCATGATGCTAATGTAACACTTATTTTGTTAATTTTTTGTAGGGTATCTGAAAGCAGTGAGGAAAACAAAATCTGGTTGGGTGGATTTGTCGCAGTATTGAGTCCATGTGCACTAGAGTCACACATACAGTTAACTGTCTTTTGAAAAATGATAAACCTACCATATAAACTTTGCTATTTAATGGAGCATTTTGATTCCACAGCACGAGATAATGGCTTGAAAAAGTGATATCAATTTTATTCATGAAGAACAGTTCGTTGCTGGCTTGATGTGCTTTGAGTTTGTGGTAAAAACAGGAATTCAAGAATTATTGCTTTCACAATTATGAATAAAATAAAGCAATTGAATCAATAATGCAAACACCTAAATACAATAGACACACCCCATAGCAATCAAACACCAAAAAGCATAAAGCAAAAACTAGAAACAACAGCTGTACATACAAGCAACCACAAAAGTGATTGCAAACACACAGAATGACTTTTTGTCCAATCTATATGGTTTAAGTCTAAAAGTAGAGACAGTGATGAAGGACCTCGGGTCAGAAGGCAGGTGTTGTGTTTTCCAATGTCTAGTTTTATTCATGTCTCAAGTACCCAAAGACATTCATTTGCATTCAATGTGCCATATATGTGACAAAGAGAATCTTCAAATTATACAATTTTAGGTGTTAGGATATAAAGTCTGCCAGTCAGTTATTTTTTCTCTATAGATTTAATGAAGGTCACCTGAAACATTTGTAGCTTTAGGTAATTGGTAATTGACTGCAGTAGGTGACTGACTTGAGAATCTCCCCCACTCCACAGAATGAATAAAAGCAAAATGGCCAGCTTTAAGGCAGGAAAAAACACTTGAAATAATCTAAAATTACATGACATCTTTGGAAAACGTACCTAAATAGACAAAGGAATTATCTTTTAGTGTAGTACATCTCATCAGACCCTGAAACCCTGCACGTCTTCCACCTTCATGTTTGGTCTCCTTTGAGTTAAGTGTCCACCCTTATATCAGAAATAAATAGGTAATTTCTTTACCTGCAATTATTTCTTTTTTTGTCAAAGTTTATTCTGTTGAAAATGGTCACTAAAACTGCTGTCTTCAGAAAATGTGACTCAAAAATGACTGGCTTTTTGTGACTTATTATTTAACGAGCTTTAAAGATTTCCTGTAGCGTGTTGTGTCACTATGATGAAAATGTCCGATGCCTTCACCCTCGCGCGGCCTCACCATGCCCTTTCCTTTCAGTTATTTATGGTGGACAATGCGGCTGATGACTGGAGGATAGCCATGACATATGAGCGCATCTTCTTCATCTGCCTGGAGATCCTGGTGTGTGCGATCCACCCCATCCCAGGGAACTACACCTTCACCTGGACGGCACGCCTGGCCTACTCCTACGTGCCATCCAAGACGGATGCGGACGTGGACATCATCCTGTCCATTCCCATGTTTCTGCGGCTGTACCTCATCGCTCGTGTCATGCTGCTGCACAGCAAGCTCTTCACGGACGCCTCGTCCCGCAGCATTGGGGCGCTCAACAAGATTAACTTCAACACACGCTTTGTGATGAAGACCCTCATGACCATCTGTCCAGGCACTGTGCTGCTGGTGTTTACCATCTCGCTGTGGATCATCGCTGCATGGACTGTCAGAGCCTGCGAGAGGTGCCAGGATCACTTTCTCATGCTATGCTGCTCTGCTCAGCATGAAACATAGATAAGGCTTAAAAATAGATAATGTACACCCATCTACGCTCACTAGAGTGGTAGGAAAGATTTGCTAGAACCCTGCAGTATCCTTACAAATATTCAGTTATTTGCACAGAAGTACATTCCATTTTCTTCGTTTTTTAAAATGAGATTAAATAAGGTGATGCTTGGGTGCGTGAGTTTTGTCAGGTACCTCAAATCCACCAACATATTGCAAATATTATTTATTGCAGGTACCATGACAACCAGGACATAACCAGCAACTTTCTTGGAGCCATGTGGTTGATCTCAATCACGTTTCTTACCATTGGATATGGGGATATGGTCCCAAACACATACTGTGGGAAAGGAGTCTGCCTCCTGACTGGCATCATGGTGAGAAAAGCAGTTCTTAAGACAGTCTTTCTTTTTTGAAAGGTAGTTGGATAATATGCAGTGTTTCATGACTGGAAGACAGCTTTCATCTACATGAAACAAGTCAACTTTTATTTATGGAGAGATTATTCCAGGCTGCCATATTTACAATAGCACAAAGTTGATTACAAAAATGTCGTCTAAGAACGAGGGAACAGAGGAAAAATGAACTCATTTAAACATTTACAACTATGTGTGTCGAGGTTAAAACACATTTCTTGAATTTTGTAAAGGTGCGTATTGATTTTAATGAGGTTCTCTTTCAAGTTTCAGGAGTAAGGTATACTATTATTATAAGCAGACAAGAATCCACGTTGTTTATCTGTTCCTGTCCCTTCTTGACAGGGTGCTGGCTGCACTGCCTTGGTGGTGGCTGTGGTAGCAAAGAAACTGGAATTAACCAAAGCTGAAAAACATGTTCACAATTTTATGATGGACACCCAGCTAACAAAAAGAGTGAGTGAAAGCTACTTTATGGTTGTTAATTTTTAGTTCAAAGGTATTCTCACTTTCTGCTGTCTTTCTCAAATGTATGTCTTCTTTTGCACTACAGGTGAAAAACACAGCTGCGAATGTTCTCAGGGAGACATGGCTCATCTACAAGAACACCAAACTGGTGAGGAAGATGGACCATGCCCGAGTCAGGAAGCACCAGAGGAAATTTCTTCAAGCCATTCACCAGTAGGTAGCTCTTGCTGTTATCCCCGACTCACCTATGTCCATCTTATCTCTTGTATCCAGCAGTGTGTATACTTGATTAACTGCTGCAACCTGAAATCTGAATTGTTTGACACCTGTAGCAAAAATATGTGCTGATGATTATAGTACATAACAACCTTGTTTTACCTGACTTAACAAACTTTACATTTTCCGATAGTGGTTTGGCATGTTGACATTGCAGCTTAGAGACTGGCCAAAATACGCAAGGAGACCCTAATTTATGCAACAATTTCTTACTAATCTGTATTACATACAGGGAAATAGGTGCCATTGGGAACTTGCATGTTTTATTCATTTTAAACAAAAATGTTCCTTGAAAAAAGAATGGAAAATGAAAATATTTTGAGTTACTGAATCCAAAACAGTGAGATATTGATCGGTGACCCTGACATGCATGAGAAATAAGCTTAAGTTTATACTCTGAGTGATGCGATAGAATTTATTGTGACGTTATTTGTATTAAAAACACAAAATTGTCTTCATCAAGCTGCATATTTAAATTGTGTAAAATGCATTTTGTTCTTGATGATTGAAAGTCAGAAAAATGTCCCTTAGGTTTGAATAAATTGTGGAAAAAGTCAATGCTTCAGCAGACTTAGTTTTACAGGAATAGTAATCTCCGTTTACAAGTTCCAAAGCGGTGTGATATTGATCCCTCTCTCTCTCTCTCTCTTGCTCACCGTTATTTGTCAGATTGACCCGCGTGTCTCTCCTGTGTGCATGCTGAGCTCATGGCTGACACATCTGGGTGTACTTTTCCAACTGGTCGGACACTCACCTGTCAGCCAGTCTCTTAGTGGGTCCCCAAGGACTCCCAGAGTGCTAGCTACCTCCAAAACAGTATCGATCTTAGCCTCACCTCACTCTTGTTTTTTCTGCAACTTACAGTGCTTACTGGCACATTCAGTTTTTTTTCCCACAAAATTGCATTAAAATTAGTGGTTTATAAAAAAAGAAAAAGTAAAAAGCGATGAAATGATTGCGTTATTATGTAGCTTTATGCTCAAGTGAAATGTCCACATTTTCTATGTTTGTGCGCTTTCTGTGGTTTATGTATATGTGGTCACTTGTGCTCAACTTTGATTTGCTCATGAATCTTTTGAACATGCATTTATGTTTAAAATGCATTAGGATCTTTGATTATGAGAAAGAGAAGAACAAAATCTGTCTGCTACTGCTGCTGCTGAAACCTGCATCCAGAATTGTGTCGTTTAATAGCCTTTTGTCATGGTTGCTTAGTCGAGTCATTACGTCCCCCGCTGTCGCATTCAGGCGATTTGCAGCAGCGATGACAGCGACTCATGTCTCCTGTTCTTTAGGACAGCCTAATAATGGAAATCCCCTCCGAGTTAAATCTATAAAAAAGCAGATTCAGTAGGGAAAAAGTCACGTTCAGCTCTGTGTGCAAGGACAACTGCTCAGCATGGTGTCAACATCCTCCCGTCACACCTTTATCTTACAAAGGTTGTGTTTTGTGATGTGTTCACAGGCCTTATTTTAGAAGATTTTGAACTTGTGCCTGTAACCCGCCTACAGGATGTGATGCACAAAGTCTGGATTGAGATGAAAACACGACAGGAAGCAAAAACTTAAGTGGAGGGATGGAAAAGGCTTAGAGCTATCCTTGACCTGTCACGAGGCGATAGTAAACATCAAATCAGATATCCCTGTGTCTGTTCCTCGGGGTCAAAGCTTCTAGAAAACATTTTCTGAAGTCTGAATCAGTCACTGGTAAGGATGCAAGGTGCAAACTGTTGTTAAATGGAGCCATAGGGTTCTGTGAGACGCTGCCTGTGTGGGTGAATGTTTTCCCAAGTTAGCAGGAAGGTTGCTTTGATTTACTCGACTTCTGATAAACGGGACTGGAGTGGGAAAAAAAATGGATTAAAGTGCAGGCAGAGCTTCAGCAACCAAAACAGGGAGATAACACACCATAGGTAGCAGGGAAGAAAAGTCAAGAATAAATAGTTGCTGTTGCTGAGAGGTGAGCTGTCAGCGCAGAGATGAGGGTTACAGCAGCCAGACGTGAGCAAACACATTGTGCCATCTGAATATGTTAATCTGATGTTATAATAATTCATTTGTCTACTTCATGTTCCCTTTTTTTCCTACTTGTGTCGACACAATGCAATAGAGCTCGAAAGTAAGTCTTCGCCTCACATGTAGATACAGACCTGTTGTGTGCATGCTAATGAGAGCTTGTCCTTCGACCCAATAATGTGACTTAAAAAAAAAATTACACTCCCTCATTTGATAAGTGAAATTCATGCCATGAAAAGTTACTGATGAAAAGATGTGACCATAGTTTTAATATATGATTTCATTTAAGATGCGGCAAATGTTTTCTGTTTCAATAAAATACACATTAGTCTCACATTATCACCTAGACGTTCAGCATTTGTGTTTCAAACATCTTTAAATATCCGGCACAAACAGCTTTACGTCTTATTCTTGACACATGCTGCACACACACCCACGGTTGCATACAAAGTGAATTTCAATTATCGGTGATGGAGGGTGTTTTTCTTTCCATTTCTGCATGGATGTGATGAGGATTTGATCTTTAATCAGAAAGCCACTGATTAAACTCCAACCAACTGTGCTTTCACGTACCGAAGGATGATGACTTGAGCCTCTCCAGGACACAGACCTGCAGTAGCACAAGTATTTAATCTTTAATATCCCTCAAGTCATGTTCTACAACTCAGCAGTCATGCTTATTCAGATCAGGGCTCGGGGTCATCTTTCGGCGTGTGGAACCATTGTTACGCCTGTTGCTACATTTGCAGCCACATTTCCTCGATTTTTCTCTGTTGGATGACACAGAAGCAGAGAAGATGATCCGTTGTTATCATGGCTGGTTAGCAGCATAATAACACTAACACAAAGAGGTCATGCATAAGTGCAATAAGAAGCATTAGCTGGGTGAGCATTCTTCACACCCTGGGTTACTCACATGCTGAATTGTACCACTGCATAGGCACTATGTTACAGTAGCTGTAGCAGCTGTTAAGTCAGGTGTATTAACACAGTCGGTACAACCCCTTTGGGAATGGTGTCCCTTTACAGCCACAAGGTTGAAGTTGGAAACATGACAAGACGTGAGAGCTTGTTAGCTCAGAGATCAGTGGATTGAAGAAACGGGAAAGTGACCTCAGAGGAAGGTCAGAGTAAACACCCCAGAGAGAATCCGTTTGAGCTAGAAAGGCTTCACATGTGACCGACAGTGTGTAGCCCTCAACAGGGACAGAAAGTAGAATAAACAGTTAATGTCCATTAAACTTTAGAAAGATTAGCACATTCTTGCTAATATCAGGCAAACGTATAGGACATCAGAAAGAAGTCCAGAGGGGGAAAAATAGAGCGGAGCACTAACTGAGATTGCCCTTACTGATTTAGTGTGGTATTGAAAAGCCTAGCATGGCCGTTTTTTTCACCCCCTGATGAATAACAAGCAGATTTAAAGTGCCCATTCAAAAGGAGAACTGCCCGTGAGGAGTGATTTAAAGAGAGACAGAGACGTGTGGACCAATAAAGGCAGGGCGAGCATAGGCCTCTTCATCCTGAACTTCAGCTACCCTGTTCTTTGACCCCCATGTGACAGCTATTGGTCATCCAACTGTGAAATGTCGAATTAGAACAGGTCTTACATCAACTACTGACTCATGTTACATCGAATATATATGTTTTCTTTCATCTTTTTAGTTATTCTATCTCCTATTTTTCTTTTGTTAAAGACTTAAAGATTACAAGATGCCGTTTTGCAAAAGTCATCTGTACCTGTTTTTGGATTCTGCTCTGTATGAGGCGTTTGGGTCCTGTCAGGACGTTTTGGTTTCCTTTAGAGATTCCTGTGGCACCCTCTGTTGGTCTAACCTGTCATCTTCGCTCCACATCTGCCTGTCGTCGGGACACAGACAAACGATCCTGCATTGCATGAGAATGGGTGCATCTGAGCCAATTAGCAGACTCCCAAAGGTCCCTTTTAAATCCCTCCTCTATCATCATAAGTTGGTCATCATATGTATCTTAAAATCAAAACCTAAACCTGACATCCTGTTATCATTCTGTGTTTTGCACACAGTGTGATTAACAAAGCATGCGTGGGTGATTCAGAAAAAAAGAATTTAATATCTTCAAACCACGTGAGGTCGACACTCCACAATACTGCACAGTTGCTGTTTTTGAGCCCCCGAGAGGAGGAGTAAAAACAGGCTTTGGAAGCCCAATTAAACAGAAGATGTGAATTATTTAAGCATGTCGTATGGAGTAGGTTAGATATTTTTTGCAGAGCTTACAAGCAAGCATTGGTTGATGAAAAAGTGGGCCATATAGAAGATCATTTTATCTTTCAATTCTGCAGTCAATGGAAAAAACAATGCATTTTTCACCAATGCAAGATTTAAAGGATTTCTTCAGACCTTTTTTGAAGGCATTTTCTCATTCTGATGCCCATTTTTTAAAATTTTTGTACTGTCTAAAAAGGGGTATAGTCGACATACAGAAGCTACAATGCAAAGGTTAAACTTTAGCCTCTGTGTTTACATGGATTAATGTTTGATATCTGTGGCTTTTGACCAACTAAATTATTCATATGCATTCATTCAGAGAGGAAAGGTTTAGTATCACCAGAATTTAAGGTACAAAAATAACCTCTTTTTTTTTTTTACCATTGTAACATTTTTTGGTAATCTTTCCCTCTACAATCTTTTGGGTAGAAGTAGGCCTTGATGAATTATGTTAACTCTGCATATTTAGGTGCTTTGGTACTGTATGAGTCTTCCACGTGCCTTTTAGCCTGGTTGTACAGTTTGAACAGGTTGAGTAGTAAATACAGCTGGTCTTTCCCCCCTTTTGTGGTCTCCTTTCCACTTGCATGCAGCTCAACCAAACAGACTGCCCCTTGCATTTTCTACACACATCCTGTGCATGTCCTTTAGGAGTGTCCTCTATGTGTATGCCTCTGTGTGTGCACACATTTCAATGATACAGCGATTCTAATAGCGTTCATTCATTGGGTTCTGAATGGTCTTGTGTTCAGATTGAGAAGTGTTAAAATGGAGCAACGCAAGCTGAATGACCAAGCAAACTCACTAGTGGACCTTGCTAAGGTAAGCTAGACTAACAGTCTACTGCTGCATTGTACTTTAGGATAGATCCTGATGAGTTTCTTTCCTCTGTGTGAATCAATTCAATGCTTTATATGGGTTTTTTTCTCAAAGTCTACAGGTGTCAAATAAACAGACAGGATGTTCAAAAGGTGGTTAAAACACAAAATGTGTGATGCTTCTGGTTTTCTGTACTCACCTGATTTCTTAAGTAATTACTTTATTTTATTGCACAGTGTAAATTACTTGACATGTCTGTGAGAAATTTACTGAATGAGAGTAACAAGAACCCCCTCTGAGGCTTCATCGCTGTTCACCTTCAGATCCTCTGATGTTTGACTCCAGATGCACTAAACAGTAGTTGACAAACCTTAGGGAAAGACCAGGCAGCACGCCAGCCTGACACAGCAGAAACACTAACCTGGAAAGGGAGACACAGTGCGATCTGATGATTCAGCCAAAAGTAAAAAGGCAGAGGAAAAAGGTGGAGATAAAGGCTCTGACATTCAAAGTACACCACAGTCAAACTGGATTCAAGCCAGTGTGTCACGAAAGTAACCGTTAATTAATATTGCCCAACTGCTTCATGCTGTAAAGCAGCAGTGCGAGCTGGGATGTGTGTGGAAAACGGTGGCCTCTTCCCAGTGCAGCTCAAATGGACTTTCTAATGTTGTTATGCGAGTCTGTTGCCATAGGAGGGCAGTGTAACATCAGTACCCTCAGTTTCACAGAGGAAAATTATAGCTGAATATATCATTGGCAGCTGCACTGCCACTGCAGTGTAACCTGAAATTCATCTGATTCCAGTGTATTCCCGTAACAGATTGTCTCCTCTAGAGTCTATTACTATTAAAACATCATAATCATTAGCATTAATATTATTATTGATGTAAAATATGTGATTTATTGCTTGGCTGAATGCTGTTTTAGGGATTATTTGTCTTTTGATCTCAGAATTGCTGTTTAATACAATCTTCTTTTTTACTTTCTGTAATTCTTTTACTTTTGTCCAGAAAACAATCAAAACCGTCTGTCTGAGGTTATATTGTAAAGTGGAAGTTAGGCTAGACTGACCACATATACAGGATATATATAGATGTTCTTGCTGCATTGATGTCATCATCAATTTTGTTTAATGTCTCCTTCGTCTACAACATTTCAAGCAATCAATATTCAATGTTTTCATGTTTTTTCAGATGTTGACTGGGCTTGATATATTTGAGTCCAAATATGAAACTATAGATAGATAGGAACTTTATTGTCATTGTATTTGGGAACATAACAAACGTTGTTGGCAGCAATCACGTACAGCAGCATCTTGGTTGCCTAAAAGTCATATATTTCTTTGACATACGTAGATAACTACATTCAAGGAAGATGTTTGTCCATACACTTGGGTTATCTAATAAATAGCAAATGGATAGGAATGCTGTTGTACTTAATATAAGCACTGCAAGGATGTGGTCATAGATAAACACAACTGTTTACATTCATCTGTCTGTTTCTATTTACATGCAACCAGTGAAAACCTATATTGGCAGCTGCTATGGTGATCTGCTGATCGATGTATACTAACATCATTTGCTGTAATATTAACCATTAAATTATATATGTATAATCATGTTGAACACATAGGGACATACTTGAAGTTAAATGTCCACTCTTGGACTCATGGACTGTCTCCTGTCTTTAATTAATGGTAGGGAACCACTCGTTTTTGTTATTACACTTAGTTGCCTATTTATATGTTGAATTGCTTTTGTGGTCCTCTCTAAAACAAGGAGATTAGTGTGATTTTTTTTTTAGGTGAACTCCTTGCCTCCACTAGCTGCCAGGTCGAGCAGTATCAGTGCTACTTTAGTTCTCACTGATTCACATAAACAACCTCTCCCATTATTGCCACCTCGAATCAGAACAGGACAAGGTAGGTGATGGATGGTGTCGCCTCGAGGCTGCCTCTGTTGAATAACTCTCAGAATCTACCCTCCAGATTCATCCCTCCCACATAGCTTCCCAAATGTGACACGGAATTCGTGTTTGTTTTTGAACACTGAACCACAGGACTTTAATAGTAGCTTTTGGAGTTTATTTCTATACATCTTTGAAGTGTTGGTTGATGTACTGTTTCTAAAGAGCAGAAAGCATTATTGTATTATCGTCACACCACTTTCCTGTCTCTCTCCTCAAGGTCGTGATGTAATGTACTACTGCAAGAAACATCAAATATTGTAAACTGTTTAGCATTCTAATAACTGATGGCTGCCTTTATGTTTCATATCTTGAATTCACTTTACTGCTTTCATATTCTGCTGCCCCAAGATTGGAAGGATGCTTTGAAATAGCAGCAAACCAAATTGATAATATTGACTCTACAGCTGTAGCAACATAAAGCCTTTACTTTGACCTGTACAAGTTAATTTATCATTTCAACAGAGTTTTCATGCTAATTACTGATGTGTTCATAAATCAGCTAAGGCTAAAGGATAGATCGACAAAGTGTTCATGTTTTGAAACAATACTCATGTGCATTATGATGTGCTAACCATTGTCTCATGTTCTCTAAGAGTTCTCCTGTTAAATTGACTTTACTCCTTGGGGTTTATCAGTCAGAGTGTTTCTATTTTTAGAACAAAATTCCCTCTTTGTTTTTTTGTTCCTTCAACAGTGAAATACACATTTGTCTAATTTATACTGCTGCAGCTGCATATGTGATATTTAGAAAATGATCCCTTTCCCCCTCAGTACAGAGAGAAGTTTTCAAACAAACTTGAACACATTTAGTTGTACCTTAATTGGTTTTGTGTTAAAATTAAAAAGCTGAAAAAGCTGTCCTTCATGAGTTTTTTTTTGGTCCGTAGGCTGAACAGAATATGTTGAGAAATTGAGTTTCATAATGTGAAGCTCTTCTATTTCCTTTCCTCTGCTTCTAAAACATTTCTCAGGATTTTAAGTACTGAAGAAGCCTATGTTCTTGTCTAGGTTGGGTGTGTTAATCATGGGCTCATAAAACCTTATCCATCAAACATTTCCCTCATTTGTAAAAGACTGATTTTATATTTCCTGTCCTCTGTTCCAGACCCAGAACGTCATGTATGACATGATATCAGACTTGAACGAGCGGGGCGAGGACATGGAGAAGAGGATCGCCCTGTTGGAAACAAAGCTGGAGACTCTTCTGAGTAACTTGCAGGCTCTGCCTGGACTCATCAGCCAGGTGATCAGCCAGCAGCACAGGGACTTCCTGGAGGTGCAACTCCAGCCTTATGACAAACACAGCCCTGAGCGCTCACAGTCTGTGTCGAGACGAAGGTCGTCCTCCACAGCACCGCCCACATCCTCCGAGAGCAGCTAGAGTCCAAGGGGAACGCTTCCACTGAAGACTTTTGCCATCATATGGCCAAGTTGCATTTATCGTAAAGCCTTATGGTTTCAATAAGTATTATCCAAAATTCTGATGACAGAATCCTAGATACTGGGGACAATGTATTTTAATGGATAACTTCATGCTATTGTTTGTTTTTTATTACCTCAAAAGGTGTTGTTATCCTTGCTCTGATGACATGACCACAAATAATGGCGCTTCCCTCAGTACAAACTAAAAGGCTTATTGATAGGGGTACGACATGAGCTCTACTCCCTCTCTATGCAGAGATAGCCAGTTTTAGGTGGCAAGATGTGAAACTATTGCACTAAAATAGTGCTCCTCACAGGCTTTGTGCTTCTGTAGGCTTAGTTCGGTTTCCTCAAAGCAAACTGAGAAACCACTGAGCAAATAAGTCAGGGAGCATGACTGTGATGTTGAGAACAAGTGCTGGGTTTGATGGACTGTAGTGAACTGACTCTGGAGGACAGATGCAAATTGCTCCTACACACAGTCACTTCAGAAGCTTGAAATGAGGAAAAAAGCATATATCTTTTAGGTTAGAAACAGCATCAACTATAGTGGTTTCCTTTTGCAGAGTGCCCCTGTAGAATGACTATTTTTGGGGGGACACTCTGCAAATAATTTAATCCTCTAGTCAAAATGAATGCATCAAAGTCTGTACTTGCACTTACTTTTTAATCAATGCACTTCAATGCTGACTGACGTATGATATAAAGATGCGTTGCTCATAAAAAGAAGAACATTTAAGATGTTTGGGCATGGGTTTATTATCGTCAATTCTCAAGTTGTGGTTAATGTTGATGAACAAAGTTAATGCCCTTTCTTTCTGTGTTTCAAAAAGAAGCATCAACAAAAACCTGTAGCGATCTACAGAATTATACAAACTCAGTATTGACCTCATCTCTTGCTGTGTCTCAGCTCCTGTCCATCCTCCCTGTGCTATTTATGCTTGCTGTCACCACAGCTGGGCAAAAACAAAATGCTAACAACAACTTGCTGAAACCGTATCTACCTTTTAAAAAGAAAAAGCCTATTTTTGTATACTTTGATGAGGACAAGCACACCTCCAATAAACAAAGAGGATGTATGAAGTGACAGATTTAGCATATATAGCACATGGTTTCATATTTTTTGGACTGGAGTTAAGGTACACAAATTAAGTAGTTTATTTTGTTCTTTCTTGAACCTGATGACGGACTATTTCAATAATTGCATTATCCTACAGATTGCATTTATTTTTTACAGCAAATACTTTAGATGAAGCTGTTGGCTGAGCTGGAAGAGCAATATTCAAGAGCTGAACTGATAAACCTACCTACAGTGGCTGGCATTTATTAGATTTTAGATCAAATGGCAAAAATGAAATAAAGATATTTAAATTTAATTGAAATATCCTGTCAACAGTTTAACTCCATATCAACTGTGTGTAAAGCCCTGATGTGGCAAATATACCCTTTAGACGTTATTCACTATATAAACATAGCTGTTAATGCAACCTTTAGCATAGCATGGGTCAGAAAACATCTGGTCAACTCAGCAGCACTGATCGTGTTCAACCAGCCCACCCACTAACCAATAGGTCAATCAGATGGTCAACAAAATGACAGATGTTCAGTCCACAAACTTTGGCAAACCAATGAGAGATTATACTGTATGCGATTTAAACAATAAACAACTAAACAATAAAAATATATAAACTGAGAGGCCTGTGTCCATCTTCATTGTGTTAGAATTTGTTTTGAAAATGTGTCATCCACATGTGAGATAACTGCATTTATATATGTGGGCTATATTGTCGCTGGCACTCATGTTTATGATTTACTATAAATCCAACTCTTTGTTGCAAGAGAGCGTGTGAGGGTGTGTGCTACATGTGATTCTGTGTGTATTAGACAGTCACAGGTTTGTTCCTGGAAGATAGTAAATCCCATTTTTTTAAAGAGAAATGAATCAGTTGTCACTGTGAGTGACATTAAGTCTCAATCCAATTGTTTGATAGCTTAATCACATTGTGAGGTCATAAACTAACATAATGGATTTAAATTAATCTGTGGTAACTGGTAATTTAATTTTAATTTCAAATTATAATAAACCTGGTATTATTTTATTCTCCATATTTCATATAGAATTCTACATCAGATTACCTTGATACTTGGTGAATAAAATTGTGACGTGATCTACCAGTCTTAACTAAAATGAGTCTGTATTAACCATAGACTACTGAACACGTAGTTTAAACATTCTCAAAAATGACCTGTCTGTATAATGAAATACATTTCAACCATTTTATAAATGAAGCATGCACTATAAAAACGGATAAAGAGCACTTTTTCTTTATCTATTTCACAGTTTAGGATTAGGGTTAGGTTTTTTTCCCTACAGTTTGTCCGGTCAGCCAGCGTCAACACACAGTGTCCCCCATACCAAGTCTCGCGAGATATCCCGCGATGAATGCCACAGCGGCAGTTGCGTGGTGTTGGTGTAGCTTGTAGCCAGTGTGCTTGCGAAACAACATTTAAGGTTGCCAACTTAAATGTAAAGTAATACCAATTTCATTTGGAGACATTATTTGTATCAAGGGGTCACAATGAGTATACTGGCGAAAATAGCAGAGATCGAAAATGAGGTAAGTTGTGATTACACAGCTGGCCAATGAATCAGTCACGTTTCAGTTAACTGTTAGCTGCTAGTAGCTCAAACAGCTGGGCCTTATAGTACACTTAAATATATCTTTACAGATAACTCCGTGTATTAAAAACGTTGTTAGAAAAAATATGTATGTGTCCAAGCTTCTGAATGTCCTATAAAGTATTGTTTTTAATTGTAATGTTAGTGTTTTGAATCGGTAACAGTTAGCATAGTAACAGTGCTGACACCAGATTTGGTTTGATGTTGAGGGAAAGCCAGCACTCACATTATAGTCTTTTAATTTAACCAATACTATATTATCTTGATATGAAAGACAAGAAAATTAGACTAGCAATTATTAGTATTAACAACAAAAACATGGCGTACCATCAGTTACCTGATTATTTTTGTGTTGTAAAGATACCTTTAACTTTGGCCATAAACATCTCTGAAGGACAAATTATTTAATTTATTGTCATTAAAGTTTGTGGATAGGCGTTTTTTCAGTATATATATTTAAATAAATAAAGCCTATCCTAGCATGCATTGGGGTGCACCCTTAGACAACAATGAAAATCCGACATACAAGTATGGAAGTGATGTTTGATCTGTCATTCCTCATTTTAGATGGCCAGGACGCAAAGAAACAAGGCCACAGCTCACCACTTGGGTCTGCTCAAAGCCCGCCTTGCAAAACTGAGAAGGGAGCTGATCACACCAAAAGGAGGCAGCGGAGGAGCAGCAGGAGAAGGTGCAATCCAAGTTTTTAATTACATACCATCGGTTTTACTCTTATTTAGGCGTTGAAACAAAACACTCATATATATTTCTGGTATTCTGGTAGTGTAAGTAGGTATTTGGCTGATTCGAGTAAATGATCCTGTCTTTTTTTCTTCAGGTTTTGATGTTGCAAAAACAGGAGATGCCCGCATCGGCTTTGTTGGTTTTCCTTCTGTTGGAAAGTCTACTCTGCTGAGTAACCTTGCAGGTGTGTACTCTGAGGTGGCAGCCTACGAGTTCACCACCCTCACTACTGTTCCTGGAGTCATTCGCTACAAAGGTGCAAAAATCCAGGTACAAGAATTTCAGATTATGTTGGTCCCACATATAATGTTCTAAGTTTTTTTCCCCCCTGATGTGTTTGCTTATTTCTTGCTTCTTCCTTTTAAAGCTTCTGGATCTCCCTGGAATCATTGAAGGGGCCAAGGATGGCAAGGGGAGAGGAAGACAGGTCATCGCAGGTAATATATGTGCTTATTGACTAAAGTAACCATAAAAAAGGATAGTATGTTCAATAAGGACATCAGTGCCAAGGGAAAGCTTTTCTTTAATTATTTTCGTTTTCTCTTCTTTATTTTGTATAAACATGCCCTATTACGTGCTTATAATGGCAGCAATAACAACATTTAGAAACCAAGACGAGAAAGGGGAGTTTTATATCTGCTACAATATATAGGCAAACAATGTATTGAGGTCCTGTGGGTGTATATTGCCAACAAAGTGCAGCGTGACAAACCCATTTTCCTTCCATTTAGAGATTTACACTCATGTAAGTGGTTGCAGAAAAGAAGTAAATTCCATGATCTACTCCTCTCAAACCAATGTGAACGTCTCCCTCCTCCCTCTGTTTTAGTGGCTCGAACTTGCAACCTAATCCTGATAGTGCTTGATGTCTTGAAGCCTCTCGGTCATAAGAAGCTCATAGAACACGAGTTAGAGGGCTTCGGCATCCGACTTAACAAGAAACCACCCAACATCGGCTTCAAGAGGAAGGACAAAGGAGGCATCAACTTCACGGCCACGGTATGCCTTGCACTGAGGCACTGCAGTTTCAAACCAGAATAGCTTGTCACAATTTTCCCTCTCGATGACCAACTGCTGATGGGCTTTTAGTTTGCTGTAGTGACTGAATGTGTTCAACACTGTAAACACGGTAAATGTAGGTGGGATACGCTGGGGAAATTTGATTATTACTAGAACCATAGTCAATGAAAAGGATGGCCCTCAATGCTGTGATTACTCTGCCATGCAGGATCTCAGTTGCCAGGGATATTTGTTCTTGATGGTCACTTTATGTTAATGTTGGGACATTTTCTAGCACCCAATTGGTTTGAACAAACAGTTTGGCTTTAATAACCAAGATGTCCTCTAAATGTTTGAACTAATCTGCTGAATCAAATGCAGAAAATATCTTTTTTCCTCTAATTGTCTCTCACCTTGGTAACAAACACTCAAAAGCTGCCCTCTGGTGGAGACATATGACACAACACTTAACTTAAATGCTTAAACATATCCATTTTCTTAGCCTTTGACAGAATATCTAAATTACTTTTCTGTTTGATAAATACAACAATTACCTTTCACTCTGTGACAGTATACTGCCCTTCAGGCAGTACAAGTACAAGGTAAAGTGTATTGATAGATGCTGTTGAATATGTTTTATGTGTTTCTGTCTTGATCAATGCCATACCTGTGTCCCCCCCGTCTTTAGTGCGCCCAAAGTGAGCTGGATGGCGATACAGTTAAGAGTATCTTAGCAGAGTACAAGATCCACAACGCCGACATCACTCTGCGCAGTGACTCCACAGCTGATGACCTCATTGATGTGGTGGAGGGAAATCGGTAAGCTGCTGAAGTGCCAGAATTGGCCTTCCTTAGTCCTCCTAAGTGGGTGTGGCCTGATAGCCAATGACTCCAATGCAGATACAATTGAAAATGCTGTTTGTGTATCAGACAGGGATTCTAATGCAAGCCTTTTCAGACAGCTCACCGTTTGACTCATGCATATTTTCAACGATGAATGAAGTCAAGTCAAGCAAGTTAAAAACATGGGAGATTACCATTTCACAGTGCAAATAGAATATGGATAACTGTATGTTTGTCCTCCCTGCAACTGTAAGGGAATAAAGAGTCATCTCTTCCATAAATGCTCTCTGTGCCTTACCGAGAGAGCATAAAACATTTCAGCAGAATAAATACAATTTTAGGGAAAAGGATTTTTTAAACAATTTTCCATTCTTTGAAATATATCAATACGTATGAACTCAAAACCTGTAATTGTATCGAAGCGAATCATTCACAGCATCTCTTTCACACAAATATGCTCTGCCTGTTTAATACAATGATCGATCACAAATGCTCAAAAACACTGTCGCATCTCGCCTGCCTTGCAAGGTACACTTCTTGGTCACACACAGGTGCTGTTAAATCTGGAAAAAAAAGAAGGAAAAATTAGTCCTATTCAGACTGTGTTTGAATGGGGATGTTTCGCCTTGTCTGAGGCATAATGGGAGGGACGAATTGCTCCCCCCTTGGTAGTAACAGAGGCATTACAGCAGGGGAGAGCAGGGCTGTGTGTGTGTCTATGTGGATCCCCCCCCCCCCCCCCAATGTGCCGAGCTCTCATGCTTCGGCAGCGCAATGTGAATTCACAGACTGCCGTTGCGGAATCAATATGAACGTCTTAATGTGTGATGACAGCTGAGCTTTGTTTGTTGCGTAATTGCACTATGAATAGGGATATTGAGAAGGATAAGAGGAGGCAATGCCAATCTGAGGGTGTGGTCACACTGGCAATCCATACCGTCTGTAAGCACGCTTCAACCCTAAAGTTCAGTTCACTCCGTACCCTGCTCAGGCATGGTAAACTCCCTCGGCTTTGGCACACTTTGGAGAAGTGAGCTTGGGCACGGTACACATCATGCACAAGCACGCAGGTACACAAAGCTGACAGCATTCATTATGGAGACATCCAGAGTTTTGACTAAAATGACTCAAAATAAGTCGCAAAGTAGTTGTCATGTTCACCATGTTGTTCTCTGATGTGTGCCTCTTATTTTTTTAATTTACGGCTGTAGCTGGTTAAAGTGATACAAAGTCAGTAAAGTAGATAGGTTTTCTGTCTCGCAGACGTGGACTCGACTGCGTGTCCTCTTTTTTTTTTTTTTTGTAAACCTGAGCACGCTTCTCTCGGCTCAATAAGTAAAAAACAGAATACACAACGTTGATGGCTGCTGATGATGCAGTCGTTTGAATGGACAGCACCCACTCACTCTGTCTTGTCTCTACAGGGTCTACATCCCTTGCATTTATGTGCTCAACAAAATCGATCAGATCTCCATCGAAGAGCTGGACATCATCTACAAGGTCCCTCACTGTGTACCCATCTCCGCCCACCATCGTTGGAACTTTGACGACTTGCTGGAAAGGATGTGGGACTACCTGCAGCTTGTGCGCATGTAAATAAAGTTTATACAGTCACTAACGACCTTTGGTGAAATGAGGATTCAGATTGAAATGTTGCAGAACAAGGAGTAAATATGGGATTTAAGCTGCAGTGGTGGACTGTTGACTGAACTCGTGTGTTTATTTACAGCTACACCAAACCCAAAGGCCAGCTTCCTGATTACACTTCTCCAGTCGTACTCCCTGACCAGCATACGACTGTCGAAGATTTCTGCTTAAAGATCCACAAAAACCTCCTCAAAGAACTGAAGTAGTGAGTACTGTTAACTCAATGTTCCACTTTCTCAAGGGGAGTTTGTCACTTAGCTTAAAATGGATTTCTCTTAATCACAGACGCTACTCTTTATATACACTTTCTCCCCTTTGATGATTATTTTACGCCTTTATTCAAACAGGGAACAAGATGGTTGAGTAGTTCAGAATAGAGCATTTCAATTTCTGAGAGGAAATGCCAGTTTTGGATGTGCACTTTTAAGAAACCTAATCACTGTAACACACGTTGGAAGAAAGAATGCTAAATCAGCTATTATCAGTCCTGTTTAAAACATACATTTAAATGTAACCACGTTTGTAGTTTATGTAGACAGAAACATTTATCTGCTTATCTCCACACTGCAGTTAATTCAGGATGAGGTTTCTTACTTGGGGAAGGTTTAAGAGCCCAGATTGAAAACTGTTCATTAAATTCTTTCAAACAACACAGCGCTTCAATCACAGCCCTTAGATTCTTTGTGCCGATGAACACTAGATATGCATTTATCTAAGAGTCTGGATTAGGATCTGAAAAGATGTATGGCACCACCATCTCTAAATTGGAGAGCTGCGATCATCAATCAGTCGATATATTAGTGCAGCTGAGCATTAGCCATCCTCCAGGGAATAAATGGCTCTAACAGTGACACCAGTGATTAGAAAGCCTTTGTTCAAGGTGTCAATGCACCCTGTTGGTTACTTATGAGTGCAGAGCAGTTGTAGCAAAAAGAGAGGTAATATTGACTGTACACATACTCTTATGTAGTAATTGAGTCTCTTTTTTTTGTAGCAGTGTGAAACTACAGTAATTGAAGTGATGATTAATTCTTTTCTTTTTTTTTCAGTGCACTCGTGTGGGGCTCCTCGGTGAAACACACCCCTCAGAAGGTGGGGAAGGACCATGTGATGGAGGACGAAGACGTTATCCAGTTGGTGAAAAAATAAATGTTGGTGCAGTGCATGGCTCGTATAACACAAAATGTTCTGTGGAGTTGCTCAATAGTCACCCAACATATTTGTTAGAGCATCTCCATCACCTCGATCCAAGTTTTTGCTCTAATTGAAATACAAAATGAGATGAATGTAAGTGTCCAGTTGAAAAGAACCTACTGTACTTAACACCATAAATAGTTCATATTGAATATTTGTTAAGGCTTGCATTAAAATCTGTACAATAAATAAAAAAGGGGGAATATTGTTTCATGTGTTCTTTGTTTTTTTTTAGAATAGTAACTGTATTTCAGTTGTCCTTCAAATTAATGGTTTTTATTTCTTATTTTACTTTAAAACTGATTTTTGCACGAGGGTGTGAAATACATCCATGGAAACGTTTGTCTCTAAATCAAGACTGTTTCCTACTTGTGGTCCAGTCAAAGAAATGTTGCATTATCCTGTGCACCATCAAAGCAACACGGTCCTGCTCAGAAACACACTATAGCACTAAGCTACAGCGTTACTGCAACCATTGCAGTGTGGCTCAGAGAAGAAAAAAAAGTCTCATTTGAAAGGCCTGTCCAGCTAAGTGATTTATGTGACATTGATGATGGAGGCAGTTATTCAGGCTGGTGGCCCACCCCTTCTCTCTGGTAGGGACGGCCACTCAGGTTAATCAGTTCATTCACTCAGACGCAGTCTGGGGACATCATAAGCCAGCTGTTCACAACTAACAAGACTCCTTGGAGCAAAATAAAGAACATTTCATCAGAACCGGGAGCTCTACTGGAAGCTCCCGTTATCTGACATCGATATGTTGCAAGTGGAATTAAGTGTTGCGGCCATTTTGCGTCTGAGCACCAGATGTTGGTTTGTAAATGCAGTGAACGATGCATGTGCACATTCAAGAATGGAGACTAGAGATGATATGAATATTGTCAGACTGGAAATTAAAGGAATAGTGAATCTACACTTCATCGGAATTTAATAGCAAAAAAACACAAGTTACCTTTAATTGTCAAAGACATTGGGTTGTTGTAAAGCATATTTGACATGCTGCAAAGTTGCCGCAATGTCTTGCGATTTGAGCTTTGGCAGGTTAAAAAAAACGTGTCTTGCATCTTATAAACAATAAATGCATCACACAGGAAAGGGTATGCTTTTCAAAATGTTAAAAAATATGAAACCAATATTTCATTCAGTTCCAGAAAACAGTACATATTTTTGTCTACTTACCATTAAAATTAAACATTAAAATATAAAATACATGTGAGCAATAGACAGATTCTTATGTTTTAAACCTTGATGAAATACATCCTTTCTCCATGTGGTTGTTACGAAGAACTCCTATTAAAAGAATCTAAAGTTCAAAAAATGTTGGTCCTCGCTGTTTGACAAGGATTTAGATAAACAGGAAGGTTGAACGCATAACAACTAACCTGCAGGAGAGACTACACTTACAACAGTATTATGGTCATTGAAAATGCTATCCGTTGTAGTTGGTGTTAAGCAACAAAATTCTTACTGCGAGAAAAGACACTTTTTTTAGTAAAAGCTGCAGTGGTCGAGGGTACTGCCTCCCTGTCCCTCAGCAGCAGGATCAACCCCCCTCAGACACCACCCCACCCCCCTTTTTACCCTGTAAATTATAGCAGCACTTTAGCTAATGAAAGAGTTGAAGACCGGGCACTAATAAAAGCCATTAAGTGAATAAAGCACTTCCCCCTCAAACAAAATTAAGAATCTCCCCATTTGGAAAGGGGAGGACTCTGTATTAATATTTATGAAATGCGGAACCAGAGGCCCCCCCCAAAAAAACTCCCCAACCCACGTCCAAATCCAGCCTGAGCAAGTCCTCCTTGCCAGTGCACCTATCCCAAGAGAACATCAGCAACCCCTCCTAGCTTGAAGGAGGGGCAGGAGTTGGGGACTTGAAGGGTGCTGAGGACGCAGTCAGGACAGTCTGCCTCCAGTAGAGCAAGCAAGAAGACCCCAAGACAGAGCTCAGAGCACCCGTTCAACCGCCTTCGCCAACCATGAGCCAGCAGCACCCAGCGTTGACTTTGAGGCCAGCGGGTGGAAAGGAAAGGTGGGTTTGTTGGAAAGACCACATTGGTTGACTTTCACAGGATGGTACAATACAGAGTAAGTTGTGAACAAATATCTAATTTAGTGTTGTACTGAAAGTTTGTTGGGTTTATCATTGTGACCCTTAGCCTCAGGTGTATTTGTTGTATTTTGATTATTTATCCTTCAAATGAGATATTTTAAATATAAATTATGAAGTATTCTAAACATTCATAAGTTGACTTTAGAATAAAATTACAAGATTTAAAAAGCTATTCAACTCCTGAAGGATCCCAATCGTGCTGATCCGAGTCCAGTTTTGAAGACAAGAAACAAGGTAAGCTAAGGAACTATTAATTATGTTTCACAATCATCAATATTTAAAAATCATCAAGACATCCCATCAACCACCTTGCATCCTGTTGAATCATCCTCATTTTTCGAAAAAAAAACCCAAGTCTGTTTCACCAGCATCAACCATTATTCACCCAAAGATCTCACATTTTTGTGCTATTTGTTCCAAGCAAACGCAAGGTATCTCTTCGGTGTATTCATATGAATTGTGGTGTAATTTCATTACACAAAGTGGTTCACTTGCCAGAGCCCTAAGTCGATTATTGCACCAAGCCTTCTCATTTTAGTAAGACGTCCCAGGGGAGCAGAAAAAGAGACACAGGAGTAGGTAACAAGATTGTTAAACCATTTGGATAATGTCTCTTACCTTGATGGTATCAAGACTCTTTGACATTGCACTCAGGCTCGGTTAACGTTGTTAGGACTGAAAGGTCAAGAGTGGTTGCGTCTTTACTGTTAGAAGATGACAAATCTTGCCATGTAGTAATAAGTATAATTCTTGAGTCCATTGGTATCCCTTGGAACCAAAATGTATTTTTTGTGAATTACTTCCAAACTGGACTGTATGAGATACTGCTTTCGTAATAAGATCACTGGCGAATTACCTAAACTCTATTTCCATTGATTAATTGAAGAACACCAAATGTACTGATAAAGCTAATTTACTTAAGTCACAGTTCATAAGGCCTATATCTGGAAAATGTTTCAGTAAAACCACTTTTTTATTCTTGTCTGAAGAAGTCGCTCGCAAAGGACGGGAGGGTGGGGTCTGACGCAGTTTGTGCGCAGAAAGGGTGTAGCCCTTTTTTCCCGCAGTGAGAGTGACCTATGACTAATCCTCTTTTTTTGTTCTGCAGATGTTGTTAACTTCAATAATTCTTGTCTAATCATTATGTAAACCAATGGTGCCATTTTTTTCCCATATAAGCATGGTTCACCTCCCTAAGACCTTCAGACTTTTTTTTGAACTCTTGGACTGCAGATACAAGTCTAGATGTTGGATTTCTCCTTCAAATGAGAGTAAATATTTAATAGATATGGTATTTCTTGGAGAAGTGTTGATACCCCAGCATACCCATCAAGAAAGAGTCAGCTGCCGACCGCCATAAAAATATGTTTACCAATGTTTTCTATTATACTTCCATTCACATGTAAATCAAAGCTTTTGAGTCATTTGGACGCCTTCTATTGAAGAGAATCCTCTGTGATGCGTGTTCATTTTTCCGTCTTTGCCTAAGACTCCATTGTGCTTGATCTAACCATGCAGTGAATCTCCTGTCCATGGTTGTGCCAGGCACCTTGGAAGCTTAAGAGCACTTTCTACCATCTCTCAGATTTCCAAGTCCGGTTGGAATTTTCTGCACTTTTACAACTGAAAATGTAAATTCAATATGGCATAAGATTGTGAAAAAATAAATTTGATTTAAACAGCCTGTGTGTTTCATTTGCAACAATATATTTGAAATGTTAAATAAAAAACCCCCAGAAAGACTGGGTTTTTATAGCATTCATACAGATAAAACAGTCATTTGTACAACCTGGTTGATGTCATCACGACAGAATTGTGGAAACGATCAATTACTGTAAGTGCTCAATGGCTTTTAACTGCAGCTAATAATCTCAGCCAATGGAGGTCATATATTAAAACAGTGTGCAAGCTGTTGGGACAGCAGAGACGTCACTGACCTGTAAATCAAACACTGAGACATACAATCCTGACTGTTTTAGAGAGGTAAACAGAATGTCCTCAAGTGTTTGATCAATAAATTGTTTTTTTGTTTCTAGAAAGATTTGTTTGCTTCACTTTTTAGTCCCCGCATTTCACCAATAAACTGATGTAGAATAAATCAGTCATCCCAATTCTTTATGAGAGTTCATTCAGACTACAGTAATATATTGATAATATACAATATGAATGATTTGCCTGTCGTGCTTCAATCACCATCAGAATGACCTCTGCAGCAATGCAGTAAATATCAGGTTGTGTCTTGTTTTGTCATTCTAAGTAAATTTGCTCACCCTTGACAACTTCTTTTCATAATAAAATCAAGATGAAACATTTCCAGTAAAATACACCCTCATATATTAAGGGCTTTTGATCTGGGAAGTGCTATCGGACAGAGTAATGGTGAATCTTTAAATTTATTTACTAAATGAAGCTACAGTCTTAACTGCAGTAAATATATGGTTTTCCTTTAAACTGGTATACTAGGTTTTCATTTTTCAAAATATACACAACTCTTTTCCCGACATCCATGTTTACTTATAATAGTAAGAAAAGCAAAATGACATCGACCTCACGTAGTAAAATTGTGTTAAATCGAGTTTCACAAAAAAAACCATTGGGACATTTTTGGGCCACTGGGTATGGACAGCAACACCTTCATGAGTTATTCAAGTAATACTAAAATAAACAAAATATTCCAGCAATGTCAGTTTGACACTTTAGATAAATACACCAAAGTGGGTCTTAATATTTATCCAAAACAAGGTTGTAATTATATCTAAGGAAAACAAATTGTTTTATAAAAACTATAACCTTTAATTATAAATGAGTACCGTAAATTCCGGACTATAAACCGCTACTTTTTTCTCACACTTCGAGCACTGCGGCTTCTACTCCGGTGCGGCTAATGCATGGATTTTTTATGGGGGACAATGAGCTTCTGCCGCAAAAACATTTGACTTCGTCACGTCGGATCTTAATATCAGTCATTTTGCGCTTCATGCACGCACCCTCATGATGGAAAACACACGGAGAAATACATATGATGCAGCTTTCAAGTTAAAGGCGATCGAGCTGGCTGTCAAAGAAGCTAACAGAGCTGCTGCACGTTAAGATGACACTGACAGCGACAAGAGAGACTGAGGAAGTGAGTAATGAAGTCATTCTGAGGCAGTGAATGGATGGACTTTTTCTTGTGAAATATATTACGGTCATCTTTTTCATCAGCCGTGTTACAGACACCGTCGGCTAGGCTTCGTATTGTAACGGTTCATGTTGTAAAGTCAGTAGTTGATAATGTGTTCATAATTCCGATTATGTGGAGAGTCAGTGAATGCACCAGCGAGAACGTGTTGAGTGGCTGTATGAGAGAACGCTGGGGGAGAGAGTTGGATTGTTACGACAAGTTATGGTGTTGCTCTCTGCTGTAAACGGCGTGGTCACGGCCGACAGTGATCGGGTTATTAAAAGTTATTATTTGAACGCTCTCGTCGTCCTTTAACGTCTGTACGGACGCTACAGTATTTGCGGATGTTACCGGTAGCCTACGTCTGTGTAAATAGCTCTTGTTATAGCGTGGACACCTGCGGCTTATAATCAAGTGCGGCTTATATATGTACAAATACATTTATTTACTTATTTTTAGCCGGTGCGGCTTATATCCAGGTGCGCTCAATAGTACGGAATTTACGGTAACTTAAGTGCTTCCAAGCAGCAAAATAAAACAATCCTATTTAATATGGAGTCTTAAAGAGTTTGATTTACATTTAACTACACTCTTATTTCAAAATGTTTTAGTTTATATATTTATATTTTTTATGTAGGAAGTGATGACGGTATACCATGACCTTCACACTGGGAGAATTTGTCTTGTTCCGAGCTGACCAGTGCTTTGAGGTTACTGTGAAGCCTCTACAGTCTGTCACTGACCTTGCACACAGACGGGGAATAAACGGTTTACAGATTATCCCATTACACTGACAACAGTGACTACTTTGCATTAACACCGTCAGACATGTTGATCACCTTTTTCTCTGCAAAGACAAGGTTACAATGAACACTACTCATAGCTGAATACAGTATGACACACACATGAGCTGTTTATTTTATTTGATTATTTGCTATTCCATTTAAATCATTCTTGCATTCACAGGGTAACAAGTGTACCGGCTCATATTCAAACGATAATTCTTCTCTTAAAAAAAAAAAAAAAATCTGATGTGGCGAAGCACAACACATGCACTACTGCCTGCAGAGGAAACAAAAAAACAAAAAAACAGAACCAGTGAGCGATCTCTCCTTTTACACTAGTGCAGGCGGCACACAGGTGGCAGAGCATTAACAGGTTACATTCACAAACTTAACATTAGCAAACAATCCAAAATGTTAGATTGGGTTGTGATCTTGAAGTCTCACATTTTTAAAAAAAAAAGGGGAAAAAAAGTATTTTATTTCCTCCTTCACACATCTAGTGTATCTTATATAGACTACTATTTTCAATCATTAGCAGGAAATCTTCACAAAACAATCTGTTATACACACAGTGGGGGGTTATTTAAATATATATGGAAGGAAATCTTGAAGAAAGTGGATCCCAGGCCACTGTTATTTTAAGTTACAGCTGCTTGTTCAGGTGAATGTAGCATATGTGACATTACATTATAGTACATGAGATGTTCTTAACACAGATTTCAAGATGTGTGCCAGATAGTCAGGCTGTAAACAGTGTACTTTATTCCAAAGCAAGAGGGGCTCCTCATACATTCATAACACCCCCTGCAAATAGATAATTTAAAAAGCAACATGGATGATTTGTTTGCAAGGATAAAGTCAAACATTTCAGTGAAACCGACATGTATAACAAAAATGCAAGAATCCTGAAGGGAGAAGCCAGCTGTTACAGAGCTGCTCACGAAAACAGGAATTTCCAGTACCAATGCAATGGTTTTACGAATAGACACGATATATGAAATCACTCACAAAAAAAACAAAATACACATCTCCAACAGTGCACACTTTTGTGACGCTTGCCATTACTCTCGTGAGCACAAGGATAAGAATGGGCCAATTCACCTTTTTGCCGTTATGAAATGTTTCTGGTTCAGGATGTGGCACAAGTACTCCATTTTCCTACAAAGGGCATTGGCTTATTAAAATGGTTTCTCTGTAGGGTTTTCTTGGCCGGTTGGATTACACTAAAGTACATTTGATCTGAGGATTTCTGTTGTTATAAGACACTATGCCCCTAATGCTGAAGGACTGGTTATCTTCAGAAGGCTGTTTTGTCAACGCTGGCAGTTTTTAACAAACATGGTGAGATGGACAGTGTGAAACCTGGACTGTGCTGATGGCAAAATAATGCCATGCTCAAAACTAAAAGAGAAGCCCTAAATTGTACTTTCAATTCATTGACACATTTTTCTAATAATAATTTGTTTACATTTTTTTTTAATTAATCCTAGTCATGTAAAATCACTGCAAGCAAATGGGACAGCAGATGATTCAAATACATGAGACGCAAAAAAAACAAAGCTTTCACTGCTCATCCTCAGTTCTTAATCAGAGCAGAGATATTGATGGCATTTTTTTTCATCATATTTACAGTCACAATCACCATCTATGTCCAATACTGCAAAACCATTTCCACCACATATCTGTGAAATCGTGACACCAATACAGTGATGTAGCTGCTGGGTGTTTCAACGACTCAAGCTGTACTGAATAATGGAAGTACAGATACTGAATGATAGAAAACAGTGCTTTGGCAAAAGCGTCTAAACAATGACAAATTCTATCATGATCTTACCAACACTTCAACAGCAAACATTATACCAAGAAGGAGGCACGCAGGCCATGTGGCAAAGTTTGGCGAAGCTAAATAAATGCTGATGCCCGCATTCTGGGTGACAGGTTCTCTGCAACATTTCCTCCAAAAGGTTGTTGTTCTGTCTCTTCTGTTGCTGTTCTGTCCCAGTGTCCACTGCTCTTCTCACGTCTTATTAACCAACATAACCATGTGTATAGATGGACGTATTATTTGTTTTCATGTAGGCTGTGGCTTCCATTTGCAATTCATGCAATGAACAGTACTCAAAGACACAAAGTTTTAGTCGAGTTAAGAGTAAGTGAAAACCCACCAACATAACCCTTGGTCTGTGAAAAAATTCTGCTCAAGCATAAATCTGTCCAGAGCCACCTGTGTGGTGGTTATCTCCACTTAGGCGCTCCTGGCTGGCCTGTCGGCTGGTATCATTGGATTTAATGACACCTGCATAGTCGTAGATCCCAACTTCCAAATTCTTGGCCCTCAAGGCAGCAGTATGCAGCTTCTCAAGAAAATCTGGCATACCTACAACAAACAAAAGGAAGAAGTGCTCATTATAGAGGTCAAATACACACACCCCTTGCACAAAATATATTGTACATAAGGACAATAATTATTCAAGTATTACAAAATGCACAGAAAATCTGAAGGACCACCTATAGCTTTATTCAATTGGGAATAAATACCTTCTTGGTTGGACTATATATATATATATATATATATATATATATATATATAATTTAAAGACAATGATATCATCTTTATATGCAGCTCTAACCAAATTCAACAAATGAAAAAGAGCTTACCACTTGACACCATCCAGCTCACACAGTAACGGGGGAAGACAGTCTGTGGGTTGTCGCTGTAAGTCAGCAAATAGTCAAATCCATTCTGTAAAGAAAACCCACAAGTGAAACTCAGTTGCAACAAAAACAGAACTCTGGAAGCTATTTGAATTCATCTATGAAGGAATAAAAATGTATAAGAAACCTCGTCAAAGGACTTGTGAGGGCGAATGACCATCTTTGACTGGTAAGAATGGACTCTTACAAAGTCTTGAGTCTCTGGCACTTTGGGATGCTGCACAGTTCTGTACCATCACGAATAAACAAGTCAAAAGACACAGACCAATTATTCTTTAAGTAATGTATCATACATTAAAAACAATATTGTACCAAAGAGTTATTGCTTCGTCAGACCCACCTGGACACGAGGACCATCAGGTTGTTTTCTAAATCAACATCATAGCGGCGCACGTACACATAGTCCCTCGAGTACATGGGATACTGTCAGGAAGAATCAAACCAGATTACAGCTGATTACTTCACCTAAAAACTTAAAAATGTACAGCAACTTTGCAAGCTGGTGCTTTAATCATGTTGATCTTGTACGACGAAAGGAAGACGTAAAATGAACCGGCGTATTGACATTGTGTAGAACAAATAGCCTCCAACCTTTAAACACAATAACAATAAGCAGAAACTTACAGGAAAGTGTGTCGCCCAGTGCAGAACTTCAGAGCCTGTACTGACATCTCTGTCCACCACTTCAAGCTTGATAACCAAAGAATCCCACTTCTTCCTGTACTCTGTGTCCAACTGGGGGAAAGAGGAAAGTGTGAGTCAAGGGTAAAGTGCTTAATATAGCCCTGAGAGTATGGGTTGTTTGATGCTATGCACATGCAGAGTAAACATGCTACAGTAGTTGTGCAAGAGCAGCTGGGTAATAAAAATAGAAAACAAGCTACAAAAACTACACTGTGAGGACAATCCACAAAGAGAGGAAAGTCCTGCTGCAATGAAAACTAAAACTTTAACTGAATCAATTAAAATTCCAACCGAGATCCACTTACACTATCACGTAATCTATCTCAGTACTAAAATGATTTTCCATGGTTATCATGCACTTCAAGATGGAGGAGAATCAGATACTCTCAAAACCCTGAGAAGGACATTTTCCTACTATGTTATTATTGTAATCTCGTTTCCATGTAGACTCAGTTATATGCTAGACTTTCTTCTTAAATATTAGAGACTGACACATGTCTATATGCAAATAAGGATGTACCTGCACGTTGAAAAACTGTCTTGGGGTGACATCGTTGTAGGAGCCCAACACTGAAAGTCAAACATAAAATAAAACGATGAGCTCTCAGATAAATTGCAGCAATATCCTCATAACTAAAGCGTGGGAAAAAAAATGCACCGACTGAATGTGCCCCTAATGTACAATTCAGAGACATGGTTACACATGTGAGAGTGGGAGATGTCTAACCTCTGTATTCATAGAGGTGACTGTTGGGAATCGGGCGTTTCCACACTTTGAAGTCCTTCTTTTCCATCACAACTTCCCAGCCAGGTTCCAACTGTCCTGCTGTGGTTCCTGAATCTGTGTTTAGACTTTTTGCTGACTCCATGGCCTGAAGCTCTAATCCACACCTTCAGAATGTAAGAAAACAACAGGGCAGGTTGTTCAGCAAACTGCACAGTTCACAACACAGCTCAAAGTCACATTAGGAAGGAATACTGCATTGCACATACAGATGGATAACAAAGGGTCTAAGTTTAAGCTCTTGAGCCAAAAAAACATTTTACAAATTCTCTGCAAGAGGGGTGGTAACAGTATCAAGAGATGGAGGCAATGAGGGTTGATCTAACAAACCCATATGTGTTCTAGTGAGTTCTGATCTCATTAATGTTAACGCTTAAGACGTATACAGTTCAAATCATGTTCCTTCCTTGTTCTCTTTCAGTGGTGTTTGTTTTATTTGTCTAAACTAGTTGATTCTGGAGTTTTACCAGTATGTTTTAGCACACGTGCAGGAGAACGAGGTCATACCTGCGTATTTCCTCGTCTTGGATCTTCTCGTTCTCCCACATGAAGACACCAGCCAGAGCTGCTAAAAGTCTCCCATTGGGCGCGTGCTTGCTCTGAAACCTGCGCCATATGTTTCCGACCAGGGTCCATCTTGTCCTCTCAGAGTACAGGTTCGAGTAGAGCTCCCCGATTTGACAGGCACGCCGGAGCCTCTGTCCGGTCACAAAGCCGCAGTGGTCTGCGAATATGGAGAGCAAGCCTTTCCTCTTCAGACCAGATCCTGAGGCCTGACTGGCCCCGACACCTGCCCTCTGGATCCAGGACAGCAGCAGGCCCAGCCATGGGACCCCCTCGAGTCTTCCTCTACCCTCCTCGACAGCTCGCCTGAATGACGCGCTGCTTTGAAGCCTCATTGCATTAGCACCGATATCGCAAATTGGACGTCGGGGAACAGAGTGAAACATGACAGCTGTGACCGTGAAGAGTTCACCAAAGACAAAAACAACGGACTGCAAAGTTCAGGAGCTAGCAAGCGAGCTAGCAATTAATGCGACCAGACCGGAAAGTCTGCGGAAATAACCTATACATTAACTCTAAACGGACGATTATAAAGAGCACGCATAAGTCATAATTCCTATCTTTTCATAACGTTGAATATCCAGGCTTATTACGAACACGCGACTTTTAAGGTTAGCATTGACTGTTAGCTAAATATCTGTCACACACGAGAGACAGCGTGACTCCGACGCATTTATTATGTTCGCGTTAAACTCTTATCACTGCACTGCAACATGTGCCTTCTACTTTAACTTCAACACCTGTGTCTTCTACCTGTGTCTTTCTTTCCTGGAGACAGCCTCACGTTTTTCAAAGTACATTTGACCTCCTCTTTCCTCTGTCCCTCGCACACCCACTCGGAAATCCCGCCTTACTAGCTGTAAAGCCGGCCGCTCATTGGACATTGGATATTCTAGTTTCGAATGTGATTGGTCAGATCGTAAGCTTGTCTTAAAATTGAGCGGCTCTGACCAGACGCCAGCGTGTGCGTCTATCTAACTTTACGTCCACAAATTAAAAATAAAGCTTTCTGACAGCTCTAAAATGATCCGGGATCAGATGTTGTGTCCTGGTGGCTCAGGGTTTGTACACCATTGTACCATGTTTGTACATCGTGCAGGATCAAACGTTAACAGTACGATCTATGTTCACCACGTGTATTTCACAGCTTAAAAATCTGTTTAAAGTGCACTATCATATAACACAAAAAAAAGCCTACCATCCGGGCATTTTACATAGGCTATACGTGGTTAATATTGAACATTTAATCGACATTAGAGCAAACCTTTGTAGTCTGAAGTCTCATAGTATTTGCACCGCCATCATTATTCTCAAATGACAATTTCTGGATCTGTTAATTAAGTAAATGTGAGCTCAATGAAAATAAATAAAATAATTAATTCTAATGCTATGATGACACTAGAGTGTCCGCCAGATGTCGCTGTTTAACTTTGAAGAGTAATTGCTCTTCAGGGAGAAGCTTATATTCGATAAAGGTCTGAGCTCAGGGTCAAAAAAATGATATGTAAATTAGAGAATTATATATATATATATATATATATATATATATATATATATATAAATCAACGTTGATACTGGATAAAATGCACTTAAACATCGTTTAAGTTTTATGGCTGGCCTGAAATCAACAGAAGTCATTGGCTGCATTTAATTGTTCCCATTTCCCCATGTAAAATGTGTTTTTACCCCAACAAGCTTTAGGTAAAAAGTGATGGTGTCATTACATGCATTACGTGGGTGTAACGTATTGAAATGAACGATTTGTTTCTTTTTTAGTCATGTGGTTGTTGCTCAAGAAAGCTTGCGTGCTTCAGTGTACACTATGAGGCGAAATGTTTTTTTAAATATATATATTGAGCAACCTACAGGTTAAATACGTCATCCAACTTGAGTTTTTAAGTTAAAAACAATGAAGTAGAGTTATGGCTCTGGAGTAGGCTGCGTTTTAATTTGGTCTATGTTTCATCCTAGAATGGAGTGTAGGGTAGCAGTAAAACCAAACTACCGTAAATCTCATTTACAAGTTGTTCTCAGATATTAATCGTCCCATTAACTCAGCTTATATTATGTAGATATTTTTTTATCACTGTTCCCCATGTTCCTCACATGTGAGTAACCGAGGCAAAATATAATTGTGAGAAACACTTTGTTTCCTTCTGAAGGAACTTAAAGTAGACGCAGTTGTCATTAGCCGGAAATACAAACAAACTTCTGGAAATTGCTGGTGTTGAACTGCACAGTCAAATGATTTTGTAAAAGAGGCATCCGCCACTCCTTCTTTTGTTAAATGATGCCTTCAGGTGCCACGACAAAAGTCGTGATTACGAGAGATCAGACCTGAACCTTTACAATGCAACTGAAGGGGGTATAGGGAATTTTCCATGATCCTCAGAGAAATGACGTAAAGAGAAGAGAAAGACAACACAGATGGTGAGCTCGTCACAACAGTCTATGGTCACAACATAAGAACTAAGTGTACTGTAATTACGCAATTATCCCATGCAGGGAAAATAAATACTTTACTGGGTGTTTATGGGATTTCTCATTGTTTTCCCCATTGTCGTAAAAATTTGTTTTTGTTTTTAGACAAATATGCTATGTGTAGGCTACTGACCACTTCCTGTATTGCTCACATTTGTTTTATGAAGAAAATAAAACGTTCGTCACTAAAAAAACAGCTTTTGTGAAAGGAGATTGTTGTTATCATTTCTGGTCTGTTGCACTTGAATGAATGACAAGTCGTCTGCAGTAGGCTACACTTACAATCACCACAACCGGATGTTTTCCTGGACTGTGTTAAGCAGTGGTTACCAGGAATAATCGTGGTTTATGTTTAAATATTTGACTCATCACTAAAGGTTATGTTTGTGATTATAACATAGCAATGTAGGTTGTTTGACGTGATTATAGCCTTTATCTTATGAGACGATTCCACCTGGAGTCAATGAAAATAAAGTACAACAATTTGTAATAAAATTGTTGTAAAGATTGCTCATGATGCACAACATGGCTAAAGTTAGTGCCATTGTATATATTGTATAAGTACCATGTTATTGTTGTTTTTTTACAATTACTTTTGCATCAAAGTACAAAAACAATCTAAGCTTCACCTTGTTATAGTACAGTTATATTTTGACAAAATAAACTCAACTGACTAATATATTTAAAAAGATCACAAAGGGTTATGCCAAAAAATACACATTGGAAAAAAAACATTAGAGGTTGAAGAATTGGCCGTCTAGTGAGGTTTTATGACGAGCACAAGGACCATCCGCTGAACGCATGATCAGGTAAAAAACACAGTAGTGTTCCTGACAGGTGGGCGGGGCCTCCTGAAGGGTGTATCCAATAAAAACCAGGAGTGTTGCTGACAGGCGGGCGGGGCTTCGCGAAGGGTGTATCCAATAAAAAAAAAGAAACCTCTGTTCCGTTCAGCCGGCACGAGCGAGTTCCACACGCGGAGCTCTCATTCATACTGAGACAACTCTGGATTAAAAAAGCCGATTTAGTACGCATCGAATCGGACTGCCTTTTTGTAAAAGTGACTTTATTAGACTGAAGATCGCTTTTTAGGGGAGGTTATTTCACAATTGGTGTATTTCCTTTTAATTATCCCGCGCGCGCTATTGTAACGTTACGGTTCGTGCGCGCGCTAAGTTAATTAGCTTAGTGGCTAGCAACTCTATTCTTCACAGAACTGAAATCTGTAACGTGTGGTAAGTTTATATATTTTGACCTCCCATTAGATATATACGATCTCTTGTGTTTAATCCTTAATGCCTCTGCTCACATTAGCTCGTGCTTTCATGTGAACCGAACGCTAAGGTTAGAGCCTTTGTTAGCTGATGAGTTGAACCGTTGTGTAATGTTTATCTTTTATCTGTGTGCTCGCTAATGTAAGAAGAGTAACTGACATTATTGTAGGTAAAACATTTATTTGATCGAGTGTTGGCATGGATCAAAATTTATAAAACGAGTTATCAAGTTTATGTCGCTTAACTCGACTCAAGGTTACCTTAGCAACGAGATGTTATTTATATTGATGTTAAAGCTTACGGTATTACCACCATCTGTCCAGCACACACTTTGATAGGTCATTAAAATAAGCTCGACACACTCGGAGATGCCGCTTACGTCCCCCACATTAAGTAACATCCGGTCGCGCCCCCTTTCACGACAAACACGTAACATTTACAGACACAATGATAATGACTATGGTCATTATGGTGTCTACTTCAGAGTTACGACAAGTCACGTTATTTAATCGTGTTTGGTTTCACCCGATCGAGATGTTTTTGTTGTACACATGAAGGTAGCGGAAAGAAGCGCGTGCACACTGTGCTGCTGTGTTGTATGACTGGATGACGACACGTGCGCACGCAGGAAACCGTCTTATAAAAGACACTGGTCATCTTTTAACCGCGTGTATGCTGCGCAGTAAAAGCTGAAATGGCTCTAAACAATTGAATAGTTAAGTGCTTCGTTAGTATTAGAGGGCGCTGGTTAATGTAACCTTCGGCTCCTTCCTGCGACATTTACCAAAAATGGCTTCTCATTGGTTTCTCTGGAAAGACGGCTACTGGAGGTCGTTCTTCCGGTCCAACTATCCGCTTACGACAAGTTTTTTTCTTCTTCTTTTTACCACAGACCTACCTGCGTTGCTGTGTTTTAATTAGTCAATTTCCATGAAAGCGTTCAATTACATTCGTATTATTTAGCAGTACAACATATGTACTTCAGTACATTTCTACATAAATGTGTGTACAAACCATCACTCATCCTTCTGCTCGTGTCCACCGATGTGTTATTAAAATAAGGTTGTTGTTTTTTTGTCTTTTCAGAATGTACCCCTGCTCGTCTGCAGTTACATTTGCACCATGGCTATCCGTTCACTCTACTTGTTAGCTGAGCTCCAAAACAAAATCAACAGACCTACTTTAATTACAGGATAGCAATAAGCCCACACTTTACCTCTGTTTACCTTAACTGTTTTCTGGACTGATCCAGATAAACTCATCACAAGTTTGCACTGCTACATCCTACAAATCCTGTTAAAACAGGTGACAAAAAGGATTTATTTTATTATTTATTTTACATTATACCTCTTAGTTTCACAAGCTGCTGTTTAGATATAGCATTATATAAAGAACTGTTAAGTCAGGCAAATATTCCCTTTAAGATTGTGAAGCAATTTATCTGATAGTCTACAATCATGGTTTCAACAACTGCAGCTGCAATAATACTGACCAGCACAGTGGTGCTTCCAACGATGACTGCTCTGACGGAGTACACATGGCTGCTGGTTATTGGCTTCATCATCGCCTTCATCTTAGCCTTTTCTGTTGGTGCAAATGATGTTGCAAACTCATTTGGCACAGCCGTGGGCTCTGGAGTCGTCACATTGCGTCAGGCATGCATTCTTGCCACAATTTTTGAGACACTCGGCTCCGTACTTCTTGGGGCCAAAGTGAGTGAAACGATTCGCACGGGTATCATCGACGTGGCCATGTACAATGGCACTGAGCAGGAGTTGATGGCTGGATCCATCAGTGCCATGTTTGGTGAGTCACACTAGCTTCTTTTTGTATGCAATTACACCTTCAGTCATCAAACCTTTCAGGGGAAAACACAGTGTGACACTGTATGTCCCTTCTCCCAAAACACATTGGCATTAATAATGTCAAATTAAAAAAAACATTGGATGTAAGACTTTCAAAAGTTTCAATTCAGGAGACCTCAAACTTGCCGACAGTTCATTTAACCACATTTAAATTCTGAACTTGTAGAAACACTGAATAGTTCAAGTCTAATGCAATACATATTTTCTCTTGTCATCAGGTTCTGCCGTGTGGCAGCTGGTCGCCTCCTTCCTTAAGCTTCCCATCTCTGGTACACACTGCATTGTTGGTGCTACTATCGGCTTCTCACTGGTTGCCAGAGGCCAGCAGGGAGTCAGATGGCTTGAACTCCTCCGTATCGGTAAGTGACTTTAACAAGATGCCCTGGATTATGTCATCTGCATTGGGTTGAGTGGGATCTCGGAGTGTTATGTTGTTTTAAACTGAATCTTATCTGTGTATAGGAACTTTAACATAAAACATATAACCCATTAAGTTTCAGAGCTAAATCCACAATGCAAAAAAAAACTATTGACTGTTTGACAAGTCGTTTTTTCATAGTTGATTTAGAAGATCAAATTGGTCATCGGGTCCAGATGGGTATGACAACCTACCGATAAGCTCACAAGACAAGTCTCATGAGAATGAGGACATTTTGGTCACAGCTTTACAGGAATCAAAAGTAGAAGTTCTAACTTCATGAGTTGTCTCACTTATGTTGCATCAGATGGTAGGGTTACGGTTTCTGCTATGTTGGCTTGCTCCAACAGTATTTGTGTTGTACTTGTACAGTGACAATAAAAATGTCTCAACTAAAAAACCCTTAAGTTATGTTCTCCACAAAAAAAAGCTGATTTTAAAAAGTAGAATATTTGTTGTTCATAGAAAAACAAATAGAACCTGTGTTGGTTTAGTTGCTGAATTAAATGTCAAAGATCCACCTTTCTAGTTAAAGGGACAGTTCTATGTAAACAAGTAGCCAAACAATGGTCACCTTATCAGTGATGTGACCTGACATGTCAGGTTTGTTTCACCCACAAATGATATTTCCTAGATTTCAAATATTCAATTTCCCCTCATTTGCTCTGCTATTAATTCTCTAATTTACAGTTGCTTCCTGGTTCCTGAGTCCCCTTTTGTCTGGAATCATGTCAGGGATTGTTTTCTACTTTGTGCGCATATTCATCCTGCAGAAGGTAAGCTCGACGCCAGAATGTATGAAGTTTGTGTTTGTCAGAGTAATAGTTTGGATCCTTTTTAAGGTCAATGCCCAAAATGAAATTGAGGAAATTGTGACAGAAGAATTACTGTTCTCTGAAGCAGTTCCTCATTCCCGTCTATCAGCATGGCTAAAGTGACCATGGCGCTCTTGTTATGTCATCGACTGCAATCAGTCAACAAAATATGGACAGTTCTACTGAAATATCAGAATTTGGATATCTGACTTTTTGCTGTTTGTTTTTTCTCTATAGAAAGACCCTGTGCCTAATGGACTGAAGGCCCTTCCTGTTTTCTATGCTGTAACCATGGGAGTCAACCTCTTTTCCATCATGTTCACTGGAGCTCCGAGTGAGTATCATTGTTTGAGTCACTTGGCTTTTGCATGCCTGCCCACAAGCCACGGTTTAAAATAAGCTGCTCCCTCAGACAGCCGGATGCCCACATGCACTCCAGACTGAACCAGACTGTGTTTACTGTTTTTCACAGAAGCCGTGTTTATTTTAACATGTTTTTTTGGGGGGCTCTCTGGCCTGTGGTTGTATGTGGGTCATAGCTGGAATGAAGGTTTAGAGCGGAGCACAACAGGGAGATGGAAATAAGAATTCACTAACCCTTGACGTCACTGTCTGTGGTCTTCAGAAATGAAAGAGGAAAAGAGAAGTAAAGAGGCTTTCTGTAGTTGTGTTTGTGCTCAGACTCATTTCAAGTATTGCTCTGAATTCTTGTTTGCATTTTATTCCAGAATTCCTTTAATAAATGAGCGACTTTTGCTCCTTTTTGTTTTCTTCTCTCTGCAGGGCCTAACAGTTCAAGATGTTAGCTGGCCTGGGCCATTAAATGGCTGCTACAGGCCAGAGTTTGACCAGATATGGTGTGCTGATGTGTGCATGCACACTCAGAGGAGAGCACTTGCAGATCCAGCATAGACCGTAACCCTGTTGAGTCAGGCACATTCTGTACAGTCGTGTGAAGTCTGTCAAACAACAATGCACTGTACATGAGGACCTGTACTTTGGTACCTCACAAGAAAAGAAAAAGGTGTGACACTGCATTAAGACACATTTACAAATTCACACTAGGAAGTTACACAAGGATTTAATTGTATTACATGCATGCATTTTATGACTGTTCTGTGGGAATAAATTATCATCAAACACAAATGCACACAGGCATTACTAAAGTCTCTAAACACTAGTGTATCCAGTTGAACACAGGGGGAAAATAATACAGAGCCAATTTAGTTTCCGTCTTTTAAGAAGAAAAAGTTAAACAAGATTTTTATCTCTAAAGCCAGACGTGCAATGTCTTTGTCGGGCCCCTTGTGTTGACAGTGCACTACACTGGTTCACAGGATAACAACAGCTCATAATGCTGATATATGGATTCCATTGCAGCAGTACTATCTGCCACCTACTGAGTACAGTATGTTTGGTCTTCTGTGATAGGACGTGGTGTTCCCTCTGATCTAGATCCTATCATAGTGGTGAGATTGGACACCAGGCATCCCAAAGCACATTCCTATACTCAACATATATACACCAGTGGCAGAGAACTCAACTCAGCAAGTGCATGCAATTTTGGCCAAAGAATTTGGGGGCCAGCTGTCGGTCGTCCACAGATGAGGCTTGGTGTGACTTCTTGACACTTCATAAATCCCCAACTGCTGTCAATCTACTACAGCTCTATTCCTCGCTACATGGGGGCATCAACCTCGAAGCAGAATTTAGGATGGATGTTTTAAATGCATACAAGTTTTTAACACCTGGTTATGAAGACTGAGGACTTTTTTTTTTTTTTTTTTTTTTTATCAGGCAATTTAATAGCAGTATCAAGTCTTGTCCATGTAACAGTCCTTCAGAGAGATTGACACGCAAGACAAAACAAAGCACAATCGACTAACTTGAATGCATCACCCTGGCTACACATTTTCTGCCTGGGTAACCTTCTGGAAAACAAAACCCGCTGGCGTTGGTTGCCCCAGGGACACCAAACAATCGGCAATATAAAAGTGATAGCCACATGTCACTATGTCAGACTTGTACAACCTGAGCCAGTGTACTGAAATAAAATCCTTTAATGTCCTCAGAGGCAGCTGTTGTCATGGATACATTGACTTATTGTTTAGAGTGAATGTTGGGCTTAGACATCGCATCTGTAAGGATGCTTGATGATGCTCTAACTTGATCCTAATACTCTTGGTAAGTGCTTCACTGGTTTATTGTCCACTCTGTCATTTAGAACCTGAAGGTTATTTTTGATTGATTCAAACTGCCACTTTAAGTGTCTTTTTGTAAGTAAGGCTGGTGGGGGCGTCGCATTTATAGTAGTGGAAAACCAACAACAAACCTTGTTATTGTGTAACGTAGGCCACGAGGTACAGAGGTTCAGGGAGGGGTGTGGAACGCAGCCGTGGTCAAATTCAATTTCCTGTGCAGTCCTATTCATCCCACTGCGTGGCTGTGGTAAAAACTTCTCCCTTTGTGTGGGAGCGTTTATCAGACCGCTACGCGGAGCCAAGTTTTAAACCCTCTCTTTTATATTTTGTAGGAAGTTGCCTACAAACATGTTGCTGTGACAAAGCACAGTCATGTGAATACCATCAGGCCCCTTTATCTGTTTCTGGTTTGTTTTTTGTTGTTTTTTTTCTCTTTGTTTAATTGTCTGGACTGTTGTTGCACAGTAGTGTCGAGCTGAGTCACACCTGGCTCTGGATGTCTCACTACACGTTAGTCCTCCACTGAAAGAATCAGCTGTTCCAGAGCTGCCTTCCTTTTTTTTTTTCTTTTTTTTTTTTTTCCCCTCTTATGCCTCTCCAGTCCTGAAGGGAGTCGGCTTCCATTGCGTAACTGAATAAACATCAGCGATGTCCTCTGCAGTCTCATGCTGCAGCGTGACTCAGTGGAGAGGGTGCACTGTGGACTCTGCCCTTAAATGAACAGGGCCACCGTGACACTCATTCAGCAGCCTCGGTCCTTATTTCCTTTCCTTATCTTTAACTTTCCCAAATAGTCCCAAGCTAGCTTTTTTGTTTTTAATTATACAGGGCCAAGGTCACCTCTTCAGCAGCAGCGTTGTTGGGTTTTTCACTCGCCCTTATTTTTGTAGTCTCCTGAACACACTGCTGACATCCTCTTTATTGGACAAAGATGACTGCCTCCCCAGGGAAATGTAAATAGGAGCATTCGGACAGCATGTGCTGCATTATATCTACCTCTGCTGCACCAGCTTTACTGCAGCCTTGGCAAGAGAGTGTCGTTATTGCTACAGCAAACAAACCCAAGGAACGACTCCCCTTTCTTTCCCTTTTCTCCTCCAGCAGTGTCGCCTTATAAGGAACTCATTGTCCAGGTGAAATGTTAGCAGGGCACTTTGGGGTCATGGAGACAATTTTACTCTTTCACCTTTCAGGTGTTGCATAACTGTTGACATTGAGGGGTGCGCATGCTTTTCATATTTAACTGACATGTGGCACAATGATGCAAAGCAGTCAACTTTAGAGCCAACCAATAAGAAATGGTCATAGCCATTGAAGCTACCGGTATTGATGTTCTGCTGTAGCTAATTTTGGTTTGTTGTTGCTATTCCCATTTTGAATAAGTATACAAGTAAAAAGAAACACATTCTGACATGTATTTTCTATTTTGACATTTTAAAAAAAAGTTTTATACAACTGCTCTTTTAAGTTTTGTGTTTGAGAAAGGGAGCAGTTGCTGCCTTGTTTTGTTTTTAAACTGCCTTTCTCCATTTGCCTTTGTGTTTCTGTCTGTTGCACCTGGCGGTCCTTCAGTGCTGGGATTTGACAAGATTCCTTGGTGGGGTACCCTGATCCTCTCTTTTGCTCTCTCTCTGGTGACCGCTGTTGTGGTCTGGTTCATTGTCTGCCCTCGCCTCAAGAAGAAGATTGAAAGTAAGCCACTTTTTCTTTTCTTTTTTTGATTCTTTAAAACCAAACGGAGGATGTTCTCCACACTTCACTTCAGCCGCTAAACACACCATGGTCCTATTCACACTGAGGGCTTCTGTTCATCCAGAAAATGAAGCCCAGGGATCATTTCAAATGAAACGCATTCATTCAAAATATTATCAACAGTTTTTATGTAAAATCCTGGATTAAAGTTAAAATCCAAGAGACATCCATAGTGTCATAATAAGTTTAAAATTAACCTTTTGAAAATATCTTTTTGTTTGCTCTACTTAGCAATACTGATAAACTAATTCTCACAATAAAAGATCATGTGGATTTTGTGACTTTAAATTGACCTGTGTGTTAGTTAACATGACAGAGGAAGAAGTAGTGAGGTTTTTCTGACCTAGCTTGATCTATGTAGATCAGTTACCGGCCATTGGACAAGCACCCTAATTAGGTCATAGTGAGCCTGTAATTGGTCTTTCTCTCCCTGACTAAAATAAGCACAGGTTGACTTAAGGCGTTGACGTGGCATGTGAGGGGAGAAGGATTTGGCTGACCGTGTCGTCTGGTTAACTGGTTAAATCTGGTGCTGAAGGAGTAAATGCGGCAAACCAGTCAGACAAGCTCCTCGGATTGTTGTATAGAAAATATTGGTTTTAAGTATCTGATTCACTTGAAAAGCGCAAACGAGTTTCATGTGAAGCACAGGATGTGTTAAGTCTCAACTTTCATCAGTAAAGCTGCTCGCAGTTGTGTAAACATGTTTCCAGATAATGATCCATTGATCTGATCCTGTGAGCCCAGCGGCTCACTTCTGAACGCAGGTAATGTTACATTTATAGGACAAAGGTTTTTTTAGACTCTGCTGTTATGCAATTCGTATCACTCCTGGCTTGAAAGGAAACACGTGCTATGCCAGCACTTCTCTTGCGATACTGTGTAAATGTTTTGACACGACCCCGGGAAAAATCTCACTTCAACTTTTCCCCTACCAGAAGACATCAAGTCGGCCAGCCCCTCCGAGAGCCCCCTGATGGAGAAGAGAGAGCTGAAAGAGGCCCACTGTCCGATCCTGAAACAGACCGCCAACGAGACATCTGCGCCCATCGCCTCAGCCGTCGATCAGCCCCAGGCTGCCCCAGAGGAGCGCAGGGTCGCATTCGACATAGGAGACTCTGATGATGTTGACAATATTAAGGAACGCAAGGTGGCGTTTAACATTGGAGATTCTGATGAAGCAGATAACAGCAATTCAAATGGAGGTGAGTTTGTTAAAAAAAAAAAATGGAGGGGAAGTTTTAAATTATGGAGCTTTTTAGTATCCTTTAAACTTTTCTTTTTCATCCCTTTCTGCAGTCCCCAAGCAAGTCCAATCAAACAATCAGGACAACAACCAGCATGATGGCTCCACAAATAATGCCAACCAGGCTCAGTTCAACAGGCCTGCACAGACCCCCAGTAACGGTTACAGCCAGTACCACACGGTTCACAAAGACTCCGGCCTCTACAAGGACCTCCTGCACAAGCTCCACCTGGCCAAGGTGGGTGACTGCATGGGTGAGGGGGGAGACCGACCTATTCGGCGCAACAACAGCTACACCTCCTACACTATGGCCATCATCGGCATGCACAGCGACTTTAGGCACAAAGACGCCGACTTCCGTGCCGGCGAGGATGGCGAAAAGGGGCCGGCGTCAGGCGGTCAGGAAAAGAAGCGTATCCGTATGGACAGTTATACCAGCTACTGCAACGCTGTGGCCGAGCACACAACTCCTGAAGGTCTGGGAGAAGGTGATGTGAGTTTAGACATTGAAAAGGAGGGTGCAAGTAGCAGTCAGACTTCTCTGGACGATGATGGACTCGAGGCAGACAAGCCGGAGGTCTCAACACTCTTCCAGTTCCTCCAAATTCTCACTGCCTGTTTTGGATCCTTCGCCCATGGAGGAAATGATGTCAGGTATGCAGGCCAATAAATGACTTTTTTTTTTTTTCCCCTACATGGTCATACACCTTGAAGCTAGAATCACATGACAATATCTTTTCTTTCCCTTCAGTAATGCCATTGGACCGTTGGTAGCTCTGTGGCTGGTGTACCAATCCAGCAGTGTGTTTTCAAGCGCACCCACACCCATCTGGCTGCTTCTGTACGGTGGTGTTGGCATTTGTGCTGGACTGTGGGTGTGGGGACGCAGAGTCATCCAGACTATGGGAAAGGACCTCACCCCCATTACCCCCTCAAGGTAAAGACTCAACAGACAATGCTGCACCTGTTTCTCCTTACCAATGCGACCATATCCTCCTTGGACATTACCAGTCTTTGAATTTAACAAGTTTGCCCTGACACGTTCACCTGAGAGACATAAGTGTTGTTTTCTTTCCCCCGCAGTGGTTTCAGCATCGAGCTGGCCTCAGCTTTAACTGTCGTGGTTGCCTCTAACATTGGCCTGCCTGTTTCCACCACCCACTGCAAGGTAAGCTGGTCAAACACTGTGGTCTGGGAAGTAGACTAGACACGGGGGAAGAGAATATTTAGGGAGGGAACCTTAAAACAGGAACTCAGTCTGGGAGACTGAGACTTTCGCCATTTTAAAATCTAATACTACAGGCATGCAGACATCATTTGAAATCATACATTTCAGGAGGATGGTAACAACCTCTGTGTTTCCAGGTGGGCTCTGTGGTCGCAGTAGGATGGCTGCGCTCAAAGAAGGCAGTTGACTGGCGTCTGTTCAGAAACATCTTCATGGCTTGGTTTGTGACTGTGCCCATCTCTGGCCTGATCAGTGCAGCCATCATGGCCATCTTCATCTACGGCATCCTGTGAGCTTTCAGCTGCACCCCCACGAAGGGGAGGAGAAAGAAACCGCTCCGGTGCCGAAAGGAGACAAGGAGTAAAGTTGGAAGGTCGAAATATATCGCTTACCTCAAGTCAACAACTTTGGAAGAAAAGGCAAAAATTTTTAAGAAAAAAAAAGATGTTTGAAATGAGTTGTGATATGGGCCTGTGGTTTTTGGCTGCATCATTTTCAATTTCGAATATGCCGTTAGTTCCAGTTGGGCCACATTACTTCCTGTGGGAAGTTTGCATTTCTGTGTTCTGACTTGCTTTTTCATACCATCATTCTGTAAAGAGTTAATCAAAAAGCATCAACTTTTTTTTTTTTTTTAAATGTTTAATACCATTGATTTATGTTTTTCTTTTTTTTTTGTTTTACTTTGCAATTATGTATATACAACCATGTCGTTTTAATTTTGTTTAACATGTTAGTAAGAAATGAACAACTAAATTGCAGTATTAGCCTTCTGAGGATGTAACTCTCCGGTCATAACACATGCTGAAAGTAATGTAGCTGCAAGAGGAACATTTTTAGGTTTTAAAAAAACAAACAAACAAAACAAGGTTGTATGTGGATTTTTTTTTTCCTTCAAAGCATTAATATTTACAAAAACTTTTTTATTTTTCCATCTGGCTTCCGTTTAGTTCTATTAAGTGGAATTTGTTTTGCCCCTCCCCACTGATATTGACTTTAAACTTTACGTTGAAGGTTAGTTATGTGTTCTCTAACCCCCCCAAAAGCAATTTATAACCAAACCCTGAACCCATCTTATCAGCACAGCAGTAAATGCTTGAAATGACTTGAATTTAAGAAAAGTTACAACAGAATGTTAACTTGTGCTCTCAAAAATGACCTTAAGTCTCCTGTTAGACTTGATTGCATCATACTTTAGGTTTAAGTGCTTTAGGCCTGTTACAGTCTCCTTTTTACTAGCAAAACTTTTATCAGCTATGTCCTGGTTTGGTTTTTCTGTGGAAGTTGCACCTGCCTAGATATTTGGTTAGCCCTCGTTTTCGTTGGCCCTGAAAGCTGAATACTGTTGCAACATTAGGAGGAACAGGAACCTTAATCTGGAAGTTACCCAACAGTGATGGTTTGAGCTGATCTGGTTTCTTGTCCAAATGCGTTTCATGCAACATAATGTGTGGTCATTTGGCTGCAGTGCTAAATGCATTACAGACCTATAGATGCTGTAGTTGCCTTAATTGTTTTATTTTACCTAAGGTACCAAAGAAAGGAGTTTGTTTTGTTTTTTAATGCACATCAACATACTATAATTCACACTTGTGGATACAAAAAAAAAAAAAAAAAAGAGAAATAAAAATGGGAAAATACAGAATGTTGTGCTTGTTTTTGGTAATCATGAACAAAAAACTCTGAAACACAATTACAAATCTCAAACACTGTAAAACAAAGTTTAGTCACGACACATTGTGAAACAATAAAGCACACGGTTTTTAAAGATAAACGGGACAGTTCCCTTATTTTTATTGATGGCAGGCTCAGCTCAGGCACCAGGTGACGAGAGAGCGCTGGGATCCACACGCCGCAGCACTTTCTCACTCCAGTAAATCTGTTATGCAAAGAAACAGGATTCCTTTACGCTAGCTTCTGAACACAACAATCCAGTGGTTTTTCCATACAAATAGAAGTGAGTATGTGAATCACCGCTCCCTGTAGGTTTCTAATATGACTCAGTCCCAGTGTGCAGGTCCCGTTGAATGATGACTGCAGTAGTACTGTTGTATTGCAAAAAACAAAAACAAAAAAGCCAGGCCCACTCTACTCCCAAAAGTATTAGGACGTACTGCTTCACCTTTTTACTGCAGCACAAGCATTTCTCTTTCTCAGCAGGTTAACTTTTATATCCTTATAAGACCATTCAAAGGATTCATTCTGAAAGAACGACCTTCAATCTAAGGAGTGGGTTTGAAAACTTAACTTTTTGCATCTTTTAGGACAGGGGCAGTGCATGCTTGGATCCTAAAATAACCAGAAGCAGATGATACAGTATAAATCAAGCACAATAAGCACCTGTGGGACAGACGCCTCAGAGTGCCCTGGATTCTTGTCCTAGATTTACTCTCATACAAGGAGGACTATGTTGAAATAAACAATCCCACAACTTCGAGGTCAAGCAGTAAACTGATCCTTCAGTTTCATTTCTGTGGTGATTCAAAAATGTCTTTTAACAAACATTTGTTTTGGAGTTTTTATAAATATTAAACTAAAAAAAGACAATGTCTTGATTTTTTTTTCTTGTGTCCGAGCTGTGTGATGTTATTTTTAAATGGCATTTTACTTTACTTTACTAGATACTAAACCTGACCTAAAAATGGTTTTGAACTCTCTTCAAATCTCACTCAGACTGGCCCTGACTGGCTTTGTTTTTTCAATTTATTGCATAACCTACAATTTGACTTTCACGGAGTGTGCTCAAAACAGTACACCACATCATGCCTCAGCAGGTACTTTGAGTCTGCCTCCAAAAATGTTAATCACCATCTTTTACCTCAGATATTTAGTTTATGAAAAATACGAGAAAACATGTCAGAATCCTTTTAGCATCATGTTTGGATCTTTGTGGTGCAGTTTTTGTGTGGCATTCAAAATGTCTCACCTTGCTCTTTGGTTGAATCCTGACTAACTTCATCTGTAGAGGAAAAAGAGAAAATAGGTGAATAAAAGCAAGTAGTAAGAAAGTAGTATTCAAAAGTAAACTAGCTCTGAATGGAAGTTTTATTTGCTCTTACCAGAACTGCTCACAGACTCTGATGCCTTCTCATGGTGCTCTGAAAGATATGAAAGTGTACACAATAATAATAATAATAATAATAATAATAATAATAATAATGACAGTAAATACTTTTTGCCAAACTAGTGTCATTTCAATCAGTATTTAACATTCTTGTGGTGAACAGATACATTTTGTGTTAAATTCAATTCTTTAAAATTAGGGTAAGGTGGCAGTGGGAAAAATCATGTGGTTTAAATCAATGTTTGAGTTGGAAAGTTTGTACATTTTGTGCGTCAGTGTAGATTTATAGTACTGACCTCTCCTCTGTCTCCCTGTCAAATATAATGAAGACAGACAATGCCATCAATGGAATGGGAGAAGCTGAAAACACTGCTTAATTTCATACAGAAAAAACCCCCCCCTAAAATAGAATGTTAATAACATAAACTCACCTTCTGCTTCCTCAGAAGACTCTGAGGACTCTGGGAATCAGAGGAGAGAAATCAGTCACAAGTCTGTGATATTTTACAAGTTCAGCGCACGTTCACGTAATAGTTTTTTGTTTTAAATTTTCTAGACTGTGTTTTGGCGACATCTAAAGGCCAATCTTAGAAACAGTCTTTCTTACCCACACGTGCTGCAGCCTCAGAGTTGCCGGTTCCCTCTGCTGGAGGAGGTTTTCACAGTTATGTAATGTGGAATCTTAGATATATAATGGTCACATGTCACACGCAGCAGGAGGATTTTTACTCACCTGTTTTGTCGTTCTCAACTTCGGCACGTTCCTCTACTGTAGGACACATTTCAACAGGACACTCTGATATAAATCACACCATTAATATCTGTTCAGCACGTGATGAACTTACCAGATCCATCCTGAACAGCCTCTGCATGTGAGATTAGAAAGCTTCCATTAGAGGATGCACCTGAATCAGCCGAATGAGGTTAAAGGTCATGTGATTTCTCTTACCAAGGTAGCGGCTGCCCTCGTTCTGTTCTTCTGTGACTTTAAAGATAAAAAAAATAATAAAAAATAAAACTTTCTGAAACTCTCACATCTGGTGTTTAAATAAGTCACCTCAATTTTCTGGACTTTGTCCAAACTTACCATTCACCTGGACGGCCTCATTCTTCTGAGCGGCCTCGAACTCCATCTGATCTGTGGACACAAAATAAGGTGACAATTGTTCCGAACAAGGAGAATTCTATTTTATTTTTTTAAGTTGAACAGAAAACACAAGTGATTAAAAGTGACAGGTGTGTGGCTTAAAAAAGACTATCATAAAACATTATTGTCAAATATCTCAAATAGCCTAGAATCTTGCCCTTTAATGGATAAACACAAACACACTTGAAAATAAGATAGATCAACATTTTCAAACCATGTAGAAATTTAAATGAGGTCAATGAATCCTACCTATATCCTGAAGTTTTGTTAGAGCATCTGGAGAAAAAAAAAACATGTTTTAGTTCCACCAATTTTGAGGTACAAAAGTATGTTTTTATTTGTGTGTGATTGTTATGATGGTATATGAATGATGGGTTATAATATTTTCTCACCATCTTTTGCTGCTGCTCCTTCTTTCTCTGCAGATTCCAGAGATGCTGAGAGAGCTATAAATCATGTCAGAGCATCAGTCAGACTTCAGATCATAGCTGAACATGGTAACAACTCTTCAGCAAACAAACGTCAGAACCACATTTTGACAGACTTTATGAAGAATCTTCGACAAATCTTTAAAAAAAAAGAATTCTCAACCTACCAGAGTGAAATGCTGCCACAGCAAGGAAAACAAACAGTGGCACTAGAAATCTCATGTTGACTGCTGGTCCGGTCTCAGAAGATTTTGGGTGTCCCTCAAAACTGTGTGTTGTGTTGTCCGTTTTCAGTCTCTTATATCCTCTGTCACATGCTTTCATGGACAGGCAGCTCTGGTACCATTGTCCCTCCCTACCTGAGAGGACAGCTGGCTGTCACATCAGTACACAGACATATCCTTATTCATGCCATCAATGCAACCCATTGTAATTGTCTCGGTCACAGGGACCTTTATTTGGGGTGCTGCTGTGTCTGGCTTACAAAATCTGAGGATGAAAACAATGTTTATTTCCTGTTCCTGTGATTTCACTACACATCATTGGCTGATGAGTGATGGGTAACAATGGTGCTTAGGAATACAATTCCCCAATTAATAATGCAGATCAAAAAGAAAAGATCTACAGCATTCTACTGTCGTCTTAGGGCTTCATCTGTTATTTCAAGGACTGGTGAACATTTAACTGTTCAGATCCTCACATTGTCAAAGTATGATTAAATATTATATTCATATTATGGATAGCTTGCATTTAGTAATCATGTGTTGATGTTACGATAGGCTTTTGTCTTTCAGATCCTGTAATTATTTGTACCCCTCTTGTCTCTGTGTAAATGAATGAGTTTCTTTAGCTCAGGTTATAAGTTCTGATTTTGTTTGGTTTGAATACCCTATGTTGTCAACCAAAATATGTCAATTGTACAAAAAAGGTCATGAAACTGTAATATTAAAGCAGATATAGAGATACTGTAAATGATGAAAGCAATACTATCGTTTAGCTATCAATACTTATATCAATACTAACCTGTTATGTATCCTTGTAGTAACAGTTTAGAGGCCTTCTAGGAAAATGAGATCTATACGAGTGCAGTGTGTCTGCCGAGCTTTTACTTTGTAGTAACATAAAGCAAGAGCACAACACAGACAAGATCTTATCTCTTCAGAATCGGAATTGTTTAATTATTGTCATTGTTACAGGTACAAGTACAAGTACAACAACTTTACTGTGAACAGAAACAAATCATAAAAGATAGTCTGACAGGTTTGCGTCTTATTAAAGTGGCATTAAATTTGATATAAAAAGTTAAAATTTGATATTAAAAGCCTTATTCTATTTGTGCAAAAGAAGCCAGTCTCCTGGCCTGATGGTTATTTAAAGGTAAGATAGTAAAACTGAAACCTTTCTGCACTTTTCTTGTTATTGCTACAATGTCTTGACACGTCTAATTTCAGACTTCCACAAAAAGCTACACCTACACCTACAAAAGTGCTAAATGAAAATTAAGCAAACATTTTTTCTTGGTTACTTTAGAAAAGGCCAGTGGTTCAAACAACATGACCGCTTAACCACAGGTACAGAAAACGTCTGCAGGTTTGACAACAAAGTACAGAAATGCATCAAATTGTCACAAACTGAAGGACACAGGTAGATCTTTTTACATTAAAAAGACACTTCTCCTTCAATAAAGGCATAACCCCAATATTTTAATGTTCTGTTTTTAAAGGCACAATTAAAATGTAAAAGCCCAATACATACACCTCATATCTTATAAGTGCGATTAGAATGCCTGATTAAAGTCTTGTAAAAATTACAAAGACAAGAATAAATCTGAAACATGGAGGCATATTAATCTGCCTGTACTCACTCACAACACAGTATACAGTAGACTGCCAAAGAAGAAGGCTAGTGAAGAACTCATCTTAAGACAGAGATCTATGATAAAAGGACATCATATATTTTCTTTTTTGTTGTTGTTGTTATAGGCCAAACAGTAAAAATCAGTAGACTTATTTATAAGCAGCAATGCACATAAGAAATTTGATCTTAAAATAATTTGTTCAAGAGACGTGCTTACCCTGATGTGCAGCTTGGTTCACAGTGATAAAAATACGGCACTGGAGCTGAAACAGTTAGTGCTACAAGAAGAAAGACCTGAGACTGAGAACCTTTTCAGTTTTTTTCAGTTCATTGTCAAGCAGAAACGTCAGAAAATTGCTGGTTTTAGATTCTTATATTGAAGAAATGGCTGCTTTTCTCTGTGATTTATAAAAGTCAATGAAGATTCTTTGTGTTGGGTTATTTAGAAGCTATTTGAAGAACCTGATCTGGACTCTGGGAAATTGTGATAATCTTTAAAAAAAAATACACGTTTTATATCCTTAGAGATTGATCAGTTGATGTAAATCAATCAAGAAAACATCTGTTTGTATAAATAAAATATATAAACCATTGTGTTTGTTTCGGTCAGCTGAGATCTGGTAAGGCAGAGTAGGGGGATTTACTTTACATTGAGGGTTAATCTGCATATACAGCAGCCAACATTTATCTGTTTAAACGCAGACTTGTAAACAAGCTACTTGAATATTTGCCTTCTCTGTCACACACACATTACTTGCAGGTCATGGCAATTCATTTGGTAAGAAGAAGATAGAAACAGTAGCCAAAACAACCACAAGAAATGTGCTTAAAAGACAGGAGGGATTTACAGTGCAGCATGAATATCCATGAGTACCTGTGCGTTTAAACTTTACTCATATTGCTTTTGGTTCTCTCCACTTTCAGAGTTCCCCTCTTAGCCGGGTGTGCAGGTCTTCCTGGTTGATCTTGCCGACTTGTTTGTGCCAGCGGTGGTGTGCCAGCAGGGCGACGTTCCTGGCTGAGATGGCGCTCATCTCCATGGCACTAGCTGCCCACTCCACAGCATTGAGGTAGTACAGCCGGTCGTGCAGAATGAAGGGAGGAGTCTTCCTGTGTGGAGTGCGGTATGAAGGATAAGCCAGCCAGCGAGTTTCAGACACAGAATCTCGGGAGAGGAACATGTCATTTAGCTGTTCCTGGGACAGCGGCTGAGGGGAGAACACCTTCCACACTTTGGTCTGGCTGGCAGGGGGACGCTTATAATTAGGAGGGATGTGAACAGGGTCGACAGAGCTCAGGCTGTGGATGACAGATCCCTTTGAGTCTGTAGTGAGGATGTCAGACACGGTGAACTCAGAGGCCGGCTCAGTGGTTCCGAGGTAGGACATGTTTAGCATACCGTGGACCAGAGTGGAGACGGTCTGGTGGTAACGCCCCGGGTAGTGAGACGGGATTGGAGGGGAGAAGCCAGAGAAGGTGATGTCAGACTTTCCCTGGTGAAGTGGTGTTGCTATAACCACAATGTCATACAAAGCATGTGCTGAGCCTGATTCACCAGCATAATTCACTTCATAGAAACTGGAGGTGGGACCTGAAAATGATGAAAGGAAAGATTTGACATATAAAAAGTGGGACTATACATATCACCACTGAGCCCTTAACCATAATTTTAGAGTTATAGTTATAAGTGTTGGCAATAAACACATTACAAAAGTCTCAATTTAGGGCCCAAAATAACTACTGTCTGTTTACTGTCTATGCTTTACAGAAGGGAGGGGGGACAGCGGGTGTGTATTGTAACTAATGTCTTGTGTCCTGCTTGTCTTGTATACTGCTACTGGATGCCTTGAACTTCCCTCGGGATCAATAAAGTATCTATCTATCTATCTATCTATCTATCTATCTATCTATCTATCTATCTATCTATCTATCTATCTATCTATCTATCTATCACAACACGTAATGAAGTCACATGAAGCTCAGCAACACTCAGATACATTGGGGACAACTAATGGTGCAAAAAACAGCAGATTTTTAGATTCTACACTCTTTATTGTCAGTGTATAAAGAATACAAAGAAACTTTGTTTTTAGCAATCCTGTACAGCAGCGTTAGCAAAATAGGTTTATGTACATTCTCAGTGAATGGGTAAGTAGATAAATATACAGTTGTGGTGGCTAATGAATAAACAAGTATTTGTGTTCTGTGCCTGGGCATAGTGTAGATTTTTGCATTAATTCTGGATTCATTCAGAAACATGTTGCAGGTATTGTGTGAATCATGATGAACAGCTAATTGACATAAATACTGTTAATTCTAGCAAACATTTACTCCCAATTTTTGTTTACGTATTGCACTTTATATCACTCCCGCAATATTAAAAGATGCATTGTATATTTTTCTTTTATAAGTGAAAAAAAGGAATATAACGGTACCTGTCTTAGATGGCCGAACCTTGACTGAAATAGAGGTCACTCTGGCAGGGATGAGCTCACTCTTACTGTGGTAAAGCAGTCCTGAGCACACTTTCTTATTGCCTCCATCCACTGCCCACAGCCCTGAATCTGTTCCAGCTAACGACACCGCCCCTACAAGACAAGACAAACAAATTATTATATGAACCAATGTGTTATTTACAAAGACTTTTACAAACGGATATATATGGTAACCGATCCAAACCCTTACATTGTAAAACATACCCACAAATCCATTGATGCGAACACTTTGGCCGTAGTTGACACGAGTGATGGGTGCAACAATATCGTTGAGGAAAACCTGTGAAAATCCTTCACCCATCATTGTCTCCTCCAGAGTCTGATTCATCAGGGTGGGAAAACTATCGCCTCCCATAGCATGCAGGAGTCTCTCCACGGAGGAGAATGAGTAGCCATACTGCTGATACTGGTAGATTCTGTACATGCAAAGAAAGTTTACGATAGTTAAGACACCAAAAAGATCAAGGAGCATGGATCTCGTACCTCAAACAACATTAACTCCTCCTCACCTCATGAATTTGTCCAAAATGCTCTCAACCCACATCTGCATCCGAATGAAGTTGAATCCATATCGCCAGAGCAAGCGCAGGAAATTGATTATAAACCAGTCGCTCTCTTCAAACACGAGTTCCTTTCCGTCAAAGATTGCCATTTTAGAGGAGACATCTTTCCTCGGAGGAATACCTGGTTCATGAACAGAAACGTACGCTTTCAGGTTCAAATATTCTAGCCTGCAGAAAGTCTCAAATGTTCTTCTATTTGTGCTGAGTCTACCTAACACAACACATATTGACTTTACCTAATTTTTCTATGAAATGCTTCATGTGTAGATTCAGAGGATGGATCACAGCGCCTCCTGTCTCATACTCATGATCTCCCATCTTCACTATCTCTAGTCGGCCGCCGACTGAGTCAGGCTCAAACACATCAATCTTCACCCCGGCTCCGAACTCCTGTCTCATGTAGAATGCCGCAGCTGTGCCACCGATGCCTGCTCCCACCACAGCTTTACAAAAGCAACAACAGACACGCTGTAAACAAACTCTGCAGCAGGCTCAGCTGGATGCATCCCCTATGGTTTTGTTAGATATTAACATGCCTATATATATATTTTTTTTTTAAATGGAAAAATCAGCTAAGAAGTAAAATACATCAATCTGATATTTGGATTCAATGTACAGACATTAAACTATGATGATAAATTAGTATCTATCAAACCAAGACAAACTGCCTCTACCTTAGTTAATTAGCCTGCAAGAGGATTTATAAAATGAAGAATCATATGGTTGTTTTTTGTTTTTTTTGAAGCAGCAATAATGACTGATATGTGTTTGTTGTCCCATGCATTATTCGGACTAGCCTACCTATCTTTTTGGGCGGATCTTGCAGATCTGAAGCTGAGGCTAAACTTCTTCTCCCAGTGTGCCAAAGCCCGAGGAGGAGCAGAGCTCTGAGTGATAGAGTCTGTGGATTCATGGTGGGCATCCAGAACTACTGTTCTCTAAAGATCATCTGTAGAGTCAGAAGAGACAGGAACAATGAGTCATTATCAGTGTGGGTCAAAGGTTACTCTCACAACACTTCTTATTACGCAGAATGCAAAACAGCAACACAAGTCATCAAAAGCAGGGAAACACAACCATGTCGGTCCATCTGTATTATGAGAAAGTTTTCAGCAGTAAGGTGTGCAGTGTTGACTTACTATCTCATAAGTCACAACAGCTTGCCTTCAAATAGTTTACCCTCTTCTTTACACTTCAGGATAAGTTTGACGCTTTGTACAATTATTCGTTAAATGTTCTCTTCTGGACACAAACAGAAAAGCTAAAGATGTAAACAAAACCCTCTAAAGACTGTATTTGACAAACACAAACTAAGCAGATTTACCGGTTCATTCACGTCGGGGACCGTGAACGTCTCCTAATATTGAGACACACTTCCGGGGACGCTTGAGACTTTCGCAATAAAAGCCTTCAAACTCTAGTTCGATGAGCCATTGAGATAAATGAAGGTCATTTTTCTGAAGACTGGATACGTTTGGATTGATCGATTTAGATGAGGTTTTTTAAATGAAAATTGTTTCATCTTATTTTACCTCTATACAGATAAATATCTGAAAAAGTTCAGAGGCGTCTAATTTAAGCCAACCTATCTAAAAAAAATCCCAAATCTGCTTAATGTGAAGTCCGAGAAACAAAACGGAAGTCGATTATTTTTTCTAAAATCAGCTGCGGAAGTAAAGCGGAAGCCGGGCAAGTCTCGCTTCTTCTTGAACCATGCTTGAATGGAGGTGACCTTAGTTATGATCAACTAGTAACGTAAAACAAATTGGGCAAAGCTCTCCCTCCTAATCTGAGGTAAATCCCGATTGTCCGGTCCTGTTTGGATTTTAATTTGTCTTGAATATCAGTAAAGATTTTAGCAGAGCTGACAGACATGGCAGAAGCACATCATACACGCATGCAGAATCAGGTGGAAGAAATGGTCCAGAGCCTGGAGAGGGACCACATTCGTAAAATGCAGGTAGGCGTCTTTATTGATGATAGACATACGACATACACATGTCTGATATGATGTTCATTTCTGATCTGATGTTCATGCTGCAGGGTCGCATGTTCAGCTGCAGTGCAGAGTGCTGTGATCGTCCTTCAGACTCCATGTCTCAGGTGCATCAGTGTATTGATAGGTGTCACACTCCTCTGGCCAAAGCCCAGGGACTGGTCACCTCAGAGCTGGAGAAGTTTCAGGTAAGAACATGCCATCTTCTCTCACCATCAAACTTTGTATTTCTGTCAACATGTAAGTATCGAGTTTAATACAGCTTCTACAACTGCTGCTCTATAATCCTCTATGACAAGGTTATGTTAGATATCTTTATCAGCGGTAAACCTTTGTATTTACTCAGTCATTACATGTTGTATTTGTTATACATTTTCCTCATATAACAAACAAAGTCAGAACGACTTTTTGTCCATATTCAATGGTACCCATAAGATGTTAAAGTCATCAAAAAATGGAGTCCAACTCGACATAAAGTCTAAGATACATAAATTATGTGTCTAAAATGTTCTAGTTTTTGGAGAATGTGTAAAGTCTCTCATCTATCAAAGGAACACATTTTAGGAGTGTGCCATTCAAAGGAAAAAAAATGGTTTTGGGAATGATTTCCTTTCAAAACATCTTTGTAAAAGAACCAAAGACATGGGTTACTGCTCCTCTTTCCATCTTGTTTATGTGATTCTAAACCTTTGACCCCCCTCAGGACCGTCTGACCAGATGCACGATGCACTGCAACGATAAGGCAAAGGACCTCTTTGACTCTGGTGCTAAGGAGCCAGCGGTTCGATCGCTGATGGAACAGTGTGTGGGTAGCTGTGTGGACGACCACATCAACCTGATCCCCAGCATGACCCGCAGACTCAAAGAGAACTTGGACTCTATACAACAGTGAGGGCGACTATGGCCTGTCCTATTGATGGCCTGAGTTCTTTACTCTCCCACTAAAGATAGTGCGGGGTTAATAAGCTCAGCCAGTATGACCGTGAAACAACAGAAGAAGAACAGGTCTGAAACACCGCACAGGGTGGGGGAGTGAAGATTAAAATGGATTATGAGATCCAAAGGAGAGTTATGAGAAGCACTGGTGCTGGATGTTAGTGTTGTCAAGATTTAAAGTGCTTTCTGTAAGGTTTGTTTTTGTACTTTCATGTGTAATCTACAAACAGAACCCTCTCTGAAGACCGAGACCTGAAAGTTTGTTAGCGCTTGATCATCCGCAACAAGGAAGAAATCCAGGAACTCATCTTGTGTCAAATCATTGTTCGGTGTCAAAGTGCTTTGAGTTTTAAGGAGACCTGAAAAAAAGGGCTTTCTTGAACAACTGCATAATCAGGTGACATGTTTTAAAATCTACCAATTAACATTATTCTGATATGCATCAAACCTTTCCATATTCAATTAAAAGAATCCCTCCTTCTTCTCTCGTCATTTTACTGCGAGTTGTTCTATAATCGTCCAACCTCCCATATTAGGTTTATGTCTGCATTAAAAGTATTGTAAAAGTATATGTGCCTGGACTGCATTATTTCCATACTACAAAAAAAAAAAAAAAACCCATCTGTCTGTGCATGTTGAGACTAGACGGTGACAAATCCAAGTGACTTTATTGAGATCACCATATGGGGCCGATATCCAAGTTACTCTGGACCATATTGTGTGGATATAAAAGTTGCAAAGGGATAGCTGCTTAATTTTTTCCAGAGACAATCTGGTAAATAATTTGTTTACAAAAAGGAGTACCGTAAATTCCGTACTATTGAGCGCACCTGGATATAAGCCGCACCGGCTAAAAATAAGTAAATCAATGTATTTGTACATATATAAGCCGCACTTGATTATAAGCCGCAGGTGTCCACGCTATAACAAGAGCTATTTACACAGACGTAGGCTACCGGTAACATCCGCAAATACTGTAGCGTCCGTACGGACGTTAAAGGACGACGAGAGCGTTCAAATAATAACTTTTACTTAACCCGATCACTGTCGGCCGTGACCACGCCGTTTACAGCAGAGAGCAACACATAACTTGCCGTAACAATCCAACTCTCTCCCCCAGCGTTCTCTCATACAGCCACTCAACACGTTCGCGCTGGTGCATTCACTGACTCTCCACATAATCGGAATTATGAACACATTATCAACTACTGACTTTACAACATGAACTGTTACAATACGAAGCCTAGCCGACGGTGTCTGTAACACGGCTGATGAAAAAGATGACCGTAATATATTTCACAAGAAAAAGTCCATCCATTCACTGCCTCAGAATGACTTAATTACTCACTTCCTCAGTCTCTGTTGTCGCTGTCAGTGTCATCTTAACGTGCAGCAGCTCTGTTAGCTTCTTTGACAGCCAGGTCGATCGCCTTTAACTTGAAAGCTACATCATATGTATTTCTCCGTGTGTTTTCCATCATGAGGGTGCGTGCATGAAGCGCAAAATGACTGATATTAAGATCCGACGTGACGAAGTCAAATGTTTTTGCGGCAGAAGCTCATTGTCCCCCATAAAAAATCCATGCATTAGCCGCACCGGAGTAGAAGCCGCAGTGCTCGAAGTGTGAGAAAAAAGTAGCGGCTTATAGTCCGGAATTTACGGTAATCATGTAAGGTTAGTCAGCACGACTAATTGTGAGCTGCGAGAGTCGTCGGAGTGCTTAGAAGTAAATGAGACTATCCAGATAATGTTTAGTGATACAAACACATTTGGCAGACAGCTCTGATAAAATGTCACTGTACATTTATTTCAATGAATATCTCAGAGCAGTCTACAAGGCATTAGAACAAACAGCACCATAGAAAGCCTGATTCTTTCAAAAACTCCACAAGGATGAAAAACAGTTGAGCTGTAAAAAGATTTATGTAGGAAAGAGAGAGATTATGTCATAGCACCACAGCCCACATGAAGGGGCGGTTTTATTGGCTGTCGAGTATTGTGTACATATTTTATTATGCAAAAAATATATTCATACAAATGAAGTAAAAAATAAATAAAAGTATTTAAAAAAAAAAACAATTTAATGACAGTTACAGTTATACAGGCAAGTCATTCTGACTAGTTCACTGTAGATTTTTTTTTTTTTTTTTTAAACATGAGGTAACAGACACTGCCGAAAAAATAAAAAATACATACCTGAACAGTAAAAAAAAACAAAATGTACATCCAAAAAGCCACAATGCAGTTTGGTGATGCAGTTTAAATAACGAGCCTGAATGTGACAAACACAAATGTGCTGCAGTCATCTTAAGACGTTCTCGATCAGCTGGTAAACAGTACAGAAGTGTTTCAACATATCTGTGTTTTAAACAGAACGGTATAAATGTCAGAGTGCTGGTTTCAAATGTTCTGATGTCTGACTTCAAACTGACGCACAGATTCTGTGTTTTAAGGGGAAACGTTACCAGTGTTGATCTCCGGATTATCTGAGTCTAAGTCTGTAGGCTGAGGCTGGTTGTGATTACTTGTATCACTTGAAGCAAAGATTTATCTTGTTTAAAGGAATACACATGTCATTGTAAATTGAATGTTATTTACAAAGTCCATTGGATACTTGACGTTGGGTAGGAATCTCCAACACAGAAACTGTTCTGGTGCAAAACAGCACCGAGATGTGGATGTACTAAGATTAAAGAGTTTTTTTCAAATGCACCCTGCTTGTACTGAATCATTTACTTTTGACAAATCTGTCGAGTGTAGTCATAGGCCACTGTCCACTGATCATGCTCGAGTGTGGGCGTGTGAAGCAGGTGCTATGTTGGATCTCTATCAGCTGGTAACCAGCAGAAGTAGTAGGTGATTATGTGATCCACCTTTAATCTAAATATTTTCAGAGCTGCTGGTTAGCACTGTGCCATTTGGATAAGGCTTCAACACGTCATGTGGAATTTCTATTTATCTGTCAGGATTGTTACGACATTGTTTGGGTACGTGGTATTTCGTTTGCTTGTTGTTTTTTTGTTGTTGCGTCGATTAGAAATAAGAGTGTTTGATCCGACAATATTCTTTAAAGCGAGATTTCAAGTGTGCCTCGGTTCCCTTATAATGTTTCCACGTGTCAGGGCCATGATGACTCCAGACACACAGCTAAACATTTCCAGAATGGTTCCATTAATGAGAGTTTGAGTCACACTGATGCATCATCCACCAGCCATCAGACCTTTAAGTCATAAAGTGTGAATTAAACCTCTGGAGAGGAGAGTCCAATTCAGAATTCCATCGCCTACAAAGACTTTTCCCATCTTAAGAAATGATCCGACACCTCGGTGGTGACAGTTCTGAGGTCCAAGGTGTGGAGCCAAAGTCATGTGACTTGTTAACCCCACTTATACTCAAGTTTGAACGTGTCAAAACAATGAATACATAGACACAAAACATTTCCCCTCCTTGGGAGAGACAGCATGCGGGTGGTGTGATCGACCATCGTCAGTCAAGTTCAACGGGGGCAGTGGATTGTACTTACGAGCTTGTGTTAGTGTCTCAGTGTGACCAAAGGAATAGTCGCAGTTGACGGCTGCTAAAGAGGCATCAGGACACACAGCGAGCACTGCTTTCTTGTTCTGAGGAATCTGCGCGTTGGTCCGACTGAGGCGATGTATACAGAAAGTTACAGCACACATAGAGAGGGAACGATAACAACCGACTGTCCAGGTTCATCACCACATACTCCTGAGTGAATTAAAGGAAAGGAGGGATACAAGTTTATACATGTTGACGGCTTACAAATGATCCAACTACATATACATGTAAAGAGTACTCTCTGACCTGGTCTTTCTCAAGGGTGAGGAGCTGGTAGCCCGTTGAGCGGCTGCAGACCAACTTTCCACGGCTGTCAAAAGAGGCGAGCCGTAACCTGAACGAGTAAAATAAGTCAGAGGAAGAGTCCATTTACAGGCTGTAGCTTCACGATAAAACATGTTACTTGTTACGTTCTGCTTTTTAAAGCATTTGTTTTGAGGGTTGCTAACGCGAACGTTTAAGGAAATAAGCTATTTTGCTTTCTTGCTTCGAGTTTCACGAAACAGTAATACACACAAGCCTGTAGTAAAAATATGAAGCCACGACATGCAGCTGGACAACAATGTTCAACATAAAGAACAAATAAATGTATCTGCCAATCATAATCTTAATGTTTATGAGAAGTACAAAGCACTTGAATGCAGGTTCAAAGGTTCTCAGTACCACAGACCTATAGGCCAGATGCCTTCGAGGTTGTAGGCTAACAGCGCCCCCACATGGCTGACTCAGAGTATTTCTTTTGAAGACTATGAAGCGGTTCGTGTAGGTCACAAGCAGATCGAAACCAAAGTTAAAGCCAGTCCACCGCCAGCAGTACTGAGGAGAGGAAGACAAAAGACAAGACATTAACCAAAACACAAAGTACAGAAGCAACAGTGACAGAAGCATCATGAATGTCTGACTCACATCTCCATCTTTAGTCAGTTTCCTGCCGCACCTCATACTACCCAGCTCAAACTCCTCTTTGTTGGCTTCCTGAGGACTAAGGAAAGGAGAGTGTGCTTTTATAACACTGACAGCATTACAGTTGTATCGTGAAATAAAAGGGGTTTCGCTGATTGTACGAAGATGCTGCAGGGGCTGAAAAACAACAATGAAAGGAAACGGTTCACAAACGTCAGCCGGATCTCACCCGTTATCGTTGTCAAATTCAGTCCGCAGCATCGCAAACCACTGGTTTTTGTACACTGATGTTAACCAATCTGAAATGAGCACAAGATAGCATTATAGGCGCATAAAACACAAGGAAGAGATCGTTCTCAGTGGCTGTATCATCAAAACACTGCTGTACAATCGGTCATGTACTTGTTAGAGTTAAGAACTAAGTTGCAAATCAAACGTTCTCTCTCATCTCGCTGTCACATATCCCATGACAGCCCAGGCTAACTGAATTGAATTAATTCACTTATCTGCTTCCATACAAAAACCTTAAATGATGAGTTTGGTTTTTTTCCAGAGATCAGAAGATGCATGTTAGTGATATAATCATAACAGGTGGTCACATCTTACCAGGGGGCAGAATATTGTCTCTCTCCAGGATGCGAGCAGATGCCAGGTCGTTGATGATATACTGTATACGGACGTACTTGAACACTGAACAAAATGCTGTGCCCTCCTCTGTGTTCAAGAAGGGCTCCTTCTCACACAGGTCTATGGTAGAAACAGGGTCAAACAATATGTGTGTAAAAGAAAGCCTGCACACAAAGGTTTGTTTCACAACACTGTTGCCCTCCTGTACCTGTCCTGCGTTTGCAAAGCCAGGCGTCAGCGTCAGCCAGAAGCTGCTTGATCGGACCGTCCCACATCGGATTGAGCTGCAGAAACATCCACTTCAGAGAGAGAGAGAGAGAGGGAGAGAGAGGGAAAGGGAGAGGGAGAGAGAACAGTGCAAAGAACGTGTTATGGAACAGGTCCAATGGTACAGCGTGTGTATCAGGGGTTTATAAAGAGTGGAAACTTTGTGTGTACCTTTTTCAGAGCTGTGTATACATCCATCTCGACCTGCATGACAAACAGGTCAGAGGACTGGATGAGCTGCTCCATCACTTCTGACCTTTAAGTGCAGTGTAGACACAAACAGTGAGCAGCACTTAAAATATTAACACTCAACAGCAATCTGAGTTTCCTTTTAAAAAAAAAAGTTAAAGCACTGGCTTTAAGACTATTTTCATAATAATAATTATAATTATTTATATAATAAGGTTCATGCTGATATAGAATAACGTTTGATGTCTTTATTTACAATTGAATCTGAATAAAGGAAGGTTGAAAAGAGGAATTGGTAAAGAGATACCCAAGTTCTTTCATCAGGTCAACATTTTGGTGGGTCATCAGGTTGTTCAGAAGCCACTCAAGGCACCTGTGGGGGAAAAAAAGTGTAGTGGGATGTACCGGTAAATACACAGCACAGAAAACTAATTAACCTTACTATTTATTGATTACAAAAAAAAAAGTTTTCCCATCTGACTTTTTCATGACTGAATCCAAGCCGTAGATACTGGCACACGCGTAGTATCCACACACAGTCTTCGCACTGATGTTTTCCTTCATCGTCTCCCCGCACTGCTGGATCAGACCATCCTGAAGACAACAACAAACCACAGCACCTGATGAGGGTTTGTAACCTATGACTGTACATGGAAAAATACATCAAGATAGCCATTTTGACTTTGGATGATTTATTTCACTAACCAGCTGTAGCATACATGCAGCAGCGAGAATACTGACAACTCTGCTGGGCTTGATGAGCACATCGTCTCGGTACAGGGATCCAAACACGACTTGTAGAGCTACGCGCGCATTAACAGGATGTTTGTTAGTATAAGTAGTCACACTAAGACATAGATGACTGATTCTTTTAGTGACCCAAGTCCCATCACCTTCAGTGTCAATGTTCTGGTCCGGGATCTCCAAGTTGATTTCCATCATGTTTGACTCCTTCCATGAGCCGCTGAACATGCTGGAGAAATATCCGGACTGCAGAACGCGAGAGATTAGAAGAAGTCGTGAGTTTTAAACAGACACAGATAATAAAGTGACAGATACTCCTTGTGGTGTTTTCATTCAATTTGATATAGTACCTGACACAGGTAAACTTTGTGGAGGTTCCACTCTTGTCCCAAAGCACAGATGCGAATGTCACTGTTCTCTCCGTTCAAGAACAAGGTCTGATAAATATAACGTGATGTGCTTTTCAACTTCTTCCTGCTCAAGTAAAAAGAAAAATGAAATTATTTTACACGAAAGAATGATGAAAATTTAAACTGAATCAGATGGGATTTTTTTTATATATACAGTATGTACACTCGCCTGCGAGGTGTATCTAGTATGGCATCGTCCTCCTCTTGTTCACTCTCACAGTCGCACTGGGCGTTTCGTTTCCTCTTCTTACACTCGCAGCCGTGCTTGCGGCTGGTACTTGTGCCTTCTGCAGCCTCCTCTGGACCCTGAGAGTGGGACTGAAACCTGCTGCCCAAATTTCCCATGTCAACACCTTTCAAGAAGACTGGACACAAACAAAACAGGTCAGCTGAAGTTTATCTCGGTATTTCAACAGAACTCCGTAAATCAATAAGGTACAATCACGATGGTTTTGCTGCCCCCCCCCAAAAAAACCCACTCAAAAATCACATGATTTTTTTTAATTTAAGAAACAAGAAAATCCACTCCGTTAAGCTACAACTCACAGTTTTCCAATTTGACTTGATTTGAAATGACTTTATACAGATCAAAACATTGTCATGTTTTTTGATGATCTAATATTTGGTTAATGCTACCTAACCATCCACTTGTTTTCTGTTTTATATTACAGACTTCAAGCCAAATAAGCAAAATGCTTAAAATAAAATAGTATACGTTTGGTTAGTATAAAGAGAAAGATATCAGAAACATTTATCCACGTATTTAGTGATGTTAGAATTTGTCGTCTGCCCACAGAAAGGTAAACATTTCGACCAAAAAGCCCAAACATCTACATGAGCTTGAAATTTTCAACCTTTTTACAAAAAACAAACTGAAGAAACTACACTGAGTGTACTGTAAGGACTCTCTGCCTCAGCATGTGAAAACCAGATAAGCAGTGTGTATGAAAGGCACCTTACCTGAGCTGACTCACCTAAACAGGCTGGTCGAGGTGTGACGGTCAGTCGTGAAGGTAAACACGGTGAATAATAATCTCAGATCACTCAGCCTGTTAAAGAGGAGCTAACCTACCAGCTAGCTTAGCTGCTGAATTCACAAACAGCAGCCTTAAAACACTAACGACGCTGTGTCTGACAAGCTGCTGCTCCACACAAGCCTCCGGACCTGAGAAGTATATTTGCTTCTGTTACATGTTTCTGAATTACAGACAACGTAAACCCAGAGATTGGAGATGATGGAAAGCTGCGGCTGCTTTTGTTATTCTTCTTCTATCGTTGGCGAGCGTTACCAGTCTCTACGTCACAGGCTGCTGCTTGACTCAACGGCGCCCTCTATTGTGATACAGAGCTGATGCGTTACAAATGTCAAAAAGATCTTTTTTGTTGTTTCATTTGACAATCTATTTATACCAGAGGAATTCAATGTCCAACATGATTTATAGTAGTATACATTTATTCACTTTAATTGTAAAATAGTTACAAAAAGATTGTGTGTATATATAAGATTTGTATATATATATATATATATATACATATATATATATACAGTTTATTTATTCAAAGGTTGTGAGTAAAAATAAAAATATAATTGGTCTAAGAATCTAGTCTATGATCAAGAAAGGCTACGGACAAACGGACATGACGTATGAGCATTTCTCTTAGTGGGCGTTTTTAAAGTCAGAATCAGCCAATCAACACCGAGCATCGCTTTCACAACATTCCAATCCCTCCCAAACACACCTCCCACTCTGCTGCCTGACCGGACAGCTCTGTGTGTGTGTGTCTGGGGGGAACTGTGACACGTAAGTTTGTCTGCTTCATCTACGTGACCAGGCAGGACACCTCCACCTGGGACAGGGAGAACAGAGAGAAGACCTTTCTGCCCCTCTGTCCACAACCAAAACCGGTTTATTTCTCAACATATACAGCATGGAGGCGAGAGACGCGACTGCAGGTGAGCCTGTTGTTAGCATTGACATTCAGTGTGGAGGTGTGTGGTTGTTTAGACAGTTTTATAAGACACCAGTTATCTAAACTTTAGCTGTGTTCAGGGCTTGAATAAGAACTTAATGTTAGTGTTATGCATGCAGGATTTCACACGTCCTTTAATGAAGCACAATAAGTCTCCTTATGTCGTGTGTGCTGCAAATATCTAACTATATGTCCAAAAAAATACAGCTTGTATTCATGTTAATGATTCTGTTAAACCCCCAGGAGCTCTTTTAGGCAGCGATGGAGAAGGACAGAAGAAAGAAACTGAAAAGAAGGACACAGCTCCTAAAAAAGATGAACCCCAGGCCACAAGTCGGTTTGAAAAGATCTTTGGGTTCAGGAAGGAGGACCTGACCTCCTGGAATAGTCTAGTGACGCTCCTGAACCGCCCCACTGACCCTGCATCCTTGGGTATCTTCCGCTGCTTGTTTGGTAAGTCATGTTTGTCTAGTCAGAAAAGACTACTCCTTTAGAGTTTAAAAACCCTGTGCACCCCTAAACTGTATAATATGCTTTTATTGCAGGCTTGCTGATGGCTATTGATGTCACACAGGAACGTGGTCTCAGTCACCTGGACTATAAGTACCTGGATGGAGCCCCTGTGTGTCGTTTTCCCCTTTTCAATTTCCTACAGCCACTGCCCCTTGATTGGATGTATCTGGTGTATGTGGCGATGTTCCTCGGTGGGTTATGCTTATTTTTAAAGGTTGGGTGCTACTGTAGTTAGCCAGCAGGTTTTTTAGGTATTTACATCAGCAGCCAGCTAAGGAGCAGTCAGGAAAAAGCCCCCCCTCTTTTTTTTTTTTGAGTTCTGGCAGATGCAATTCTTTTACAGGATACAGTCTCAGTGGGGTGGCTGTCTATAGTAAACATCAAAGCACAAATACCAGACCTGCAGTTTCCAACTTCTGGTTTTTCCCCCCAAGCCCTACAGCTCATGCAGGTTTTTGAGTTTCATAAAGATTCAGACAACCAGTGCAAGTGTAGTGCAAACTTTAGATTAAGCAGGAATGCAGACATGAAGCAGAAAACAATGACAATCAAAGTAAATGAGCATCATTTTTTTTCTCAAAATAATAATAAGCCAATATGTTGGTCAAACTTTTAACTGTTCTTTCCGAAATTAAAACTATGTATTACAATATTGCAGATACATGGATACTTCATGTTTGTTGTTTTACACACACTTATAGTTTAGTTTACTACCAACAAACATATATTGCATTTCACAAAATACATTCAAAAGAGCCAATTATCATCTTTGACAAAAGGGAAAAAATCTGAAATTTAAAAAAGAAAAAATATTTGTTTGCAAATTTTTTCATTTTGTATTGATATGTTTTTTTTTAAATTGTAGAGCAATTCCTACTGTTTGTTTCATGCATAGCATTTTTTTTTATTGTACGAGAGAAAGTAAACAATACACCACAGTAAGTCATTTTTTTTATACTTCAGAAGTGTTTTTGCTGACTGATTTAAATCCAATTACACTTATGTGTGAAACAACGATAGCTTTTAATAATATTAGCTGTGTTTCTGTTTCATATTAAAGGTGCCGTGGGCATCATGCTTGGCTGTCTCTACCGCCTCTCCTGCCTCATGTTCATCTCTACGTATTGGTACATTTTCTTTTTGGACAAAACAGCCTGGAACAATCACTCGTACCTCTACGGCCTCATTGGATTTCAGCTCACACTCATGGATGCCAACAGATACTGGTGAGTTATTTATATTCCGTTTTTATGTATTTTTCTTATGTATTACTGTCCCATCCAAATGTGTCCACTCTACAGAGGAAGACATTTCTGTCTGTGTCTTCTTTGCAGGTCAATCGATGGATTGCGGAGACCCTTCATTAAGAACGCTCATGTGCCTCTGTGGAATTACACACTATTGAGGACGCAGGTTTGTGCACAGGAAGCTTACGCGACATATATTGTACAGATTAAAGCAATTTAATGCTGCCAATGCCTTTCTGTCCCTTACAGATATTTATTGTATACTTCATCGCTGGAGTCAAAAAGCTGGATGCTGATTGGGTGGAAGGATACTCCATGTCATACTTGGCGCATCATTGGCTGTTTGATCCTTTTAAGTAGGTGCTATTAAGAAGTCCAAAGATCTTTTTGTGTGATTCAGTACTCAGACTTTAATCTTGCTGTACTTTACCTTAATTCTCAGGGTGATCCTTCCTGTGGAGTTAGTAAATCTGCTGGTTGTTCACGGAGGGGGTCTCTGTCTGGATCTTACCGCTGGCTACCTGCTGTTTTTTGATGTCACAAGACCTGTTGGAATATTCTTCGTCTCCTACTTCCACTGCATGAACTCTCAGCTCTTTAGCATCGGTGAGTCTATCCTTTGGATTCACATACGGTACTATGTGAAGCGATTTGTATTTCTAAATAATTTTTCTAGTAGTGAATGGATTGTAAGGGTACCAAAAAGATGAGACCTTTTCTGTCCTTCTCAGTCACAATTAACAAACTGTGGATTGATTTCTTGATGACGTAAGACTTTCCTGCAGAGAAAATCCAAAAGATGTGGAGTCTATTACTACTATCCTCTACAAAGTCCAATACGTTTAACAAATACTAAGTGCAGTTCACTTAATGTCCACCAGGGATCAAAATCAATTTTCATAAAATGTTTCAATAAGAAACATTCTTGTTTCCTTTTATCAGTGCCTTCCATTAGTGAGAAATCATTTTACCTTCATCTTGATAACAATGTAAAAACCTCAACAGGGATGTTTTCATACACAATGCTGGCCACAAGTCCCCTCTTCTGCTACACCGACTGGCCACGGAGATTCTTCGCCCGCTTCCCAGAATTCCTTAGGGCAGTCCTGCCACTCACCTCGGATCCAGTGGACATTCAGCCGAGCACTTCCTGTGTTTACAGTGAAGTCCAAAGCACAAACACTGAGCGTCAGGAGACCCCACCTGTTGCCAAAGCTGCCAAACTGAGACTGAAGCACAAGCTGGGAGCCATTTTAACTGTTCTCTACATACTGGAACAGTTCTTCCTGCCGTACACACACTTCATCACACAGGTACACCTGCTTTGCATAATCACCTCACAGAACTTTTATCCACTCAGAAAAAAGGCCTGAAGTAAGATTGTACTTTGATGTCAGCAAAAGCCTTACAGATCCTGGCTGAGTCACCAGACTAGTTACTCAATCAGAGTCAAGAGTCAAGGGCCCATAGCAAACAAAAGCTCCAACTGGTTTTGTAGGCAAAGGGGTAAAGCCCAAAAGACATACATTCTCATCATGTAGTCTATGGTATTGACACTTTGTGCTTTACTCTTGGCTCATGTTTGAATTTAAAAATATTCCATTAAAAACTGGAGGAATAGAATTACTGTACCGTGTGACTTTCATGAGCGTAGAATATCCTAACACTGAATTACTCCGCAGGGTTACAACAACTGGACCAATGGCTTGTATGGCTACTCTTGGGACATGATGGTTCACTCCCGCAGCCATCAGCATGTGAAGATCACCTACAAGGATGGAAAAACAGGAGAAATTGGATATTTGAACCCAGGGGTGAGTTATGATGAAAACACTGTGAGCAGGACATAAGTTATGTTCATACGACGTGGCTAACAGCGAATACACGTGCAAGAATCTGAGCTAACAGTGGCACTGTTTGTGTGCGTCAGGTGTTCACGCAGAGCCGTCGCTGGAAAGACCACGGAGACATGCTGAAGCAGTACGCTACGTGCCTCAATCATTTCCTGCCCCGCTATAATATCACCGATCCGGAAATCTACTTTGACATCTGGGTGTCGATTAATGAACGCTTTCAGCAAAGGTAAGGAAGAGAAAAATATTCTGTTAATGCAACGACTACTACCAGATCTATCATTGCAAACTGTAAGAATGTGTTTTCAGCAGTTTATATATCACAGAGCATTTGGAGCTAAAGGTTTGGTTCATTTCCTCTGCAATGCTTTTGGTATTAAAAAAAAAAAAAGTATATTTAAATGAAATACAATTTGGGAGAGGAAGTGTGAAAACAAGGGCAACGAAAAACCTCAGCGAGAGACTGGTGAGACAAAATGAAAAGGTTTGTTAAATGAAGAAAATAGTACAGGGTCCTTGGTTGGGCTTAATCTGTTTTATGCTTCCCTTTATTACTGAAATGGTTTGGTCCAATTAGGGCGGGACTAAGATAGGCATAAAAGTAGACTCAGCCAGAGTCTGGGGGAAATGGTTGTTTGTGGCAGCTTGCTTTGAGGCTGTGTTTTCTTTCAGTTTATTTCGTCATGTTGCTTTTTATTCATTTACCCGGGAATATTGTTTTTGCTCTTTTGTGCATTTTTAGGAAGTACTAAGCCTCTAGTACTGTCTATTTTACAACTAGAAATCATAATGTTCAGGGCCAGTCCATAGCTCGTTTTTCTTGGAGTGCTTTATGAAATTTTAGAGTCTGTTTTAAAATTTGCTCTTGACTTTCTTCTCAGGATCTTTGACCCCCGTGTGGACATTGTAAAGGCCGATTGGTCTCCTTTCCGACCCAACGCATGGCTGATGCCTCTACTGGTGGACTTCTCACCCTGGAGGAAGAAGTTCCAGGAGATTGAGGGCAGCTTGGACAATCAGACAGAGATCGTCTTTATTGCAGATTTCCCAGGTTGTGGATCTCTTTATGCCCTATCTTTCATTTAGACGTAAAAATAAACTGTTTGTGCTTGTTGTTTGTCTTACCTTTATCATTCTTTGGGCTTTCTTTTAGGTCTCCATTTAGAGAACTTTGTTAGTGAAGATCTGGGAAACACCAGCATCCAAGTACTGCAGGGCAAAGTGAACGTGGAGGTGGTAGAGGAAAAGAAGAACTACACCCTGCAGTCTGGTGAACAGATAAAGGTACAACAACAACCTTATCATCACTTTCAACATTTTACATATATTTGGACACATCCAGATATTTACACTGATGTGCATGTGTTTCTGTGTGCAGGTGCCGGCCGGAGCTTACCATAAAGTGTACACAGTCTCTGAAGAGGCATCTTGCTACATGTACATCTATGTCAACACCACAGAGGCGGCACTACAGGAGAACTTCACCAAGCTGTTTGAGATCCAGGAGCGTGTTCGCAACGGAACAGGTAGAAACACGACCATTTCATGAAACACCATGCATTGAATCATGGAAGCCACAGTAATGTTACAGAGGCAGAAACTGTTGCAATCAGCTGTTTTTGTTTAAGTGCAATTATGTTTGTTTTTTTAAATATATATTTGTCAGTTTCAGAAACTTACATAATCATTTTTCACATTTTTTGGGCGATATATTTTTGTCTTTACCTTCCTCTTTGTTGGTGCTTTATCTACATATATGGTTTAAAGATAATAAACGAAATAAAGCGTCCCTCAAGCTAAAAACAGAATAGTTTGATTAAAACAAAGAAATGTCAAATCGAGATTCAGACAGAAGTAAAAGAAGAAAAAAAATACAATCTTAATTGTATGAAATAATAATACAGATATTGAGGTCAACGTAGCCCTTCCTCAGAGATGGGGAAAAAAAACAAAAAGCTTTTTGTAGCAAATGAAAGAAGAATTTTGAATCTCGTTCAACAGAAACTGAACCCCTTCCTCCTGAGCTGCAGCCCCTTATTGCTGCAGACAATGATGACGGAGCGGAGGTGAACGCCACTGACCCAGTTGTACAGCTTTTCCTGAAGAGACAGCGCCGCATGAAGGAAGTGAAGAAACGCAGGGAGGCGGGCTTCCTCGAGCGAATTGAGCGCTTTGCAGTGAAAAAATACTACACAATACGGCGGGGGTGAGTATTGTCTTTTGACATGCTATCTTGTGCTTTAGTTGTGCTAGAAATGCGCCACTATGGCCAAATACATCTGTAATGGTATTTTGTGTCTTCAATCATCCAGATTCTTGATGACAGCCATCGCTATGAGAAACCTGGCAGTGGGTCTTCCTCCTCTTGATCAGCTGACAAGAGAAATTGAGTTTGCCAACTTAAAAGCGCCGCAGGCAGATGGCAGCCAGGAAGACCGTCTGAAAGATGAAGTCGGTCACGGAGAACTTTAAAGTTGCGCTGGGATCAAACATACTTTACTAAATTGGCTGCAGCTGCTGGATTACACAGTCACACATGTGTGTTGTTACTACTGGACTGTTACTGGGGCGACATGGCCCAGAAATCAAAGGATTTTAAATTTTTTAAGCTTTAGAAGCATTTGGCATTTCAGATTCTTTCCAAGTGAAGAGACAGTATTTTTTTTTATTGTTTGTTAATTAATCTGAATTTATGCAGAGGAAGTGTTTCTGTTGACGCTGCAGCACACCAAGAATACTTTATATAAACAGATGTGCACTGCTTTGCTGTACATGATGACTTTTTCTGGTTCTTTGTAAGGACAGTTAATAGCGGTGCAACATAACCAAAAATAAATATAAAGACATTGACAGGCAATTAAAACATGCTTGATGAGGGATGAACTGTGCATTAGAATAACACTAAACTTAATTTGATGTTCATTAAGTTTTGAATGAGCATGTGCAATGAATAAGCTTTTCGCTCAATGGTCTTATAGTAAGGGACAGATTCTTTGCAAATGAACTGAATGGCTCTCTCCTGCTGCCTTTATTTTTCCACAGCTCTAAATTCATACATATAATTATACAGAAGAATATGTGGAGCTTTTGTTTTTTGCAAGAATTCTCTGAACTTTTATGTGATCCCTCATAATGTGAGAAGCCTGACAAAACTATTTTTAGCTTGTAAATCGATGCAATTTTTTAAGTCACATTTTTAATAAAGTGATCATGTTTGAATAATTTTTTTTTTTTTTTTATTAAAATGAACTTTCAGTCTGACAAAACAAGATTTGTGTAAATAATGACTTTTATTTGTGTGAGTACTTTACAAACTAAAGTGCTACAGCTCCAGTGTTCACTGTAGGTCCACACTATGGCACATAAATGACACTCAGACAGTACAATGTTAACATTAATAAATATAAATCTATGACATGGCTCTCTATGAAATGATTAACTGCTTCAATGTAGTGCCATGATGATTTGCTTAGTTGAGGTTAAGAGATCAGGATACATGAAGTTCAATATAAATACAAAGCTGTTCCTGTGTTGTAGTGGAGGTCCAGTCACATAAAAAAAGTGTTGTCATAAATGACTGATATGCAACATTACATTTTACAAAAGCAACATTACATTTGGAGTGTTAGCAACATGGTTTGTGGTTTCAAAGACGGGTAACAACATAAAGACAATCTGTGTTATAAACATAGTCCACAGTTTTACTGGTAGTAACCATCTGTCACTCAACCACTTTGTTTAACAAAAACGTTTTGCATCCCTTTAGGTGATGGGTGAATTTTTCTCATATCACCACAATGTAAAAACTGAACTTTAATATAATGTGTTTAAACTCAAATAATAATGACATTACTGGTATTAGTGTTAGATACTGACCTTTACAAAGTGTTGAAAGCCTTTTTTCTATTAATGTGATTACTGCAGACCTTTTTAATTGATGGATGTAAGAGATTGCACTTGTCTTTAACACTGCTCTGCACAAACGCGTGTGACTTACCACTGGCCCTGCCTGAAAGGGGAACTCAATTATTTTAGTTTTCAGTTTAAAGGACTTCAGAAGGACTACTCCTGAATAAATAAATATCATTGTACAAGTCCTTTGTGGCTTATAATTCAGTGTCAGTCGAGGGCTGAAGACTATACATTTGAAAGTCAAATAAAGAGCCGCTGTGGTGTCAAAAATGATTGAGCTTCACAGACATCTTTAGCCAACTCGTCAACTCTGCTTTAGCCTAGCAGCTAAAGGCTACATTAGCTGCTGTTAGCATTACGTCAAACCCAACCAGACATCCATGGTCAAACTGCATTATGGGTATTGTAGGTTTTAGGTAGAAAACAAATAATGAATTTAATAGTTCACCCTCATGAATTCTGTTTGATTTATAAACTATCATGAGTTTCACAATGCAAAAAAGGTGCAATGATAAAGCTGGTGATCATCATGACCCTTCAATAATGTGTCATTCCTCTATCTCGTTGTGCCAGCTCTTTCTTTTCCTTCTGCTCCATACAAACATCTGATACTTAGTAAATTCGGTCCACATCGCTGCCAGGACTGGCTTATAAAGCTCAAGTCATTTTTACACATGTGGCACATTAGTGTCAGCTGTGCCAGAATGCAGCATTTAAACTGTTCCCTTTGTCCAGCTGCTCTCGCTCTCAGAGGCTAAAGTAGGCGACTCAGAACAAACTCAATCACAGTGCTACAAAGGGAGTGGAAGCAGCCTGTTTGCAGGTCATGTTGGAGCTCCAGCCAGCCCCCTCTATGTTGTCATTCAGTCTAGCTGTCATGTGCATTTCATACTGGTTTGCACCCAGTAACCACACCATTAACAATACTTGGAGGTTAACAAGTTAAAACACAAACAATCAATCAATCAATCAATCAAACAAACAAACAAAAAAGAACACTGCAATAAATCTTCCCTTGATGGATCTACCTCTTATTTCAATTTAAAGTCAATCCTGTGTTTTTTTTAAACTTTAAAACCAAAGTTTTAAGCTCTTAAATTTTTTTTTTTTTTTAATTCTTATGCAAAAGTAAGTAAACGTGCAAAAAATGTGCCACATAAGGTTACGTAAAAATGCAGACAATAACTGCGCTTTAAATAACTTCTTAGGGTTCAAATCTTTTTTTCTAGAAATCTGCTCAAAGTAATTGTGCAGAGGTAAAGAGGTGTAAGTGACAGTGACTTAGTTCCAGCTATTAATCCCTTTATTTCTAATGTTTGGATGTGTATTATATGCTTTGGAATATCTCAATGAGGCTCAGTAGTGATATGAAGCACTGGTTTGTGGTGAGAAGCCCTCAGTTGACTCTGCTGCTCTACCTGGGCTGCAGATCTGGGTAGAAAACTCCGTGCACCACACCTTCAATCACGACATTTGCAAAAGAATCTGAAAGTGAAAGATGAAGAGAAAGTTTCTACAATAAAATTGTAAGATAAAATGGAAGTTAAAGCAGACGTTTTGCTTTAAAACAGATTGATACTGTAGCTGTCAAAAAAAATGTTTACATCTTTAAACAATCCAAATAGATGAATTAAATGTAAGTGAGTAAATGTGGATATTATGACAATATGCACACAAGTATTTCTGAACTCACCATGTGCAGATGGAAGCAGGAAGGGGTCTCTCAGGAACAACAGGACTGGCTGATGTGAAAGTTTACTGAAAATATCCCAAAAAGAACAAGTCAGAGGTCTAATGGCAGCAACATTGTTTGTTATAAATTAACATGATGAAGTTGATGTCACTGACAAGCAGGGTGAAGTCCACATGCAGAGCAAATAGTGACTCTTGTTTTAACTGGTTCAATATGTTGGAAGACCAACAAGAACAGACCAGATCCTTCATACAAAATATTTACTGACACATGAGAGAAACGTCTCACCTTGATTCCTCTGATTCTGTATCAAAAGACCTGAGACAGAAAAGAAAAATAACATTAACTTAGTATCCTTCCAGTAGTGGTGGGACAAATCCTCCCACAGATGAAAAAAAACCAAAAAGACACTTTAGTCTTTTATTTTATGGAAAACTTGCAGTCTGAACTCACCCACAGCTTTCTGTTTTTGGCACTGAAGGAAAATGGCGGATGTTCAGGAAATCCAGGAATATCTTTGGAAGAACCCCATTTTCCATAATTATAGTCTAAGAAAAAAGACAAAACAAAAGCAAATTACAATGTGCACAAGAAGCAGCAGTACACAACGCAAGTGACCTCCATGACTTTTCTCTGGTTGACAGTTGGATTCTCTTTAATCCCCGACATCTGTACTGAGTTGTTATGTTAGTGTTGGGTAATCAGTCCCATCAGGGAGATTAAAGTGTGTCAGAGTACCTGAAGGTAGAGCTCTAAACCATGCCTCCTTTGCTCCAAGACTTTAGGGACCCAGTTTCTCACGTGCTTTGAGGGAATCTCTGGTGGCTTTATGCTCTTCTTTAGCTGGAGGGATAAAAAAAAAAAAAAAAAAACGTCATCAAAATTTGTACTGCACATCACAAATCACATCAGAGAAAAAACTAAAGTCTTTAAAAACAGTGCTGAGCCCACAACAATAGAGTGTTGTAGGCACAAAAACAGAAAGAGACAGAGGAAATGCACACATGTCCCTTGTACTGATCACTAACCAAAATATCAGCTGATCTTAAATTGAACAGAATCTTGTGACAATCCACGGAAAAGAGGTAGGTGGATTTCACAGGATGAGTGAAAACTTTGACCTGCTGGAGGAAAATTCACCGAAATGACAGTTTTATGTTTCATCCTAGGAACTAAGAGTGTCCTTATGAAAAAAAAAATAGAACAATACATCTTGTATGTTTTAGATATATAATAGTCTTTTACAGTCTATGGTCTGGACTAAAGTCGTGGACTGACATTGCCATGCAAGAAGAAAGGAGTGGATAAATAAAAATGTACAATTATAACAGATCTGCATTTTTCTGATGTCCTGATTTATTCAAGGCATTTTAACTTAATCGTTGTCTTATTAAGTGAGTTGTGCCTGCTTGCCAATCTTGAGTCCTCTCCAACTCTTTAGGATCATATGGCTTGGATGAATAAAAAACAGCCCAGTATGCTAACCATAATCACAAGAAGGAAGTGAAGTTTGCAAACAAAACAAAAGTGGAATATAAAGCAGAACAGGAACTGATCTGAACAGCTACACCCTAAAAAATGGTGAGTGGGGTTAACCACCGTGGAGCACGCTAAAAATATATTGCTGTGTACGATTACATACAAATGTTATGTATTCATTTGTTCCTCTTTTAATGATCAATTAATGAATGTTTTCTTTTTTAAATATGCCCTATTAATTGTTTGGTCTCTAAAAGTTCAGGAGGGAATATGGAGGCCCAAACAGATCAAAAAGTATGACTGTGATTTTTTTATTTGACAGAAATGTCAAAGAGCCAGAAACAATAAGGAATAAAATTATAATTCTAAAAGGTATATTATTAGTCTTTTCAACACCCCAAATAACAGAGTAAAATCAATTTAAAACTCACTGACTCCTTCAACACCTCTCTTGAACAGGCTGTTTTTCGTGCATGTTTCATTTCCACCACCATCACCATACCCGTGCCAAAGATGTTCTCTCCATCCTGTTTCTCCCAGTCGCATTATAACCTCCATCCTCATGAAATACTTTTAAAGGCTAGTCATTTCCCACATTAAGTCCATCCTTCCCACAACCCTAGACCTGTTCCAGTTTGCATACCGAGCCAAGCCAACCGATCCACTGAGGATGTAATCTGCTCTCCAGCCGGCTCCCATCTAAACACCGAGAACTCTTCTGTCAGAATGCTGTTCATAGACTTCCACTCAGCATTTAACACCATCGTACCACAGCAGCTGATCGGGAAACTGGACCAAGTGGGCCTCAACACATCCCTCTGTAATTAGTTGCTGGACTTCCTTAATGAGAGGCCACAAGCAGAAAGGGTCGGCAGGAATATATCTCGAGCACCATCACACAAAGCAGAGGCCCCTCTGCTTTGTGTGATGGTGCTCGAGATATATTCCCCCAAGGATGTGCGCTCAGTCCCCTGCTCTTCACCCTGCTGACCCATGACTGAACGACAAACCTTCAGCACCAATCACTTTGTAAAGTTTACATATGATACAACTGTAGTGGGTCTCATTTCTAACAATGATGAGAAAAACTAATCAGAAAAATCATTGGTTTCTCATTCCTGCCCACCCTGGCCCCCTCAGCTCTAGATGCTGAACCTCGCCCCCCCATCCTGGAGCAGTACTCTCTCTCTCTGCCCCCATTCCAAAAAAGGAAACCAAAAGCACAGGACACGTTTACACTAATGCCACGTTATAAGACTCTCCCTCATCAGCAGTGCAGAAGCATCAGTCACTTAAAAAAAAAAAAAGACTTTCAAAATAAATTGTTTTTCCTCCCGCTAAGTGCCTTATATTTATTTATATTAATCCATTGAAACTTTTTTTTTTTTTTTTGATTCTTCTGTATGTCCAGCACATGTTGAAATACTGACAATAAAGATCACTTTACCCTAATCATGATGAAGCGTCTTAAGGTTCAGGACTTAGAATGTGAACTCATATAAAAGGAGAACTTTGTTAATATTAAAAACTTTACATCTTAAAAGGGAAAACCCACCATTTTATGCAAAGCATGGAATTCACTGTAGCGTTTCTCAACATTATGCTGTCTGCCATTCATCAGCACATCGATCTTAAAGACCTGGAAAAAAAAAAAAAGAGACAAACAAGTTGTGAAACAAGTTGATTCATCATATGAGTCTAATAGCCACACAAGTGTCCCCTCCTCGAGCCTCTTTAGTTCAGTTTGATTCTATGTCAGAGAGGAAACATCTGTAGCTTCTGTCAAGGATAAAAAGAACATCCTTTAACAGACTTTTACTTCCCTTACTCTGCTGGATTCTTCCTTAAATGTTGCTGATAAGGCACATACATTGCTGTTCTAGTCAGTATTGTGAAAAATAAGGAAATTCACTCTTCAATGACGGCTGGATGGTTAACCCAATTCTTGTGACATGGTGACAAACACAGTGACTGCACGTCCCAAGACAGAGGAGCAACAGACTTAACAGCCTGGAAAAGTCTAGAGTGTTTTCAACGAGTCAAAAACACATCAATAACATGCCGTCTAAAATGTTAGCTAACAGGACATGGATAGTATTTGCATAAAAAACATTATTTTACAAAACATGATTTTTTAATATGAATGAGCAAATCAGGTATCTGCCATTGTAAAACAACCTGTGTCATTATTCACACTCACTGTCAGTGATATTGATTTGGTCGGAGCAGGCTGCTGACTCAGCTTCTATGAGTTTATTTCTATGTTCAAAGAAGTTGTTGAACATTATTGAAGCTTTTTCTGGCCCAAAGTCTGATTGAGGGATTCAAACAACCTTCACAAATGCATTTTAAACACGGAGCTGCTGATAGAAGCCAGTTTTCTTCACTTGTTTTATGTTCACTTAGCATAAAAATGAAAATAAATATAAAACATCTTGAATCTTGGGCTCCAAGACAATGGGACTTTTCCTGGATAAATAAAGGTTAAATAAATAAAAAAAAATATAAGAGTCCCTGTTTGATGTACTGCTCTGAAGCTAAATATTTAGGATTTTAAAGGATTTTGTTTTTCCACACACTTTGAACTTTCTTGAATCGTCAGATAAATGTGTGAATGACAGCCAGCTGGATGGATCTCTGCTCTATGAAGTGTGTTTCTTTAGCTTTTATCAGACAGGAACATCCAAATCTTTGTACATATTTAAACAAGGTTGACGTAAGACCGTTTTTTTTAATTAACGTGAATAATTTCTCAAATGATAACATGTTTACAATGGATTAAGAAAACAAGGAGGGATCAGAGGTAAACAGGGAAACACACAAAAACACATTATTTCAACAGGTACTTTCACTATGCCTGTTCTTCGATGTTTAGTAAAAAAAACATGTTAAAAAATCTTCTTATTCAACATTACCGACATGTGAGTGAAAGCTGACGACAGACACACACAGAGGTTATTATTATGATTGAGCAGCTCACCGTGTAACCTTTCTCCAGCGAGCTGTTTTCTGAACGAAACGACGGGATCGACACTCGGACCGGATGCATTTTGACTCTAAAATGTAATAATTCACAAGGTAATGTTTTGGATCCTATGAGACTTACACATACATGTACACATACACTCACACTGCTGGTGGTTTACTCCTCCAGTGGGCATTCAGATAAAAATCACAGAATTCAAACCGAACACACTAAACAGATTGTCAGTAGCGCCCCCTTGTGGTGTGGAGGAGGATACTGCACATGATCAGATTGTGATGTGTTGCCTTTTGTTGAGCAAGAAACCTGATGCTCCGGAAAAAATGAGAGACCAAAGTTTTGATTATCTAACAGATAAATAAATACATCATTTTTTGGAAAAAGATACATTCATACATTCATATAAACACATTTTGTAAAAAAGAATACAGAGTCATGCCTGGAAAAATCAGAATATTGTAAATAACTTGACATGCTTAAATATCTATCCTGTCGCAACAACAAAAACGTTTTTTAAAGAGGAATTTAAGATTTTTCCTTCTTTTCATCTGTTTTTATTAAATCATTATTATTTGACATATCACCAGACAATGCATCTGGCTCTCTAAAAGGCGCTGCTATCATTACTTCTTATTAGACCACATCAGTTCTTGGATATCCAAAGGGCATCTAAGTATGATTTTTCTGATAATTGTCACCTTGTGGTCACCATTGTCAGGAGGGGTTAGGGTTGGGATTTTGAGATCTTAGGTACTGTTCTTCCCTTATCTCCATACTGTTTGTATTTTAGGCAGTAAGTCTGAGAGTACCAATAGGCCAGTTATCTCTCGCCTTTGGGTGTTAGGCTGCCTCTGATTAAAAGACTGATACTTTTTAACTGAAAGGAGCAAAGGCCAGCTTGCCTCATGAAGGAATTATGGTTGGTAGGTACCTTGATATGCTTAATATGGAAAAGCAGCAAGTTACCTAAAAGACTTTGTCAAAGGTCTTTAGTGGGCCCTGGGATATTGTCAGATCTCTAGTTAGAGAGCTGCACTGTTTCTTATGTGGATTATTGTGTCTCTGACAGAAAATTATAGATAAGATGTGTCTACTTCAGGTGTCCAAAAAAATAGGTCTTGCATACATACTTATGTTGCTGTGGATTTGCTGCATGGTGCTTTTTAATTTTCTTGTGAAGTAAGAGTGTTACTATGCAGATCGAAACCTGCAAAAACAGTTCCAACTCTTCGCTTGAAACTGCAACCATGTAGAGTGTTAACTCGGAGCGTACTTTAAATCAGTCGACTCAGATGTCGTGACCCAAATGGAGCTGAACATTGCACAGCATATCATCATCATTTGCATTCTCCTGTTTGACATAGTGTTTGTGTTTATTTTAGTCATCCAATAAAAAGAAACAGAACAGTGAAGTCACTTACACTGATCAGTACACGATCAATATCCAAACTTTTTTATTTCCACCCAAGCTTTTGAGCAAAGCAAGTTTCTCCTGTTGCTTATAAATATAACAAACATTTTCAATACTTTAGAAATACTGATACAACTGACTTAACAATGAGGGAGAGCTGGTTTAAATGTGTGTTCGGCTACTAAAGGATTCTATTTCCATGATTTTGTTGGGAGAAAAACTGAGGAATACAGTACAATGGAACAAAGCAGGAAAGTAAACAATATAGAGGAGATATGGAAGAGGAATATTCTTATTAGAAAGATGAGAAAAGGATATAAGATCTGCTTTCACACACAAGAAAGAAAAATTAAACACTATCTGGCACTGCAGCAGATAATTCCTACTTTTTTTATTGGTAGTATTTTAAATTCTAACATGTTTATCTAACCATGAAAGATTGAATGATTTTTTGATACACTTTCATATGAAGTCCTCTTCGTTGTCATTTATAGAACATGCTGTGCATGACTGTCATGTCTTAATACCTGCAATAAAAACAGAGAAGAAAATAAAACACATTGGTTATTTGACTGAGGAAAATCACATAAACATTTGTCTAGTGAGATATGATACTTACGGTGACATGTGACAACCAGACAAATAGGCGTAGCTGCCAGTGTAGCGAACCTCACAGCGCACAATGTTGTTGCTGTAGTCACTTTCTGGGACGTGATAGTGCGGATTTACACTGATCTGTAGAGAACAACAACAAAGAACACATCAATAAACAGAATTGTAAAATTCAAGGTTCATGAATCAATGCTAAATAAACAGAATACAGTTTAATTTAATGTTATAAATGTTTTATAGATCTACTTTAGTAAAAAAGTTCCATTTTACACTCTGTTGTTGAACATGCTACAAATGGAGCACAGTTAGGGGGCTGCCCTAAGCGGGCACTCCTAAGCTAGTAGAAGGGTTCAGTGCCTTATGGAACTGGGACTTGAACCAACAACCCTTAAGTCCTTTACAGACTGAGCTATGGCTGCTACTTTTATTCCATACAAGTGTAATGTTTCTCAAGAAGTTGTGTTCCAGGAAGAAGCCAAATGTCTGGTGTTTTTGACAAACCTTGAGGACGTAGTTTCCAGGTTTCACATCTGTGATGTCGATCCACTGACAGTCGATGTCTGCGTTGTAGGTATCATAACATCCTGGACTCAGACCCTGCATAATGGACAGCATCCATGTAAAACACTGTATAACTTAAAAACAACAACTTCTGATTTTACTATAAATGGCTCTCTCACTTAAGCAACAGTAAATGTTACTTTGAAGATTAAACATTTTGTTTTATTACAGAATAATATCTAAAAGTTCAAAATTCAAAAGAGCAACAACTTTTTATACATTTAGTTCAATGTAAGATGGAATGCTTTTTTTTTCATTTAAAAAGGTGAAAAACCTGAAAGGTGGACAGTATCAGCCTTCTGACAACTTATGCAAAAGGGAAGTGTTTGAGTTGTTTTCAGAAAGAAAAGAACACCTGTTTTCTTAGTTACTCTCTCCTGTATGAACAAATGTCTCAAAACTAGATCTTTCCATGAAGGCAAATAATAAAACTTGTTATTCTCCATTTTGGTCTGACTGTTGCTCCTAAATGGAGAAAGTCTGACTTTGTTTGCCTAAGGCCACTGAAGAAGGGCTTTGCCAGAAACATCTGTTGCAATAAAAAGAATGGATATTTAAGATGATTGTGCGCTGTCCTGATATACTTTTGATATTTTTTTGTTTGAGGATTCAGCCCCCCATACACACTATGTTACTGCACCTAAATAAAACAAAACCACATTAACACATGAAAAGGCAACATCATTTAAATTCTGATTATAGGTCTTTCTTGGGATCTGGATCTCGGTTTAGCCATCAATATAAATATTTATTGTGCAACTCTTGCTGCTGATGACAAATTATTCATGGCTGATTTGAATTTAGAAGAGTCATGGTTCTGGTATTACACATGTTGGCTCTCTGTCATGAGGCGCTTTCACAGAACTGAGCAGACATTAATATATCATTAACACTAGTGTGTCTACTGTGAAAAACAAAAAACATCTGCTGGGAATAAGGCTAATTCTCTGTCCTCAGGATGCTTGTACTAAAACTGTCATGGATGATAAGGACTTTAAAAAACTAATTCTTCACCAACATTTAAGCTCTATAAGGTTAATGTTGCAAAGTTTTTATAGCTAAAACTGACATATTTACACATCCGGCTGACACAGAGCAACATAAGTTTTTTTTTCTATAGCTGAGTCTCTGGCCAACTTTTGAACGCATGTCCCAATATTCATTCTCCTTTAAACTCTCTAAGTTAACATCATTCAAGAAAAGCTGGCTTTAAAGTAGCTAAAGTTTCCGATAGGTTTACCTGTCTGATGTCGAGCATTGAAGGGATACTTCACCCATTTACATGAAGCTGTGTATCATTAGAAACATGGTACTAGTGTTGAATGGTCGTGAATCCAACCCTCATTTTGCCCTGAGACGAGAAAAATATGTTTTTCTTTGCCTGGAAGTTTTCTTCATGTGATGCAATATGACGCTTTTTGCATCACATGAAGAAAACTTTCAAGCAAAGAAACAAACAAATTCAACACTACTACCATGTTTCTAATGATACACAGCTTCATGCAAATGGGTGAAGTATCCCTTTAAGCAGGTAGCATAAAGCTCCTCACTGTGGCAGATAAAATGCAAATGTGAGCAATACACAACAGTAAAGTTTTGGACTGTAAGACCAAAGAGCCGAAAGAAGGTAAACCTGGAGCTCTGGAGAACTGCCAAGTCAGATGATAAATCTCTGTGTTGGTCAAAATGAGTTATCCTTTTTTACAATCAAATAGTAATAATATTAATAACATGTGAATAAGATTTGCTTCAAAATCTGAAACAAAGGCAAGTCAACAGTTGTATATTTGACACCTGGGTATGTGCTGTGCAGGCAAATCTGCGGTAGTAGCCATAGTCACAGGATGTGTCCTCCAGACAGAAGCTGGCCTTGTGGCCCTCGGCCACCGAGTGATGAGTGCTGGAATCCAGCAGTTCATAGTGGCTGAACTCGTCCATGCTGTGGAAGTGCCTGTGGATAAGCAGCAACAGTGCTCAGCAACATTTTTAATACAAACCGAGTGAGCTTGACGTTGGTGCAGTTTTTTTAAAAACGCATTTTGTTGGACATTTCCAATCTGTGCTCAATCAGATGACTGCTGGTCACTGAGACTCAATCCATAACAGGTTTTCGTTTCACTAATGTTTATGTTTATACAACTGTGTCTGATTTAAATGTATTATCTTGATGATTACGTTTGTTTAATGCAGCAGAAACTGTCTGGACTTTTACATAAGAGGACTTTCAAAACAGTGACTACAAATCCTATACAGTCCATTGGGTCTCTGCCAGATGTGCTCTATCTTGGGCTTCAGCACAGTGTCCTGGTTTATTTAACAACATAACTATGGGCTGAGGTAGTTTCTTTAGAAACAGAGAAAACTATACAGTTTGCCCAAAGCACAATAAAGGAACACAATTACCAGACATTTTCATTTGTGGCTCATTACCACCATCACACATCTTGATTTTCCAAAGTCTAGCTTTACGGCTGTAAATAATACAAATTAACAGGTCATATTAAGTTCACTTGTATTAAGTTTTGCTATTTCATGCTGTGACTGTAAAAATAGAAAAGCCTAAAGACACCACAAAACTAAAATGTTGGTTTGATGTGGAAATCTGTACAAAGCCTCAAACAGAAACTTAAAGTAGCACACATTTTGGGGGAGCTGGGCCAGCAGTACCTCATATACTCAGTGTGATAGACAAATACTGCTGTGGCGTATATAGTTTTAAAACAAAGACTTAATGTTTGAATTTCCCTCGGGATCAATAAAGTATCTATCTATCTATCTATCTATCTATCTATCTATCTATCTATCTATCTATCTATCTATCTATCTATCTATCTATCTATCTATCTATCTTAATGTGTAACTAGTGAACAAAAACAAACCTGTGTTGTTTTTGTTCACTAGTTACACATTAAGTCTTTTTTAAATTTGTTTTTTTTTTAAAAAGGCATGAAAGCTTTGGTGCAAACATCTCTAAATGATGCGAGTGAGAATAAATGATGCAGAAAGACTTTCTCTCCCTTCATGGTGGTGAGGTGGACAGTCACATACGTGACATTATACTCACTGGTGACAACTGTGCCACTCCCAGGAGTAACGTGGCCTGCTGGGGAGGAAGTCTGCAGTCCCCTGGTTCTTCACTCTCTGAGGAAACCTCAGCAGCATACGGGTATCATAGTCTCTAATGTCACCTCTATAGGCAGAGCTGCCGACACAAACAGAGAGAGGAGTAAAAATTTGCAGAAAAAAATAAAAACACAGTTTATATATGGACACAATGACATCACTGAGTTAGTTTTTCCTGCTGATTCCCCTCCTCTGGCTGCAGCAGTGTTTCACTCTCTGTACAAATGGTGGGTGGAAAAATAATTTAAAGGCAGGAGGTTGTTTGGGTTAGTGTTCAATAATGTGTTTACCATTTAGGCTTTCTCTCCTTCAGCACACTATGATTAAACTCTGCAGAAATCCACCACTCCACCCCATCAGCGGCAGGATTTGGTTAATTTTACCTCATCCCATGGTTCCACTTCTTAGCCCTCTCACCCACCAACACTTAAGGTGGTTGTTATGGCTCAGAGCTCTCTGAATCACACACAGACTTGGCGGCAACTCTGTCTCCTTTCTCTCTCTCTCTCTCTCTCTCTCTCTCTCTCTCTCTGCTGTTCTACCTTGACAGACAGTTTTCCTCAGCTGCACATCTAAGGTTGTACATTGGGACTCTCTGGGCGTAAGCTGAGGCTTGGATGTAGTATGGGTCTGGTACCAGATCAGGCAGACCTAAATCAACAATACAAAACAGTGGTGAACTTAGTGTGACAGAAATGTATACATGTAACACAAAACCTAGCAGAGATGATCAAATTGACGGTTATTACTTCATTGTTCACATACAAATACATAGATTCACCGATATCTAAAGACAATGGTCAGTAATTAAACATTATTGGATTCATTTGAACTGCAATTGCAAATATTTTCACAGCACTACAGGAAGTGAGCGTCATAAAAATCACTTTATAACTCTGTATAAACAGTTAGCCTTGTGCTCTTTTGCACATTACTTTTTTAGAGATACACAACTGTTGTTACTTACTTTTTGATATGATCAAGCCGAGATACCACATTAACAGTCATGTATATCATTCGTTGTTTTGAGAGTTGTTTTTTTTGGCAGATCACTTTCTCCTCTCTTACCGTACTGATGATACCTTGTGCCATATCCGGGTCTCGATCTCGGCCTGGGTCTCTCGTAGACGTCATAATGATTGTAATACGGGTTATCCCTGTCAGTGGATTTGTAGGGGTCGTAGGGATCGTCACCCATCATCGTGTCTTCTCTCCGGGGCACAGGCGGACTGACAGTGACCTTTTCCTGGGTCTCATTGGCTCTTCTCTTTGTCTCATTGTGCAGCTCGTGCTGATGCTGGCGATGCTCGTGTCCTCTGAAGAGCCGTTGGATCGGAGATGGGAGGCCACGGGAATTCTGCGGGCTAGACGCCGACTGAGGAGGCTGCTGCTGACCAGAGGTGTCCGGATTTCTCGTGTCCCCATCGCGAATGATGGTGACAGGTTGCGCGTGCACTTGTTCTTTTGGCGCTCCTCTCCTCCTCGCAGGCTGATACTCCGATCCCTGGCTCAAAATGCTAAAAATCTTGCCATTGTGTGACCATTGTAGCGTCTGCCGGAGAGCTGCTCTTTGTTGTGTCCCCGGTTCACTCTGAGACTGTGCAGGTTGCAGAATAAAAACAAAAAAACAGACGCACGCATATGCGTAAAGACGCGTGCCAAATTTGCGTAATCCCATTATTAACTCATTCAAAGCAGATTGAATGTAACACAAGAGATATTTCAAGTGAGCAGTGTTCTCCAGTTGTCTTTCACTCAAAAATCCCTCATCTCTATTTGAAGGATTTTCAGTGAGCAGAGAAGAAAAGCGAAGTTTGGATGTATCCGTCTAAACTCATATCGCTCTGCTGCAGCAGCCTGCAGATGCATTCAGTGAGATGATGATGATGGGGGAGGAGGTGGAGTTCTGCTTTTGTAGTTTCTGAATCTGTTACACAAGTCTACTGCTGGTGCTCATATAACCAGTGGAGGGATACTGATGTCTGATCATACCCAGCCAAGTATGTTTGATAACTGTTCACCCTGAACGCTCTGACCGCTTAAAAGATGGTCAGTGTGTGTCATCAACAATCAGTGAAACTTCTTCCTCACTAACAACAAATCCTAAAATATACATCGCAAACCCTCTTGCAAAAGCATTCCCACTGAATAAAATGACCCCTAAACTACAGTATATTCCTTCACATCTTCTCTTTCTGTCAAATCAACAGTCTCATGATAAATGGCCTTTCCCTTGACTGTTGGATGAACTCCTGACCAAATTGCAACACACTTTTCCAGACGCCTCTGCACTCTAAATTCTCATAGAAGGATCTACAAAATCTAAACATGACTCTTTGATTGCCCTGCAACATTAAACATCTCCCACAAACCTCTTCTGCCTGATTTGTAGATTTGCTGACAAGTTGAAAGTCTCATCACATGCATCTAAGTCATTCTTTAGGAAGTCATATTTACCGTAGTCTATTCTGAGCAACAAAATAAATGAGGCTATGTCTGTATTATAGTATGGTGACCCCACACTCCCACCCTGTGAAGTCATTTGCTGCAGCCACTGCAATCAATGCCCTGCTGCTGTTAACACTCCTGCTTTAATGCATAGTTTGGGAAACTTAATCCAAGGTTTGCATTTTCTTCAGTCCAACAAACCGGGAAATTCTTTCTTGTATCTACACAAGCAACCGCAGAGGCTGCTGCTAAACCTCAGCAAATGGTCACAAGGGATTTACAGTTTCTCAGATCACAAAGTTCTATAAAAGTATGAAAGTTTAGCCAAGTGATTTAAAAGAAAAAATAAAATAACCCAAAGTCCAAAAGAGACAAATAATGTGCTTAACAGGCTCTGAGGTTTGATTCTAAATAAAGCTACAGATAATTGAAAAGGGAAGGCTGTTCCTTGTATAAACACAAAGAGAAACAACTCAAATAAAATTTCCTTTAGAACCATTTAAAGATCTATTATGGTCTTCTACTTTGCATAGCAAGGGAGCAGCAATGAAAAGGATTGTTTTCTTGTTAGCACGGAGGTAGTTATTTTGGAGAGGGGGAAAATAGTCAATCTCCCCATTCTTGTATTATTTCTTCAGATAGTGTTTCTTGAGATGGATTTTTGTCTAGAATGATGTGCTGTCAAATCTAAGAAAAGTAACTGGTGTAATCCCTGAGCAAAACACTGAAGGGATTCATGTCACTTGCCACCTCGGTTCTATAATGACAGTCATAGTCATATAACTTCAGAAGCTTGGTGCAGAAGACCTCGTTTGGAAGCAGTGTATTGGTTACAATGAGGGATGGTTGAGCTCCGGTTTGCACTTATGCTTTTGGTCCTCTGGTTAAAATTGGAAAAACATACAACTTCAAGCCTGTATCGGATAAAAAAAGAATAGCTTCAAAACTTTTGGAAATCTAAAAACTTCTTTTTTGGAAGAGAGTTGGATGAGGAGATTGATATCACTCATGCAGATGGTATTCATCTTTTAACTAAAGGCCAGATAGTCAATTGCCGGATTTCCCATAATATGAAACATGTTGTGGAACATTGTAGCCCTTGTCAAATTAAAATACGCCCCCTCCGCTCCTTTCAAAAGTTAGAATTAATGAGCTGACTCCAAAAATGTCTCCAACTATTTCTAATGAATGAGTTGACATTCACTACTATCTTAACTTATTGAACACTTTGATTAACCAACCCCTGATGTGTGAAAGTAGGTAGGGTTTCAACTTTTGTCACTCTCTTAAAAAAAATAAAGATACGAGACGACACCATAAACAACTATGAGGACAAACTGAGCACAAGCGTGTGCCATTATCCTCATTTGAACAATTCTCACGTGTAACTACTCTCCATAACGACTGCCTTAACCCTAGTGTTTTAGTGTGGTCATCCACAACAGCTTTAAATACTTCTGTTTCAGCTGTGGTGGGATGACAAATAAACTATTCTCAGCAACTCCAAAAAGCTTGGGAAACATACATCCTCAATCACCCTGTATGTGTGATGAGATTCTAGAAACACAATTAATAGCTTTGTCTGTGTGTTTTGCAAAGTTTTACATATTTTATTTGACAGAGTACCAGTCGTCATGCAGTGTTTCTTTCAGGACAAAAAAAAAGCACTAACTTCTTTACACCAATCAAAGTTTAACATGTGAATTTATGTGAATAAAGTTCATCTTAAACTTAAAGGGCTTTGCATTGATTTTCAAAACTTTATCGAGTGCTGTAAAGTTTTGTTGTTAGCAAAGTGTTTCTCACCATGTGCATGGACTTGAGTTCTCACAGATGGGTCATTTTCCTGCTCATAAATCTCTTGCAAAGCCTATTCTTATTGCATTTGGGTGCTTAATGTTGAAACCTGTTTCTTGATAGTTTTTTTTCTCTCTATCCTTTTATTTAGCAGTCTTTGCACATTATGACCTCCTGTTCGAATTTTAGAACAGCAAACAATGATATTTGATGATATAGGGTGCATACTGCATGCTTGCTCTGCTTCAAATCTCACTAAACTATTTGCCTCTGAGACTTATTTCTAATCATTTGGAGCTTCCTGTGTAGCCATCAGGCATTCAGATAAGGAATAGAGGGACTACAGTCAATATTGTTTTTAGGCTGACTAGCAAAAATTGGTTGTGGAGTTGATCAACAACATTTATAATTGAAATTGTTTGGTGCATTAATATGCAGATATCTGTTTAGGGAATGTATAGAAACTACATTTCTTTAAGATGATTGCCTACATGTAGTTTAAGGACTGTAGGGTTATTGAAGTCTTCACTTTTTACTCTCTATCGGGACTGTTTTTCTGCATACAATCAATTCTGGCAAAAACATCTAGACAATACAACTGTGACTACAAAAAGATATATACTAGCACTGTTTCTTGTCCTTCCTCTCCAGATTCTGTATTCATCTGTAGAATCTGATTACAGATAGACTACTGTGCCTTTATCGGGGTTACAGGCTGCCATGATAGCAACATTTCAATGATGGGTTAAAGAACCCTAAAGCACACCCTGCTTTTTGTCTCTCTTTCATGTTAAAGGGGCAGCTAAAAGTGTCTCTTCCTGCTGGCCAATGGAAAAGCAATACGTTTAAGTGTCTCTTTAAACAACAAGCTATACTTCCACAAGTTATACTTTGTCGATGCAAGAAAATGTGCTATCTAATGTGCATGCAAGGGATTAAAAGGATATTGCCATAATTATGGTGTTAGAAAATTTTGACTTACGTAGTCTTTTCATTTGTTATGGAGAAACCCTTAAAAACTGTCATGATGAGTCATTCAACATGAACCTTTAAGAATTCACTGAAAATCCAATTTGCCGAAACAAAAAAGGTAAAAGGAAAAATAAAAGATCTGGGTGGTCCGAAAACATGTTAAAGTCTGACACTGACTTCTCTTTGAATTGTAAAGTAAACAGACGAAATCATGCTATAAATTACAGTTAACCCATTGTATTGTTCTTGGATAATGAAGGGTATGCTTTTTCTCACAGTCACATGATTGAATTTTTAGCCCTGTGTATTCAGTGAGGGCGATCAGAGCCAGCAGGAGTTCTGAAAATGTATCCTTCCTGCAGATATATCTGAGTCAAAGATGAGTGGAAACATTTGATACAGACACAGAAGAAGGATACGAACAGCCAAAAAAGGAAACAGATTTTTGAGACTCTGTAATTGTTGTGTAATAACAGTTTTGACCAATGAAGTTACTCCAAACTGAATTACAGCAGCATAAAATAAATGAGGAAGATTTGTTTTTATTAATTGATTTGAGAAAAAAAAATCAGAAATGTTGTGTCAAAAGTTGGGGAAAAAATTGAAATACCTTTTTGAAATAAAAAATATTATTCTATTTCAACTTTTCTGTATTTGGAGTTTTTTTCCCAATACCTTTTTTTGGTTGATATTTTAACCTCATTCTCAATATTTTGACTTTTCTCTTGATGTGCATAATAAAACATTGTCTTCTTCCTTTTAATATTTACTTCTATTATTTCTATATAATTGTGTTTTTTCTTTGAAAATGACTAACATACATACTTGTGATACTGCATACCAAAACGTCCACTAGGGAGTGGAAACTATGTTAGCTCCTCGGTTGACTCTTTTTTTCTTCCCTGGAAACCCAGACAGGCAGTCAGAACCAGCTGTACTGGGTCACTGATGTTTTTCCCTCGTAATTCATCAAACTCTCTTCATGCCGAGTCCTTTTTCACTCCAGTGAGGGCAGCACAGTGTTCCCTTGCACAGCTTAAAGACACATCTGCAAAGAATTAGCCAAGCTCTTTTCTCCACGTTGCTGGAATTCACCCCTATTCCTGACTCAATTGAACTGAAAGAATTTTAATACATCAACGTCCTAGTTGGAGAATTAGGAGGGAAAGTTATGACGAGGCCTCCTGCATGAGACTTGTCCTTGAGTCAAGAGGGAAAAGTTTCTCATCTGGTTATGACGCTAAATTTACCATAAAACCAACACCAATTTTTTGGTGCAGTCACTGAGACAACATCAGTGACTTTTGCTATTTTACTTGAGACATGAGGTCTACAGTTTTTTAAACATCAATTGTCTACATCTCTGCTCCTGTTGCATTACTTTTTCTTCATAGATTTAAACTCTTGTCTTTCTTGTGTGCTGCTAGGCTTTCCCTCGATCTTCCCATTTCCAAAACTCAGCCTATTCAAATAAGGTCAAGTTCAGCTCAAAATTCGATGACAGAAACAGACCATCTAAATTCACTCTTCTCTTTCATAAATACTGGGTTTCCATTTCACTTGTAGCACAGAGTAGGCTTGCACAACACACACACACACTCTCACACACACACACACACACACACACACACACACACACACACACACACACACACACACACACACACACACAAGTCTGGTGGACTACGTGGCACTCTGCACATGCTCTGTTCTCCACAACCAGGAGGAGGAGCGCTTTATCAAGACACAGACTTTGTGTCATGATTCATGCTGATATCTTTTACTCCCTGTACTCTCTCTTAATGCAGAACAGAACAGTAGAAATGCAAGCCGAAATCCCAGCGATAAAGAGATTTGTTTTGTTTGACTTGTGATGTTGTAATATTTTTTTCTAGGATTGTTTTAAACAGCTCTCTATTGAAAGAGACAACAACAGAGTACATGTTGGGGTTACTATGGACATAAATCAAACTTCAGGGCAGGGAATTAAATAGGGTTGTTGATATTTCACTGATTGTAGTTGTAAAAATGTCACAGTTAGCATGTGAAAATCAGTGACTCACAATCCCTTGGCTGCAGAGGAGATACACTGTGAACACACTGACACATTATCACCAAAAGCCCACACCAAGGAGTTTTGACTGTACCAGTTAGGTCTACCTGTAATTCTAATAACCATTAGGCTATATCCTACAAAATATCAGAATATCCGCAAGAAAAATATTTATCTTTGTTCTATGTTTTTAGTCATTAGTTCAATTTCTGCCAAAGCCATTATGTCTTAGGTGGAAGATTCCCTTTAAACTGTTTTATTATTTGTTATGCATTAAGCAACATTTTAGAAAAAAACAGAATGAGATTTTCCTATAGAGAATACAAAAGCAGGCAGAGATACACGATGAGCAGAGATAAAAGCAGAGTTGACAGTGGAAAGGACGGTTAAATGGTCAGAAATGCAAATACAGAAGTCGATGTATGAAACAGACTTTGAGGGCTGTGTCATTATATAACTGTAAAACTAAAGACGTATGATGTTATATTCAAGTCAAAACTGATATGAAAATTAGAATAATTAAAAAAGCTTGTTGAAGACTAGGCTTTAAAAGCATGTTAAGACGTAAAGTGACTACAGGAATTTTAATAGCTGTCAACAAAATATGTTAACCAACGACAAAATCTGAGAGGAATAAAGTATCTTTTAACCTAGCTGGATCTACCTTACTGCAACGCAGTGTAGACAAAGTTTCATCCTTGTAATATACAGTAATTCATCTTAAATAGCCACAAAAGGTAAATGAACTCAGCGCTCAGTTTCTCTAGCTTCAAATCGTAAACCACTTTTAAATGTTTGTGAATGAGTTTTATTTATTACTTGTACGTTTTAGAGGAAGCCAAGTTCTGTCACTATGGACAGAGCCAGAATAGCTGTTTCCATTTTCTCTGCCAAGCTCATCAAAGCTAACCTAGCTGCTAGCTGTACTTTAGACTGATATTTAGTGTCCAGATAAAATGGTGGGAGACACTAGCAGGTTATAACACTGTTCCGTTTCAGTTAGTGGGTCTTAGATTTAAACACATACCTTCAATCTTTTTGGAACATGTTTGCATGTTTGTTTAACTAGGAAAATATACAGTAAGCTAATCACATATCGACACTTCTGTGCTTAATTACCCCATGATAAGGTTCTGGCCTCAAGTGTACTTTAGTTATAAAAAAAAAAGAAAGGTTACACTGATATCAATAACTGAAACAATATAAAGGAATTCACACTTGTTTGCAAGTGAACTAAAGTGCTTTTTCTCTCTTTTCAATGACATGTGACTTCTCAGGGAACTTTCTGCAAAAGAAAAAAAAAGCATTTTAGTTGTTAAAGTGGTTTTGTTTTGTCTCCAGATAAAGAAAGATTACTTAAAACAAGAAGTGGGAAAACTGTGCCTTTCATGCACATACAGTTTTTCAGATGCTGCTAAGGCCATGTTTTGAAACTGGCCAATTATGCTGTGACGTGAATCTAAATCACACATTTTGACTTAAACAGAAGGATGGCTCCATCTACAGGAGCTACCATTACCTAGAATAGAGTTTTACAGTGTGCACTTTGTCCAGTGTTCTTCCATTTAGATAACTGAAGTCAAAACTACTTAAGTACGTAAAAACTAACAGAGCCTCTAATGTTAAAGCTTTAAATATTTTGAATGTGATGTAAAGAATCAAATTATGATCTACTTTTTCCAATGTTTAGGGTTGAGTAAAAAGTGAGAACCTGAATCCTCATATTTGAGAATTCAACTTTATGAATTAAAAACATTTATAACTAGTTGTAACATCAACGGCTTATTGATACAACTGTTATTTACAATATGCAAGCAAGCTTCACTAACATTTCTATCAAACTTCAGCTTCACCTGAAGAACAGGTTTTTTTTTTTGTTTTTTTACAAACAGGTTAAATCTTTTTCACTTCTGTGATTAACATGAGATATCCAAGAAATTATTTATGATTTCTCAATAAGAACAATTCAAAAAGTCATGCAAGTTCATTTATTTATTGAATGCAAAATACAGATACATTAAAAGTAACAAAGTAATAATAGCCTCACAAAGCAAACCATAGCTTTAAACGCATGCTTAAATTTCATCAGTGCATAATATAATTGTTATAATACTGGCTAGTCCACCATTAATTTGGCTCTGATGAAAATGTTTGTCTGACTGACTGCTTGCTGTAACAGAGTTAAAATATTTTTGCAATCATATTTCATGTTCATTAGGCTTCTGGCTAAAACAATGAAATTTGTTGATTTGAAGTTGTAAAAAGTAATCCCAAAAGCAGGAAGAACATACAGTAAGAGGAGCATTAGAGGGTTAAGCCTGGGGAAGACCATTTGCTTTACACAGCGAAGACCAGGTGTCCCGAGAAGTAGCAATTGGTGCTCAGGCCACTGAATCCATCTTTTGACTCCACCCACACTTTGTCTCCCAACTTCAGCTGGAGCACCGTGTCCCCTGATGCCTTAAGCCGACCTCCCTGATATGTGGGGTAACTATGCAAGACCACCTTGTTGTTACAGCACAGATCCATGCTTCCTGCACCGTTGTTGGACGTGCAGACAAAGCTGAACTGATAGACACCAGGTATGACACATGTGAACATGCCAGTCTGCGCACTGTAATGGTTCTGTTCATTGTAGATGATGTGATGGAAGCGAATGATTTTCTCTGAGGGTGAGCTGTACTTGCCACGAACGACGGAGAAAGCAGATTGTGTCTGTGAAGCATTAAGGTTAAGTGCCATTGGTCCTGGGGGGCCTCTGGGGCCAGGGGGTCCTACTGGACCTACAGAGGTAGACAAGTATTGATATGAAATGTTGTATTAAGGCACAGTCTGTTCTCAGCTTGTATTAATCATATTATCAGTTTTATATCAACTTTGATGAGCTGCAGTTCTGAACTGACGTTTTCAGTTGTCTAAATGTGGCAAGTAAATGAACACATTTATTAAAATACTATACTTTTTTTTTTTTTTAATTGCCTAAACCTTTTTTGACACACTTTGGATCTGTGCCGATTTTTGAGCTCCCTGTTGACAAAACATTACCTCCAATAACTTTGCTGCATTTGTCCTGTGCATGTGTTTATTTTAATTTTTCAAACGTCATCCTACTTCAAAGTAACTGTCAAATATAATACTTTCCCACCCTGCGGCACACTTCGAGACATTAAATATTACTATAGAAATAGTTCATTTTGCTGATAGTATTAGTTTCATTTGCAGCTTAAATAGAGGCTTCAATATTTATATCATGCTCCTTTATAACTAGGTTTGAAGAATATGTTTTAGCTAGTGACTTGTTGTTGCTCAGTATGTGTTAAAATGGTATACTATTAAAAACCTTCAGCCATCCAGAAAATACTAAGGCAAATGGCAAAACAGGCATGACAATAATATGAAGACAAAGTACCTCGTTGTCCTCGAGGTCCTGGAGGTCCAGGGAGTCCGACTCGCTCGCAATCTGTATATCAAGGAAATATGAAAGTTAAAACTGGTTAGGCTTTGTGATCTCAGTATTTTTGGAACTTGTATTCGAAGACCACCGTCACCAAGGTGACTAAATGTTAAAAACAAGAGGTATTCAATTTAAATGTGCACTTTTCATAAAAGGTGAGGCTACATTGTGCTCTTAAAGTGTGAAAACTAATTGTTAGTTTTTAAAACCGACCTCTGCTGCATTGACTTCATTACAGCCACCATCAGCGTCTGCAAGATTAAACGCCACACGTGAAGAAGAGTATCCGTACAAGGGGTTAGAAAAGAAATAAAACACACCAGGTTAAAAAACACAGTGGGTGACAAATGATTGTGAAAATGGTGCTCCCCTCCCAAGGTCAAAAAGTCTTGTGCGTTGTTGTTTCACCTGTGCACGCCTCTCTCCAGGCCGACAGGTCCAGTCTCGGAATGGCTGAGCAGTTAACACGTCGGTTCCTTCGTGATTCCACATTGAACGGGTCAGGGGTGATAGTGTTGACTCCAGTGTTGTCACAAATGATCCTTGATAATGTAACCCTGGACAGAGCTCTTTTCTGTCTCTGGGTAAAGACACCTGGGTTCTCGTACCAAAGCCTGATTGTTTTAACAGGAGACAGAGTGAACAGTGACTTCATTTGAAATGCATATATTTTTGAGATTTGTTTTCAGTCTGCAGTTAGCACTTGATACAGCCTGTCAGTCAGAAATGTGTGAGCTTGAAATGTAGTTTATTAGACTGGTCAAAGTCAGTTAACTGGTGCCTTAAGATAGTACCACACATGCACTCACCTGTCACCTTGGCGGATCCTCTTGAACTGTTCTGCGATAAGGCAGGAAAACAAAGCTCCAACACGACCACCGCGCACAAACGGCTCTGCAACACCTCCCAGCCAGACATCAATGTTTTCTGCTGTACCGTAGAGCTGCAGCAGCCTGGTGGCCAAGACACTGTTGTTCATAACCTGAGTAAGTTGTGCCAGGTTTGTGGGCGCCGACAGGCCGCAGAATCTTCGCCACGCGTTGTAGCCTAGAGGAGAGGATGCAAAAAACAGGGAATTGATGAGGACGGTAAAGAAAGATGAAACATCAAAAAAGGTTTAAGAGGCAGAAAATGAAGGGAAAGATGTACCAGGCAAGCCATGGTCACGTCCCCTCTCCATGTTGAGAGAACCCAGGTCCAGAGCCATATGCATCACAAACTGGAACAACCTCTCCCTTAGAGCGTCAACCATCATGTGATCCTGAGTGTTTAGTTTAGCAGGGCGGCCAACCAAACCACGGAGCAGAGGGTCAATGCCACCTAGAGAGAAAGAGAGAGAGATGGAAAAATAAAATTAAGGTGAACGCAACGAATAGAGGTGGATTTTATGTTAGAAAGTTCTCTCTGGATAGCTCACCCTCAAAGACGACTCTCCAGGGGGTAAAGAAGGCCTGGAACAGTGGGACGCTGGGGAACTGAGTGTTCTCCCTGTAGCTTGCATCAAGACGAGACAGAGCTGGCTGGATGGCCAAATGGGCAAAGCGGTAAGCGGCCGTTGCAAAGACGTTGGAGATGCTGGGGTCAACATTGGGATTGTAGCCGGGGTAGCGACCGAGCTTTGTGGCCATTGCTCTGTCGCCCACAATGTGTGGCAGGTAGTCCCTGAACACAAACAACTGAGAATGACAGACAGATTTATTTCAGTAAGGTCGCCTTCACACAGGCAAAGGTGGCCGGTACTGTGCTTAACATGATTGCTCACCCTCCCAATTCCCCCACTGGCCTCCAGGACTAACATGGGCCACATTCATGGCTTAACATAATCGTTAAAATTAATCTGTTTACAAGACAGATATACATATGTAAAAAAAATACAAAAATAAAAGGGACATGACAACCACTTTACTGACTTTGTGACTTAATTTAAATCATTTTAGTCAGATATAGCCAGAACACTCTTTAACACTTTTAATACAATGAAGGATGCCCACGTTGTATGCCTGTGCTTGTGCGTGAACTATACTGTGCAGAAGCACAACTCTTCCAAGCGTACTAACGCCAAGGAGGGGAATCGTGCTTGAGCACAGATTGATGCACTCACACTAGTCAAACAAACTGGACTTTAGGGGTGAAGTGTGCTTGGGCATGTTGAGGGTTGTTAGCGTTAGTGCACCTTAAAAGAGGGTAGTCTGTAAGACCCATGTTCAGATGACTGACTCTAAGATTTATTTATTTACCTGTGTGTAGGCACCCATGATCTTGCGGGCCTCTTGGTAGAGGGTCTCACTGTCCCAGCCTGGGTTCAATCTCTTTAGCTGACGAGCCAAGCGGTTATGCTCTCGCATGAACAGTGTGTGAATGGAAGTCAGAGCAATGTTCTCATCAACGCGGACGTCACCTAACAGGCAGAATTGTTCAGGTTAAGAAGTTGTTGAGAGGATTTAATCTCTACTTTCACTTTCATGTCCATCATCAACTTGTTAATAAAGATAAATGAATCATTTGGTCATGATTGATAAAGTAGTATTATGTCATTAATTCAACATTTCAGCTATTAAATGATTATTTTAGTTCATGCCCTTAGGGCCTGACAAAAAAACCAAAACAATAATAATTTCAAGTGTCATTTTTTTAAAAGCTCAGGCAATAGGAACAGGATCAAAAAGAGATTCTCACAGCCTGGTAACGCAAAATTCTTAATATTCAACAGTGGTTCAATACTGATTGTAAAAAGATATACCAAAAAACATTTACACATTTTGTATGTTCAAGTGACGTTGCATGGTATTACCTGCAAGGAAACAGGGCACCTCTCTGGCGTTGGTGTCGTTGGTGACTCTTGCACGAGTGGCGCACATGTTCCCCTCGAGAGTGTGGAAGGGCAGCAGCTCCCGGCCGTTATCCTTGAACTCTGTGTTCACCCGCAGCAGACCTTCACTACTGCTGAGGTTGCGAAGATTCATTGCAAGATTCTCTTCTGAGCCGTACACCTGACCAAGATCCAGGAAGGCTGTCAGGGCATTGATCTGCTCCCTCTTTTCAGGTTCTCCACCAAAGTTGTAAGCTGAAAATCCAGTTCCACAAACTGGGGCAGATCTGAACGCAGGGATGCAGCTGTCTGGACCGGTAGGAATGCGGGGGTCGCCTGGAGGGATCTGGATTTAGAAATGAATCAAAGGTTACACATTTAAACTTTAAGTGAAGTGAATATTTAGGTTTGACTTGGAACACTAACCGCAATTGGGATGCATGGCTCAGTTTTCTTACAGCTCTCATCACAGTTTATCCCGTCGCTAAAAGAGACGATGCTCGGGGAGAAGGGCGTAAAGGTGAGATCGTGGTCGTTCCACTGCCCAAACAAGGTCACCATGTGAGTGAATTCTGCATCGTTCACCACGCCTGCATCCGTTGTGCTTAAGATCTTGTTGGACACTTCTCGCACCTGAAGACAAGAACGATATATTTTTATTTAAAATAATCATTTATGCATATTAGCTGGCAAAAGCTAGTGTGTGTGGTTCCAAATCTGTACCAGTGGGAGAATGAAGTTGTTGAAAGTTCGGTTTGCGTTCCAGCCTTTCGGTTCAGCTATGCCGTCTTCATACTCAGCAGGTAGCAACCGAGTAAATGGTGTGTTGGAGGCTCCAAGACGAGGCTTTTTTCTGAAAGTAAGCCACAGACCTCGGTTGTAATAACATTGTTTTTCATAAATATATATGGGACTTTTCTGTTCTGACGGGCAAACAATCTAATTAGGTAATAAAAGTTGATCATGTAGATTTGAGTACATCTAATCTACATGAAAAGTTTCTTTGAAAAGTTTCTCTTACAGGTTGTTGCAGATACTGTTGGCTGTGCGGTATCTGTTCAGGTTTGGTGTGGTGAGACATTGTGGAAGAGCGACTTGAGCTGCACACCCAGTTATTTCAGAAAGGCGTCTCAAGTCTTCGTTAGTGAGCAGATCTGAAAAAATGCAAAAGGAAACCTTTCACAGACTAAAAATGTGTCTGTACAGTATGTCTGTCTATTCCGTCCATTGTTGTCTAGTCATTAATTATAGCTTTAAAGTGTTTGCTTTGACCACATTAAGAAACATAACACCTCAGAGCCTCAACGAAGAAAGGGGAAAAGTTGTCACAAAAAAAACAACAAAAAAAACAATGTAAGGACTGTGAATGTGTGTTTGATTGCTGCGTGTCTGACCTGTTGCATTGAGGGAACGTTTGTGAATGTGATGTGTCCGCTCTTGCAGCAGACGCAGGGTTTGTGCCATATAGTCTGCAGATCTCACTGCTAAGCGAGTATTAGCACGAGGCTGCTTGAGGAGACGGAGAGTATCGTGAGGGCGCACCACTGCCTTGCGAACTCGTCTCAGACTCCTGAAAAAGAAAAGATGGGGGAAAAAAACCCCCACATGCTTAATATTTTAAAGTTTTTGTAATTTATTTTTAATGAGGAACTGAGCTTAAGAGATGCTTTAATGAACAACTTATTCTCACTTTGGCACCAGCTGTGCTGTATCACTCAATCAATCTTCAATTTTCATACCAAATGTTATCTCAAGACAGATTATGACTTTACTCTTTGTTAAAGAATATTCATTCTGCTTCAAATTATTTAATTGAAGCAGAATGATTTTAATTAGATTTTTTTTTTTTTTCATACACTTTGTCCTATTTCACACGACTGTTGAGATGTCAGATTCCAAGCGAATCAGTATTGTCTTTGTCTGTGTAGCTTAAACTAAACAGATACACCCAGACCTGAATTTAAAGAAAGTGATTTAAAAAAACAACAACTACAAACTGCCCTGTTTCTAAAAGACAACTGTGTACACTTAGGCCGTTCGTCTTAAAGGGATACTTCACCCATTTGGATGAAGCTGTGTATAATCAGAAACATGGTAGTAGTGTTGAATGGTCATGAATCCAACCCTCATTTTGCCCTGAGATGAGAAAAATATGTTTTTCTTTGCCTGGAAGTTTTCTTCATGTGATGCAATATGACGCTTTTTGCATCACATGAAGAAAACTTTCAAGCAAAGAAAAACCAATTTTTCTCGTTTCAGGGCAAAATGAGGGTTGGATTCACGACCATTCAACACAACTACCATGTTTCTAATGATACACGTGAAGTATCCCTTTAAATATCTCACAAAACTTAACAAACTCACTCTTCTCTGGAGTACTTGTAAGCATCATCCACTAGTTTCTTAGCATCCTCAAAACTCTGTTGAAGGAGAGGATTGTCGAAATTTTGTCCTGAAAAAAAGAGTACAACAATCTTGTCAAATTGTGTCAATATTAATATACTTATATAAATGCAGTATCATATAGTTGATGTACCTGATGGTTTGGAGCAAGCAGGCACCAGGCACAAGCCCAGCAGGCACAGAACAGAGAGAAGCATCTCTGAAAAAAATAAAAAGATACAAAAATATAAAGTAACGCCAAGGGAAAATTTTAAAACACCATGTTAAATGTATAAAACAAACAAAGAATCTTGATACCTGTGCGTGCGTGGAGAAGTTAGCTGTTAAGATTTGAGATGCTCTTGGAGATCTGCAGTCACAGGTGTTTATTCTCACATTGTCACTGACTTTATACTCAGTGTGGGGCCATGAGGCCTCGCCCCCGGGGTTGTCCAGGTGAAGCTACTGTCAGTAAAGTGCAGTTCCTTCTTCCTTCTCTCTGTAAAAATGCTATCAGTTATTATCTTTGGCAAATGATTGGACCGATACGATCTAGAGGAGTTTAGATTAAGTTGTATTCAATGGGCTTTAGGAATGCTCAATTTGTGGGAACCGACCATGTACAATCATTTTTCATCAGTTGTTTTTAAGAATTTTAGTCTGACACTGTCTGATGTAACAAAGTCCTTGTTTTGCATCATTAGGAGCTTAGCATTGAAAGTCAAGTTCTTTCCTTTATTCATAGCTGACAGTTGAGAGATGACAATGTATGGACCGTTTTCTGGCCCTATTTTTCACTTTTTTACTGATGTTGACATGTTGCGGCTTGTGGCCCTCAGTATTACCACACAGAAACTGATGTCCTTGAGAAAGTCTTTGAAAAGAGGAACACATTTACACCTGTTCATTGTGACTATGATTATAATACTACTGCACATTAAAAAACGAAGAGAAAAAAGCTAATCTTGATGAAAAGAAAGAAAAAGTGGATAAACTGTCATTCTTTCCAGAGCGCTGGTAGCTTAGAGGTTAGTGTGTGTGCCCCATATACAAAGTCTTCCAAGCAGGCTGCCTAGGTTTGATTCTGACTTGTGACTCCTTTCCTGCATGCCATTCCAACTCTTTCTCTCTCTCTCACTGACTTCCAACTCTATCCATCGTCCTGTCTCAACCATAAAGACAACGAAAGCCCCCCTCCCTCTGAAAAAATAAATCTTTAATTATGGCAAATGAAACTTACGAGTTCCAGTATGTGCCTCATAAACTTAAACACATAGTAACATAGGTAAATAAGTTATAGGCTGTATTTGTTACAAATTGTTGTGCAATGCAGAAAAAGTAAAATATAAACCAAAATTTAAGTTTGCCCGGAAACTTTGTCGAGGGCAGGGAGCCCTGGGCTGCTGTAAAGACACTTTTTTCATAGCTCACACGCAAAATGGTCACTGATAACAAACAAGGAACCGAGGTCGGAGAAGTCCATTGACCCATGAATAGCCTTCCTCATTGATTTACACGCTCGTCTTGAGCGTATTTCTTCATGTAGCTCGTTAGTCCATTTAAAGCAGAAAAACACAACAGGAGACAGTGAGAACATTCCCTGGCTTTCCTTTGAGCCAAAGAAGGTTGAATATGATTGTGCAACAACCATGCACTCTATTCTTAGAGCCAAAACATTCAGGTAATTACAACACACTTCTTTTGTTTATTTGTGAAATTCTTGTGAAGAACAATATAATAAAATCCTTTTCTTCCCCTCATTTACATGCATTTTTTGTAAAATAATATTTTAGTGTTGTCTTTTATTAATAAAATGCAAGGTCATGTTTTCAGCATGCACAGGGAAGTTGCGTTAATGGCCATTTCATTGAAGAGGAAGACAAAAAAGCAGAAATGTCTTTGCAATGGATGAAACAGTGTTAGTCAATTTCACGGTGTAGCAAGAGCTTCTGTTTGTCAAGCCTGTTGGTTAGAGAGGAGCCACACAAAAAAGGAATGTCACAGGGCTGCGCTGTGAGGAAATTCAGCTTTCAGCAACAATTCTGCACAGCCATGCAGGAGGCCGCCATGGCTCAATGGTAGAGTCGGTCAGCTAGGGGTCCAATCCCCAGCTCCAATAGAAACATGTCCGACAGTTAATACTGACGGACACTTTTCAGCGCAATGTGTGTGTGTGTGTGTGTGTGTGTGTGTGTGTGTGTGTGTGTGTGTGTGTGTGTGTGTGTGTGTGTGTGTGTGTGTGTGTGTGTGTGTGCGCTTAACCAGGAAACTGATGCTTATTAGTTTGTTATTTTGATGACTCAGAGCTGATAATGAATGATTATTATTTTACAAACTGTTTGCCTAATGGACAAACAGATGAAAATTAGCCTTTTGGCTAACTCTGTTATATTTACCGAAAAGTTTTTAATATGCCTTGTACCTGTAAAATAAAAATAAAATAAATAAACATTGGCATTACATGTTTGTTTGAAAGCTAGAGAGCATGCAGGAGTTTCCCTTGCTCTCCAACACATCTGTCTTATGAAATTGGTTGTGATGTTGGTGTGAGACTAAATCCCCATATTCCAGGAAGCACAATTATAATGGACAATTATTCCATTTATGAACAATAACTAATTGTGCAGTTTGACCTTTATTGTGAACATCAGGAAATAGCACATTTAGTACTGGAGACGTTAAAGTCAAGGCGTCTGCCTCTAGACAAGTCATGCTTGAAAGAGTTTCCAAGATGGAGGAAGCAAAATTTTATGCACACAAAAAAAACAAAAACAAAAAAAAACAATTGCAGAAGCTCATAGATCTTTGACATATCTAACTGCTTTAACAGCGTACACATTTAGAAACATATGATCCCTTTGATAGCTTTCTGAATCAACTACAAATGCATTAACATGACCTGTTTTGTCAACAAACATGTTGTAGTTTTATAGTACATTCAGTGAGTCTTGCTACACTGAATGTAAGTTTGAGAAACAAGAGGTCACATCTTGTCTTTTTTTTTCACATGATTTCCTCGTTTCAGACAAAGCCAAAGCTCCGTTCAGAGAGGAACAGGTCTACTCTAAAGACTATCTGTATGCAGAGCCAACAGTCTGAAATGCTTCTTTGTCCTACGTTTTGTTTTCAGAAAAACAGAAGAATTCTGTGTCTTGTAAGTGAATTTATCTAATTGAAGAAAACACATTTTTTTTAAAAAGAGGAGGAAGAGGAAACACTGATGAACTGCATGCCAGGATGATTACACAAGCTGAACTTTGAGTGACAAGGAAGAAAGTCAGCCAGAAACAAAACACGTTGTTATGGAATCCCACCCACTATTATTTCCAGACTATTGTGTCGCCAGGTACTTGGATCATTCAATGGTGCGAGGACATAATGCCAAACACATTCTATTGCTAGCCTTGTCAGCACATTGAGTTAGTTTTTACTTCCCCTTACTTTGTTACAGTACCCTTAGCTTACACGCTCACCAGGAAGTACAAGTCCAAGTTGTTAAGTGCTCACATAACCTACATCAAAGCAGTAAAACAGGGATCGATGTTGGGTTTAGTACTACTGTTACTGTAGTATATATTTACAGAGAGTTGTTTAAGACTACTGCAAAGTTTTGAACGAGTGGTAGTGACACACTTTTGTTACCATAAACTTCTCCTCATAAAGATAAGACAAGAGACAGGCAATGCAAATTTTTCAAATCACAAAAAATTGTAGGCTAATAATTCGCCAACTGGGCCCATGCAACACTTTAATCTAGGCCGCCTATTTAACTGCACATTAACTGCAATAATGCAACATATCCTTCTAAAAAAAGTAACATACACAGACATACATCAGATACCAACATGATTTATTACTAGGATGGACTCTAAAACTTCTAGTTCATAAAGGGAAAACTACAATCTTTCTAAAATAATAAGCATCATCATGGTTATATTATCATGTAAATATATAATGTGCAAAAAATAGAATTGACGGAAATAATGTCTAATTTGAGACCAAGTCTAAACACAAAATTCAGGCTTTGTCTTTTGCAGAAAGTGTTTCAAGACGTTCAAACCATTCTAGGAAAATATTTAGATTTTTAATTGTAATTAGCAACCTAAAAAGTATATAGTTGGGGTGGAGCTGTCTTCGCAGTTCCACCGATTATGACGCCTTCATCCTGTCCTGACGGTGATGCAGGAAAAAGTAAAGTTTTGAGCACTTGTAAATCCTGTTTACCCTACAAGGACACAGGTTAATGGTCTTCATTGACATATCATGTGAATTTGTCTCCTCGTTACTTTGGTCCTCGAGAGAATGTCGAGTAAAATTCCTGGTAGCTGCAGCGTGTCTGGATGACTCACCGCCTGCTAGCTACTGTAGCTGTCTCAGCTACAGCGCGGGACACAATTCCATTGACATCTTTTCAAGTCAACAGCATCACCGGCACTTACTCAGCTTTCATTGACATTCATCCTTCCATTAAAAAAAAACAAAAAACACAAGCATGGTGAAAAACAGTTTGGCATCAGTTATCGTCAGAGGTTGAAATGCTGTCCTGAAGAGGTAGATTCTTATCCAGGAGCTGGTCAGGCCAGAGCAGCTTTGTTTTTGAATGGCCTTAAATGACCTAAATGTCTTAAAGGAAGATCTGAACAAATTTCCTGTTTTATTTCCTTTTAGAAAAGATTTTCTATTCGCTCAAAGCAAAATTTATCTGCAATATTAACACTCATTGGCCTCACAGTTACTTGTCAATATGACACTGATAAAAGCTGTTTGATAATGTATAAAACTGATAAGCACTGCAAGTATTTAAAATTTAGTACTATGTGTTCTTTGGCTGGCTTTTTTTTATCCTGTTCCTCCATGTCAGTAATTCAACTTCACTGTTTTTGTTTTCATCATTATAATCATCAATTATTTGTGCTCTTGAAAAGTAAAGGCAGAAGCAAAGACTAGATGTAAGGGAAACATCCAATACATAGGGTGAGGGCTATAAGTGTATGTGTGTTTCTTCAGCTGTTGGGACAAAATAAATTTCCTCCAATGGGGGATCATTAAAGTGTATCTTTGATCTTTAAGATCTTTATCTTTACGTATTGAAGCGACAAAAGCAGAGAGGCTAAAGAGTGAAAGCAGAGATGATAAAATTTAATTTAGACAATTTTTTCACACAGTCATTTAAGCTAAATGCTTGTCTTTTTATTTTCACCTTTATTAGGAGGAAGATGAGGAGTGTAAAGACATATGGGGGAGAGAAGAGCGGCAAAGTGTACAATAGAGAGTCTGGTCTATTGTGTTTGTAGCCTTTATATATGGAGAACTTGCCATGCCAAAAGCACCGCTTCTATTGTCCCTATGAGGCATATTGTGTAAAAAGGTTCTTCTTGGGACAGTGAAAATCTTGAACGAAACCTGCAGGTGGAGAAATACATCGTGAAATAGAAGGGGAAGTCAAATGTCAAGGTAGTCTTTCAGGAAAAATAACAAAGTTACGTATGATTTTAAGTCAGGGAAAATCTGTTAACAAAGAAGTGTTTTAATCAATTGTGAGATTACTGGATTATTTTAGGATGATCCAGTAATCTCTAAACAAAGGGATAAAAAAAGATACCTACACGACTAGTTCAACTTACACCAGTGTGTCCGCCCCATAAATTCCCTTTGGGTGAACTGACACGCTTTAGATGTTGTTTAAATACATACTTACATGTTAACCTTTCCTTTAACCAGGGAATTTAATTTAAACCTGGCGCCTGCTAAATGCACGTGTATGTTTGCTGCCATCGTGAGAGCTTGAACTGTCTGTTTCTATGAGATTGATCAACATTTGTTAAATATTTATTAGGTTAAGGATAGTTAGGGATTAATCTTTAGTCTTTTTACTTCCCCACACGGAAACCAACCCCCCAAATCCACAGCCCCATTTCTGTTCAAACAGACAATTCCCAGGAACTTACTGTACAAACACAAAACACATATCCCAGGGTTTGAATGTGTTTAGTTCCTGGTGTATTACAAAGAATAATACAGTGAGCTACTGGTAAAACATAGAAAACTAAAGTCAGACCTTTCCTTTGGTACAGTATATAAATGTACTGAAGTCGTTACAAATAGCAGAAGATGCAATCTACAAATCCCAATGTAATAAAACAAACCCAATCTTAACAATTATATATAAACATCCTGAAAAGTATATAGGACTTATGGAAACTTTTTCACCTTTGTACCTTGAAATATTTAAAATAATAATTCCATATTGGTCTTAGTTTTGCAAGTAATCTCATGTATTGAAGATCTTGTAATAATTGGTTGAAATAACGTGAGCATACTGCTGTTTTTGTGTCTCTTAATGGAAGCCAAGCTGACCTACTTTCACTAACCTTTGAACACCTCTAAGTAATAAAAAATGAACGAACAGCAAAGCCATGCTGCTGTTGATAACTAATAGAAAATGTGTTGCCAGGGTAACAATGACAGGTTTGTTGTTTTGAGACAACCAAATTCCTACAATGGGCATTGTGCACGCACAGGTGAAATTGTGTAATCAAGAAGTCATGGAACTGCACAGAATGAGGTGCCTCAATCAGACAGGTTAAATCAGTCGAAGGTGTTGATTTAGTTTTGATCTGACTTCCACTGCTGTTCAGAACTGGGACGTCTGCCAGGACTGCAAGCAGTTATTTAAGCTTAATGCTTACAGGCTTTATGATGCAGATGTCTAAGTACCATAGACGACTGAACAAAGGCTTGCTTTTTGCTCACTGATAATGTTATTCAACTGCATGTGTACACATTGTCACATATCTGGAAAGTCTTATACCTATTGGTTTATCAGGTGCATTGTTCAAATTCAAAGACGTAAAAAGAGTCTTGCTACACCTACCTCTACCTCATCGGTGCTGCTCAGCCACCGGACAAGGGCCAAAAGTTCATTTCTAAGAGGGTTTCTATCAACACCTGCCCTCAAAGATCATTTTTTAAGAGTCTAAACTGCCTAAAAATACATTTAAAAAAGTCAAATTGATGGTTTTGAATACCTTGTTATCCTGGAAAATCATTTTCAAGTAACCTTGTATTGAAGTAAAATCTATGACTTTTGAGTGGGTGGTGTTGATCAAAAAGGGGAGACTGTTAAGTCTTGGTGTCCTCGCGGTTCAGACTTCTTATTGATTTTTAGAAATGTCAAAGTAAAATTCACTAACTTTTCCTTTTCAGATCACTATTTTTTGAAGTCAAAGGTACAAAGGTTTATTTGTATTGATTTTGCCACATATGATGACATAATGGTTCACTTAAATACTTGCAAACCGCACATAGAAGCCATTTGTTCCACAGTACATTTGGGTCTATCTAAAGGGTAACATTTCACCCTTTGCGTGCACTTTGTGAATTAGATGGTTTCTATTTGGCTAGATTCAGCAGTCTCAAAAGAAAGACAATCGTGTCAGTGAACGAGGCCCAGAGTCTTTCTTGAAGCTGCCACTAGGAGCTGCCAGAGAGAAAATGATCACTTCTTAGATGATCCATGCTTTGAATATACTTCTACTTCTTGATTGTCACGCCTAGATCCCTAGAAAATGACATCATCCTGGTTATCCCCCTCAACCATCTCTTTTTGCCTGCATCATGTTTCTGCTCTTTTGACAATCATCATCATGAAATGTGTGATTCATTAAGATGGAAAAACTACACAGCTCCCACTTTAATACATTTCATGCAAGATTCTGTTGATCCTCGAGTCATCAAAGCCAAACTTAGAGACTGCAGAATAACATTAGCAGTTGTGTGTGTTGTATTCTTGCTTGAAAGTTCAAGATGAGGCGCAGCTTGTGAAACTGAAACGGGTGAGCGTTGTGAATTTCTAAATAAAGGTGCATGTTGACCTAATAATGTACACCAATGTTTTGACTTTCCAATGATTTGATTTAATTTTTGATTAGGTATTGTAAAAGTCACAGCTAAGGTACACTTAAGTCAGTGGTGTCCAAACTTTTTTTCTTGTGGACCAAAATTGTCGTGTTAGAATTACTTACAGGCCACAGTTTTTTTCTTCTTTTTTTTTTTTTTAAATGTAAAATAATATTGTAAGAAACTTTTTGTATTTTGACCTCTTCAAACACACATCACAATCAAAAGGCTTGCTCGCTGTTTTTTTATTTGTTTTTCTCAGAATCAAACCTGTGACATGGTTAACTTTTTTGTAAAAGCTTTCTGTAGTTAGCTCAGGTTACTAAAGGGTTAAAAAACAGTCTGCTTGTTTGCAAAGATTATGCAAAGGTTCCTTTTCATAGTTAACTAAAAATGTGGAAAATAGCTGTTTAAAAAAATAAAGAAAAACATAAATTTTGCTGAAAAAATTCTATTTTAGGAACACATTTCAGCCCTTGCTAACATGGCCAAAATCGTCTTATTCTTCGATTGAAGTCGTGGCCCGCAAAAAATCCCCTCAAGTTCTGCAAATGGCCCTCTGGCCGCACTTTGGACACCCCTGACTTAAGTGAATGTAGTGGCTTACATTATACACAAAGAATGTCAAAATTTCAAGACAGTATTCAGAGTTAAAATTAAACAAACTGAAACTACACAGGATGTCACACAAAGGAGCGGCCACATACCACTACATATTTTAGTATTTTCATCTTGGTTTGAGGATATGAAACTTGACTAATGTTTACTTATTGGTTAAGAGAAAAAAAACTTCCGCTATGCTGATTAAACTCCCCTCCCCAAATCAAAAGTTTTTGGTGGGGGCTACTTGGCAGGTGGGCTCTGTCAAATATAAGCTGCTTTCACAATTCTCTGTCCAGAACTTAGGAGGGAAGACATTCAACTAAAAGCAACAAGATGATGGCCTCTCTCAAGATCGCTGTGTTTCTCTTCATTTGTCTTGAAGGCTTTGGTGAGACATAACATAAATTAAAAAACGGATGGTAAAAGAATTTAGCAATTTCATTGAAAATGTATTCATTGTAAAAATGTCAACCTGCAGCTCTGACTTCCGCTTTTAATGGCCGTGATGGTTTGCAGGATGTTCCACCTGCCATGGCAGCAGTAAGTGAAACATTTTTGATTTCTTAAATTAGAATAATATATGAGGTACAGTTCACAATAGATGTGTGTTTAACATACTGATAAAGCCATTAAACATAATTTCACATATCAGCACATGAAAATAATACATGTGTGAAATTCAAGGACTGCCCGGATGAAATACTGACGGATGTGTTTGAAGCATGAGCAGTAATTAGTGTTTCACTGTTTGCTGCTGCTGGTGGTTGAGCTACTTTTAACTACAGTATACTACAGTTACAGGTATATTAGGAAAGGTTATGGATGGACACCACTCAGTTGTGGACAATTTAAGACACACCAGAAAGGAATCTAGAATTGAAAACAATGGTAAAAGTTGGAATCTTGGTTAAATGTGTCTTTCAATGTCAAATATTTAACTTTTGGGAGTGCAATCCCCTTTAAACTGTGCTGCCGTTAAAGGGATACTTCACCCATTTACATGAAGCTTTGTATCATTAGAAACATGGTAGTCGTGTTGAATGGTCGTGAATCCAACCCTCATTTTGCCCTGAGACGAGAAAAATATGTTTTTCTTTGCTTGAAAGTTTTCTTCATGTGATGCAAAAAGCGTCATATTGCATCACATGAAGAAAACTTCCAGGCAAAGAAAAACATATTTGATGGATGGATTCACGACCATTCAACACTACTACCATGTTTCTAATGATACAAAGCTTCATGCAAATGGATGAAGTATCCCTTTAAGTAGGGCTTGACTTAGAAAGAAGCATCTTGAGTATTTGAAGTATAGTTATAGTGCATCAAAAAAAAAAAAAAAAAGCCGACTAGAATAACAGTGAAGTTGATTACCCCCACTGCTATTTTAAAGCAATATGACAGTAGTGATAGGAGCAGTATGATACTTTCATACAGGGGTTTTTTGAGACACACTACAGTTAATTTTACTTAACCAAACTGAAAGTTACAGAACTCGTGTTGACTCCTTTCTGAGAAAACTGAGATTTGCATTTCTTGAAAATCAGGAAGTATTTAAATACTTCCACTTCATGATAAACAATCATACATAAACCTCACACTCATCCTCTAATTTTGATTTGAGTAGAGAAGAACTGAGGCAGAAAGAAGTTTACTCTTCTGAAAAATGTTGAAAAATAAAGATTTCAAACCCTGTCCAAGTAGTTCCCTTTTGTTACTCATGCATTAACAGATAAGTATGAAGGATTTTATGAGTTAACGGGTTTAAGTTATCTTTTTTTTTTTTTTTTGAACCACCACTTTTTATTCTATATTCATATTTATACACAGCTTTTGTAAACAGCTTATATAAACAACAAGTATAAATGTTCAAGGCAAAGCGTCAACAATTTGAAAAAATCATAATATAAAAATAAAAAGAAAACATTTAAAAACATGAAACATACAGTTCGGCAAATTAAATAAAATCCTAATCATGGCATCATCTACACCCACAAAAAGAGGAAATCCTCGATTTGGTCCAAGGAGGGTTACTGTCACAGTCACCTATTACAAGGTGCAAAAAGGGGTTGCAAAACATGCCAGGGCAAGCAGTCCTTATACATCACAACATTCCATTATGTATAATTCAAACAGACAATTCTCCCAAGCAGTCACGTCAATTTGAGGCAGGCAATGACAGGGGTCCACAAATTCATAAACAATTCCAACTTTAAGTGTAGTTTTGCTGTTATTTTTTCCATTAAGTACACTTTCTTTAACCTTTCTCTCCATTGGAGAGGGGTGGGAGGTAGTGGGTTGAGCCAGGAAACAGTTATCATTTTCCTTGCCACTAGTAGCAGGATATGTAGTAAACGAGCCTGTTTTGGGTTTAAGTTATCTTAATCATGTGACATTAACTTTACAGAATGGAGACATCTGCAAGGACTGTACCCAAATATTTGAACTTCTTGCTGACCTCTTTTCCAATGCAGACCTCCAGGTGAGTACAATAGTCGATCCAACAGTAAACACGTTCTTTGAGATTGAGATTTGCTCACAGATGTTATTGTTACAGTGAATAACCATATCCTCAAAGCAAGATTAAAATACCTACTGTGCTATCTGAAGTGCTTACTAAGACCTGTGGCTGCAGTTTACAATAAAATACATACATATAAAAAGTTTGAAATTCCAGCACTTATCCAACTGCTCTTTTATCAGCTTAAAAACAATATGCATATCCAGACGTGCTAATGTTTTGCACACTCATGTACACAGTTAAAATCACAGATATGAAAAGATAAAGTTCATTGTGAAATTGAGCTACCAGCCACTTCCTGTTTTTTGTCTTAAAAGGGGAAGTAGAATGTCTTTGTAATTTTCATTGCTTATCTGACATCAAAGATTCTCCAGAACTAGACTAAATTATACAGAACTGCTCAGAGCTGAACTGAAAGGGGTGTGGACTAGCGCGACGGTCATATCAACATATTACATTATTACATTTAGTTTAAAACGTTTTCCTACTAAAATGCTGTGAACAATAAACTATTAATTTATATTAATAATCTGATTGAGATACCTACAAACATCCATCTACTAAATAATAAAACCTTGAATGCTTGATGCAGGTTTTCAGCTGCTACTCTTTATTGATCAAAGTTGTTAATAGTGTTGTCTATGTGTAGCATACAGTTGTTTGTCATCCCTAATCCCAACACGTCCTATCCGCAAATTAAAAGACTATGTATAATTTAGATAGTCAGGAAATACTGTAGCTGTGTTCTTTTTCAAATAGCATCAACATGAGAAGTAAAACTATTCACTCAATCAGCTTACTTTCTATTTTTTATTTTTAAGGAAGAGGGAATTAACCCAGATGCGTCTCATAAACATCACGATCAGTCGTTGATTTGCAGGAGTTTAGATCTGTGAAGTCGAAATTACACCAACACATCAATAACTGGCCCATTGTCTAGATTGTAGAGGACATGGTTTGATTACTAAAGCCTACAGCTGATACAGCGCTTTACGAACAGAAAAAGATCATGGATGCCATTGACAATATGTGTGACCACCTGCCTGGACCACCTGGTACTGCCAAGCTCTGCAAAGACGAGGTTCAGAAGATACTCCCAGTGGCCATCAACTTCATTACTGCGGTCGTTGTAAGTCACATGCTGAACATGTCCTATTGGTTTATCAAATAAAGGTGTAAAACAAATTTTCCTGTATTTTTCTCTGTGTACCTGATCCATCTGAAAGGTCTCTTTTCAGTATAACACACTATATATTTCTTCTCTTTATATCTGTAGAAACCTGCAGAGATCTGCAAAATCATTGGTCTCTGTGGCTCCAGTTACAAGCAGGAGATGATCAGCTATTTCAAGGAAGCCATTCAGGCTCCTGTGACCGGTGAAAATGTACATGTCAAACTCAAGGAGTTTAAAAGATTGCAAAAAAAATAAAAAATGTAAAGAGTAAAAGCTCAACTTTGATCTGTGTGCTTTCCTCCCTCTCGTTTGTCTTTCAATCAGGGGAAGCCGTCAAAAGAATGCTCCTTCTGCATTTTTCTTCTCAAGACTTTTGAGGACATGCTGCCTAAACAAAGGACTGAGGTAAGCAGCAATGGGACTCACACATGCCCGTTATCAAACAGGGTACATCTCTTCATTCTGCACATCCACAAACGCAGCCTTTTAAACAGCCTAAATGCCACCAGCCAGCACTGCAGACTTTTTGAAAAAGTCATGCTCACCAATGTCTCTGTTTTATCTGCAGGACGCTGTGATCAAGCTGCTGGAGGAGATTTGTCACATTTTGCCCGCAGCCTACCAAGGTCAGTGTGAGACTGTTGTCAGCAAATTCACCAAGACAGTGCTGGACGCCATCCTGGGCTACGCCACACCTCAGGCCATTTGCGCTCTACTCCACATGTGTGACGGGCAGGAGGCTTCTGTTGTGGGTCAGTTTTTCAATCACTTCTTTTGTTCTACTTGTCAAAAAAGGAAAAACAGACAACCAAATAACAATGTCTCCATTCTAAGAATTAGTACCCAAGAAGTAAAACTGTACAAAAAAGTAAGTTGGAAAGGCCCGAGAAGTGTTAAAGCTAGTTAAACAAGTTCAACCTGTTTGACATGTTTAACATGCGTCTCTGTGAGGAATTATTTGAAAAGTCAAATTATTTAAACTATTTATTGAACCTTATTCAGCAGCTGAAACCAGCAGGTGTTTATGGTATAAATAATGACCAATCAGTTTTTACATGATTTATGTCCAGTAAAATAAATGTGTCTTTTTCCCTATTAGACCCATGCACTCTGATAACATACAGCTGCAAAGACATCAAGACTGCCCTCCAATGTGGAGTAAGTAAAAAACAAACAAAAAAACATCCAAATATCAACTTGTGAAAAACATAAATTATCAGTAGTGATGACGTCTGACTCATTGACTTTTCATTTCAGACTGTGTTCTACTGTCAGAAATTTGCCTGGAAGCCTCTCAACACCAACACCATTTAAAATGTTACGGTAGGAGGAATTGTATTAGTTTATGTGTGAATCTAAATCATGATTTGTAAAAGATAATGCTGTTTACATTCAGAAATGTCTTAAATGTATTTTTCCAGGGTGGATTGAAAAGGGCAAGTCAACGTGGATGAATCAGATCCGTCAACCAACAAATATTTAACCGCTTTAAACCTGTGATGTTTTTCTGATGGGATTTCTTCAGCTGCTGATTTGATATGTTACTGCATTTTGTTTATCTACATACCGTCTGCACTGAGTGAGGAAAACAAGGACTTAAGTTTGACAAAAGGAATAATTAAACTTCAGAAATGAATGAAATATTGAACAGATATGACAGCTTAACTGTAGAATCGGGGACTTAAGTAATCATCATGAATGTAATAGCAATAGTTCTGCTTGCTTCACACAATTTTTGTTTTTGTAATACTTCACTGTCCAACAGTCCATATATAAAGTTTCATGGCCTGATTTAATGAGAATTCTTCATCTAATATTTTATTCAGAGGACTACAGACGAACTACCTGAATAAAATGTGCAAACAGTTGGGGTTTGAGAAAAAAACCAAAAAAAACAATTACAAGCACTTAATATGTGCTTGTAATATACAAGTGTGTAGAAGGTCAAATCACAATTTTCCATGACTAAAAAGTGTATGACTTTGTACAAAGGGTTTTTCACAGTTAGTCACACTGCTGGTAAACACACTGAGAACAGTATGGAAACGAGAAGAGAAACAAATGTGATGGTTTTATGTGACTTATTTTCAACACCTGAGGAAGTGATCCTGTTAGCCCACGTTCACCATAATCTTCAACGTTTTGTCACGAGTCGTTACATAAACGTACTCAGGATATGCATGTTTTGTGTAATAAGGATCAGAAGATACACAAATCCAGCTGGAGAGAACACAGAGGAGACTGAACTTTATTTGACGGTTTGAAAGAGAAATTCAACAACAAACAGAGTCCTTTGATTTGAATCACTGAATAGCGAACGTGTAAATCGAAGGACAGAAACAAGGGGAGGATGCTAGATGGGAGTGGGTCAGGGTCAACAAGTTGAGGAGTACGTTTTGAGGGAAGTGGGTTAAAGAAGGCACTTTTCCACAAATCAGCCACCACACTGACAGACTCACTTCCAGTTCTTCAAAACTATCTAGAACAGAAAAAAAAACCCTCACAGGAGACAATGTAAACAGGCTGGTTTCTCTGTACAACACCAACCAATCAAATGTCTCCTGTGGGTCGAGTGAGAGGATGCAAACCTTTTGTCCATAATAATCTGTGGGAGAATATGTAAAGTCAAGTTTCATATCCTCGATGAAGGAGGATAAAAAGAGGGGCCTTGGATAACCTTTAGCCGAGTAGAAAACAAAGGAGTGTAATACATCAGTAAACAGTGCCACCTAGCTGCGTGACTCGACGCATTAACGACACAGCTCCAGCTAGGTTCAAGCTACGGTGTCCTCATTTCACTCAGGCTTGCAGTGAAGATTGTCAAAGTAGATGTGCAACTGGAGAAGCATCAAAGGCCAATACTGCGCGTCTAAGTCTCACCTAACAAAACGTTTCCTCAATGTGTCTGCATCAAAGCTTACTCCATAAACCTGCCTAAAAACAAAAAAGAAACAAGGACGAGGCAAAGCCTCATACATTTAAAACAAATTCATGTCAGACTTGTGTTGATGGAATTTGTTTTGAAGTATGAATAGGCTTGTTTTTTTGTTGTTTTTTTTAAAAATAAATTAAGAAAAAAAAGAACCTCTTCAACAACAAACAGTTCAAACGATTGCACATATAACACGTTTTGGTGACTATGTGCTCAGCATTTCTAGTGAAACATTCAAACTCCACAAGTAACATCTGATCTGATCATAACAGCTGATCCCAAGTCGTTCATGTAACAAAATTAAAAAAAACACTCAGCTGAGAAGATGTGAACAGTAGTACCGTGTCTCACATTCAATAAGCAGCCTGTTAGCTCTTTGTCTTGGTCATCTGCGCTCCGTTCGTGTGAGTCAGAGAAGCCCAAATATGTGCAAACACATTTTTCTCCTGGCTCAACCTTAGTGTAAATTCTCTGAAGTAGTAACTGTGGATAAAGGCACTCCCTCCCCAGAGGTGACAGAGCCCGGGTTTCTCTGTAGCTACACCCAGCATCAGCCTCAGGAGAGGGGAGAAGTGTATCACCTACTCGTCTTGCTTTAAGTAGAAATTTGACACAGCTATCACCTGGAACATTCACAATGGCATTTAAACTAACAAGGTCATTTACAAAAATTGCAGTGGTTCCACAGTGCAGCCCAACATGACCACAGGATCAATAGCAGCTTCTGACTTCTCTGTAAAACGTCAGAACTCAAGTGGCCTGAAGGGACGGCACGCGTAAGGAAACGAGTCGATTTCTTTTTTCACACTGTACAAGCACTGCGAGATATTTTCTTACAAAACGCAGTCAATGGTGGGTCATACTCACATGGTCCTTTAGGAAATCTCCTTTAAATATTTCATGTTTTTAATTTAATATCTTGGCATCTGACATACTATTGTTTTGTCCTTGAACTGTGAAGAATACTTGTAAGTGGAGGAAGGTCAGTTTATCGTGTAGGAGAGGCTTTGGTGACATGATTGTGTGTGTGAGGAGAACGAAGAGGGAGGTGGAAGAGTAAGGAAAGCAAAGAGTAGAGAGCAAAAGGAAACAGGTTTCTCTGTAGTACACCTGCATGAACATGAGAGAATGGGTTCAGAATTTCAGCGTCTTGGGCACCTCCCATGAAAAGACGTCACGACCAAAGTGCCCGTAAGCTGCTGTGCGCTGGTAGATGGGCTTCCTCAGGTCAAGATCCCTGCGACAGGTATTAAAAAAATATAATTACATTTAATATAATGGTGGGGTTTGATTGTTTGTAAGAAGAAAACTCAAAAATCGAACAACGCAGGATACCTCACGATTACTCCTGGACGGAGGTCAAAGTTCCTCATAACGATGTCCAGCAGCTCCTTTTCGCTCTTCTGCGACGTCCCGTAGTGGAAGATTGAGATAGACAGCGGGTGTGCGACTCCGATTGCATAGGATACCTAAACCATCGATACACACCATCAAAAAGGTTTCGCTGGGACAGATGATACATCTCAAATGTTGAAAGCACTGCATCATATCGGCTTGTTTCTTTTTTTTTCAACGTTAAAAAAAAAAAAAAAAAAAAAAAAAAAGGTTTCATTCCAGAAAAATGTTTACATAAATAAAGTCTTGGACATTAAAAAGGTGAAACATATCCCATGACTGTATGGATGCAAGTATCCCTTTCATCCTGACACATTGTAATAGTGTTAGTTTGTTACACATTACTCATTGAGAATTATTTTTTAACTATCCTGCTATTATTTACTACTATTTATAGTAACTATCCTGAAGTCTTCATTGAGTTAAGTCTTAAATTCTCCAAAGTGTACATTTAGGAAACATCAAGGTTAACACTGAAATATTGTAAGCTCACCTGGACCAACACCCGCCTGCATAGCCCAGCTTTCACCAGAGATTTAGCCACCCAGCGTGCAGCATAGGCAGCAGAGCGATCCACCTTTGTGTAGTCCTTCCCTGAAAATGCTCCGCCTCCGTGTGCACCCCAACCCCCGTAAGTATCCACGATGATCTTCCGGCCGGTCAGACCAGCATCACCCTGTCCGAATGACACAGGCCTTTGAGATCAATTCTTTCAAGCTTTAAAAGAAGCACTGAATGGACCACCAGGGTCCGAAGACTTGAAATAAACCCCCTAACAACGTGTCATCTTGTACGTTTTCTGTGTGGGTAAGCAAAATCACAGACGTTACCGATGTTGTTATCTCACCTGCGGTCCACCGATGACAAAGCGTCCGCTGGGCTGCAGGTGATATATGGTTTCATCGTCCAGGTATCCACTGGGAATGACAGCTTTCACCACCTGCTCCTTCAGACAGTGGATCATGTCGTCCAACACCACAGTCTCATCGTGCTGCACAGAGACCACGACCGTGTGGACGCGCAGCGGCACCATGGCGCCTCGATCCTGCCTGTACTGAACAGTCACCTGAGGAGAAAACAAACAGCTGAGTATAAGCTTTGAAAAAGCAAGCAGAGTGGAAGAGATCATTCACAGTTCCACCTCATATTTGTTTAACCTCCAGGGATACAGAGTCTGATACAAAGGCAGAAGAGTTAGTGGAAAAGAAATGCTGCCTTAAGCAATGTTAAGATGTCATATTAATAAAGTTAAGTTAAAAACAATGAACCCAACCTGAGAACACACCCCATGTGCAGAGGCTATAATCCTCTTTGCAGCAGCTGTGGGTTTGAATCCAACCATGGCCCTTTGCTGCATCCCCCCCCCCCCAACACTTCCTGTCTCTCTTCAGCTGTCCTTTCTAATAGAGGCTAACATAGTTGACTCAAAGGTGTCATTTCCTCACTGATGTTAACTGCAAACATTCTATGATTCCTTTTTGCCTTCTTTAGAAGTAATCTAAGGGCAAGGACCACTTCATCCTTTTAAGCTTCTCAGATTGAAGGATTTAGGTTTTACTCTGGGCTTTAAGAAAGTGAGTTTTGCAATTTCCTTCTTTTTTTTTAAGACGCCCTTTTCCATTAGTCAAAGGAACTACAAATGATTCACTATTAAATGTTAATAATCTTTGAGGGAACATACCTGCGTTTTGGAATCAGGTCGGAGCCACGGTAGTGTTCTGTCACGCCGCAATTCAGCCATCTTGGCATTGAGCTTGTGAGCCAGAACAATTGTGAGGGGCATACACTCTTCTGTCTCATCAGTGGCATACCCAAACATCAGACCCTATGAGAGTTTGAGTGACAAATCATCACAGCACTGTACAGGTTAAAAGGAAATTCAAAGACATTTCTGGCACCCAGCTGGGGGTCAAACGGTCATCAAGGTATGATCTCTCCAACCTGGTCGCCGGCTCCCACGTCCTCTTCTTTTCGATCGAGGTGAACGCCCTGTGCAATGTCAGGGGACTGCTGCTCCAACGCCACCAGCACATTGCAGGTTTTAAAGTCAAAACCTGTAAAGCATAACGAGGGACCTTTATCACGCCTGAATGAGGTTCAGTTAAAAATCTCTGGCATTCTTTTTTTTTTTTTTTTTTCGAAGCTCAAAAGAACAATATCTTTCTGTATCTTTCAAGGGACCGGTCTGGTTCAGTGATTCAATATTAAGGTCAGGAATCATCACTTAGTCACCATATAGGGAAATAAACAACAAGTTCAGAGACCACTCACATGATCAATCACAAACTTAACTCATCTGTTTTTTAAATTAACACCACAAACTACAGTGACTTTCACTGTGTAGTACAGTGGGCTTGTCTTGAACTGTTTGGTACAGAAAGTTAAGTAAGGTAAGAAACAGTAGACATAAGCCATTTTCACAAATGCACTCCTTAAAATATCCAGATCATTTCAGTAGGACTGTTCCGGTTATTGTGCTGACCTGGCTGTTCACACACATAATGAAACCGTTTTGATGATTTGAAAAGTAAACATCTTACCTCTCTCTGGAACAACCGGCCCTGAACAATGCTGAGCTTTGAATGTATTATGAGTGTTTTAAAATGCTCAAACAGGAATACACTCAAGCTTTTATGACTGTACCTTTGGAGGAGTCATCATAACCGATGTGTCTGATAGTGTCCCTCACAACCTTCTGGTAGTCCACGTTGGCCCTAGAGGTGATCTCCCCTGCTAGCAGGATCATCCCCGTCTTAGCAACAGTCTCTGAGGACACGAGGACATTAAGTGTAAAGGATGACAGTCGGACTGAGCATTTCAGGCCTTTAAATACAAGCAGATTAATGGAAATTACTTTACAATGTAGAAGGTTGAAGTGTCAAGTCCAGTCTTTTTTTCTCTCTTTTTTTTCCTTCAAAATTGTAAAACATGAAAGGAACAGGAAACATTCCAACCAACATTGTACAACCAAAAGTTAAGAAATTTTATATATATATATATAAATATTGAATTTCATACGACCAAAATATTTGATTAACCAAGGGGTGGAGTTCTATAAACATGAAACGTATATAATGCATAAACCACAGCTTGCTTACATGTATTACATATATGTGTGTTAATATAGCTCCGACTACAAATGGAAACAACACTTCGCATCCTGAAAATCCAGACACTGTGTGCCGACCCTTTGTATGTAAAACCTGTAAATAGAGATCAGGGACTCCAACTTCTTAGTGGAAAATTTCTTCTCTTATTTTCAGTGACTATAAAGCTTCAAGTACAAGTTGGTTGAAATGAGGTAATACATCACATGAACAACATGATACTTCAGAAAAAAACCCCAATCTGAATCGGGAAAACAAAACATGCTTTAAGTTTACAACATGGACCTCACCACTGTTTAGCATCATGCCCTTCTTTCACATGCATGTCCCAACCATTGATAAGAAGCAAAGGCCAGCTGCTGTAGTTTCACTGGTTTGCCGTAGACTTACCACATGCTACTTTGGCATCAGGGTCTTGTCTAAGGTGAGCATCCAAGACAGCATCACTGATTTGGTCGCAGATCTTATCTGAGGAGGAGCACAGATATATTTGGAGATGTCTTTCAAAAATACTTCATTAAAAACCGGAGGGTTGCCGGTTCAAGTCCCTGCATTGACCAAGTCCGGAAATTGGTTTGGTAGCTGGAGAGGTGCCAGTCCACTTCCTGAGCAGACCTCTCCATTGATGCATGTCACTAGGATCCTGTTTGTGCATGAGTGTGTATTTCAGCCTGTGTGTGTTCATGTTCTTTAAAAAGAGTGTAAACCGAATTTCCCCTTGTGGGATTAATAAAGCATAAATTATAATACATTTTTACACTAAATTACGGTAAACATTTTAAATAAAGTGTTTTAACCTCATTGGAAATTTGTGACAATTTCTGGCTTATTCCTTTATTTTGAAGAGCTCAAAGTTTGAAATAGTTTATGTGTCGTCGTCGTCGTCGTCGTCACCCCCCCCCCCCCCCCCCCCAGTATTTCCACTCACATTGTTAAAACTGGTTTGGCAGCAGATCAAAGACTGGACTGAATGACTGAAGCATTTCAGATGTATGAAGGACAATTTGACCCCCCTCCGTAAATTGACAAGGAAACACTTCTAGCTCATTATCAGTAGAGATCGACAGTATGTAGGTAGTTCTAGAGTGCCCTGTAATTATAAAGCATGTAGATGGACTTCATTACATCCACTGCTGAGCTGCAGCCCCTGCAGTACCTATATTTAGGACTACTGCTAAGCCTATTATCTGTTGCAATGGAGGGGCACCCACTGCCCCAATGTAAGAAACTCTACATTTTAATTATTATTATTATTATTTTTTTACAAATAAATGATGCTTAGTTTAAAGCTAAATAGGTGAACATTGATTAAATAAAGACTATACAATATGAGTTAGAGTAACCCTTGCAGTTAATATCACAGATGATGGGCACTTCTGACATCATTGCACAACTATAACAAACAGCTGTCAACATCAAACTCTTTATTTGTACGTTTGTCTTTTCTCTTACAGGCTAAACAATAACTTGTTTACCTGGTGAGTCACAGTAAGCTTAGGTGATGCCACATGGTAGCTAGTAATCCTGTCTAAATTAACAGTAAACTAACCACATTGTTGAAAAAAGATGTGCATGTTTCTGTAGTATAAGATTGTGTGGACGCATAACTAGAACCGTGTAAGTAAAAGAAATAAATACCATGTGGAGCTCAGTGTGACTGACAGGCACGAGCAGTCCCAGCTAACGACATGTTAGCTTTCAGAGCTAGCCGCCGTGTTGTTAGCATGCAGCCGCAACTTTTCTCCAAATAAAATCCCACAACACGCCGTTTTATAAACACGTTTGTGGATCTTTAAGGGATATTAGTTCAATAATGAGCAGTCTGCTCCTGTTACACCGCATGGACACGCTCACTGCCTGTATTGTTAAAGGTCCAAAGAGAATGAATGGTCCAGTACGGATAGAAACAGTAACACCACATGACCTTGTTTTATATGCTAACAGAATGCTATTTGTTATGGTACGATGGGAAACTACCTCCATGTTAAAAACCTACCAGGGTGTCCTTCACCGACCGACTCAGATGTGAAGAGGAAGCAGTCTTCATCAATTAGCGAGTTGCTATGGAAACCGTTCAGCTGGCCGTTCATTTTCCCCTCTAAATAAACTGTTAGCTTACAAGCTAAGTTCAGATACACCTACTTCTTCACCTCAGACTCTAGCTCAGAAGGCGACCACGCTGCTTCTGGTTTGGCTTGGTTGGATGAAAGGCAGAGTAGCTCAGGCAGCTGCTGTTATCCGCCTGTATGGAACTTGTTCTTATTTATAGGTATTTAAGTTATTTCCTTGCAGCCAATGTTGATGTTAAGCACAGACCATGTGGTGCACGTGGGCGTGCTCTAATTGTCCTCGAGGTTAAATGGCCTGCTTGAAGAAGTGACGCAATATTGACTTTTAACAGCGTAAATACTGTTTTCTTCTTTATTTAAATTAAGCCATTTCAATTGGCGATACAATAAAGTATGTACATTATTTATGATAAGGGAATATTAAAAGGCTGTGAAAGCATGAATTACTGTGTTTCTCTGACTTAAGGGATTTGTTAGAGGCCCAAATAGGTGTTTATTCATTTTCAGGAATTAAAGAGATTTTCACAGGCTATATAAAAATAGTATTTCTCTAAGGCTATTTGAGGACGTATTCTTGGCCTACAGGTGCACATTTTGTTTATCCAGCAAACTTAAAACATACAAAGTGATTTACACGTGCAAAGAAAGGGCTTCTAAAAATGAATGGACTTGTTTTAATGAATAAAAATGAAAAAAATCAGAATAGTTACAACTAGAAAAGAATTAAGGTTGGGAAAGTATTTTGGAGGCTATATATTTTACCTTATCATTCAGAGGCTTGGTTTAACAGGAACAACATGAAGTGCTGCTCTTTGACAAGACATTTGAGGGAAATGTTTGTAGGTCTTAAACATTCATTCATTTAAGGGACTTAAACATGTATTATTAACCAAATTTCTTAAATTCTAAAATTTGGGGGGGATATTTTGTCATTAGAAAACATTAAAGTCGGTTGTATTTCATTTAAGGGATTTCAGAGGGCTGAAAGGAAGAAAGTACTGTATAGTGTGCCCCCAGTTTAAAAAAAAAACTGTTTTTAGGTTGTCAGTGTTTTCTTGTTGTTTTTAACTGCTCTTTAGTTGGCTTTGTGATAGAGTGCAGGCTGACCATTAAGACCACTCACATATTTTTGGCAAGAAAAGCTGTTTTAGAGGTATTCCTATATGTTTTGTAACACTGGGTGGATATTAGGTTTATGGATACACTGAGATTGTTATTCTTTTTTTAAGGTGACAAACAATATATATTGACTTATATATTAATTGTAAATACATGTGAGCATTTAAAGTCATCAAAGAAAGTGAAAGGTTTACATCTACCTACTCCTTTTCGAACACTCTTCTCTTTTTTTTATCTTATTTTCATTTTTGGTTTGGAAGAAAGTCTTTCATTCATTCATTTAACTTTCAGCAGCCAGTTACATTTTAAAATGTACATGGGATCAAATGGATTTTTTTGACAGCACATGAGAAAAAAACAACCCAGATGATATTATGCGTCTGCAGCTTGTTTTACCTCTTCATCCTGTGTCTGTCTTTGGTTTAGGGCCTACTTGATAATCCAAAGAGTGATTATCTTGATTACAAACATGGGGGGTGCACACAACTCAAGCCCTTCTTGTTCTTGATTTCATGCATGGCGAGCTTATTTGTATCTGCTTGTGTCTGTATCAAAGTCTCAAATACTCATTATGTGAAAAAATACGTAGAAAATAAGTCTCTGTACACACTTCCAACACAAATATTCTTCCTGACAGTTTGAAACAGTGTTTGTCTAATAAACAGTATGAAGTAAGTTTGTTCTTGTTTTATTTGCACACTCACACAGTTACACAACACTGTTGCCTTGAAGCAAAATAACCACATTAGCCTAAACATCCATTCATAAAACTCTATAGAAGAGGGACTGTATTCACAAAGCTGCTGAGAACAAGAGCATTAATCTAAGATTACCATTCAAGTCACATAATCGTACACACATTTTAGATTGGCCAATAGGTAGAAATGCTCTATCTCTCTGTTTGGATACTTTTATTAATTTATGAATACAGACCAAGAACTATAGAGGGAACATTTCAAAACCATCATCTAGTAAATGCAAGTTTCACATATTTATGTCGTGACACAGAGGTCTAAATCAACACACGCACGCACGCACACACACACAATGCGGGGTCCTTATTTTAACACGAGACTGTTTACATGGATCCTTATTGCTAACAATAAAACTGACCACATGTCCATCACAGGTTTACTCTGACTTTGGTTTCACATTCAATATGTTTGTTTACGTATAGCATATGAGTCTATAAAAGCACTTGTAATCAGGAGTCTGGATACATCTGTGACTCCCTGATACACACAGTGTATGCGATTGTGATGATGGTAGATTCAGAAACAGAGAACTGCAGGGCTACAACGCGGAATGTTTGCAAACGACATTAGAAGTCTTTAAATGTGCTGTTTCTACGAGCACACCGACTCTGTGAGATCAGAATCCTAATGCATGGATATTGCAGTTGTTCTCCTTGTTCAGCACCTCTTTTTTTTTTTTTTTTTTTTTTTTTTAAACCTGGTTCCTATTTTTTCATATTTTGGAGACTCCTTGACAAATAAAAACAACAAAGTCTCGATGCCTTAAATTGCATCATCTAGCAGACAGAAAACAGGCCCTAATGGCTGGTACAACATCTGTTTGGGGAAATGTGCAAACTCTCAATATATTCACTTTAAGTCTTTTTCTTTTTGCCATAGAAAGGCTCATATAGTCTGACTAAATTACAGAGAGAATCCCTACAGAGACTAATCATTTTGTGACATTATAAGGAAATATTTCTAAGACCAAAAACAACTGTTAAAAACTTCTTTCGAAGCCACCAGACTGCACTGATAAAAAAACAAAAAACATCTCTTGCTTGCAGAAGACTGGTTCCTGGTCTTCGGCTGCCTTTATTGATTCGTTTGTTTGTTTGTGGGACTTGAGGTCATTTTAAATAGTTATCACGTCACTAGCACAATATCTTCATAACTCGACAAACCAATGAAGGCAGGGATGACTAGGAGGTCTAACTTTCCGCCCAAATAAAATGATTTGTTAACTTGAGTCCAGAGGCTTTGAAGAGAGCGATGTAGCGACTGTTTCCTGTTTGAAAAAAGACATGTAACGCTTGACAAAAGGTTGAATTCTGTAGGGATGCTTTTTGTGACATTGTAAAACACATACAATAACAATCTTTGCATCTCAGTGGTAAATTAAACACTCTTTGTTGACACACTTTGATTGGGGTATGTGCCCCAAAGAAAGAAGCTGCATCCATTAAAGCCTGATTCAAGGCTGCTGGATGAAACAATCTTCTAAAGCAGTCCAAAAAATTGTATAAACCTTTCGTCATAACACCTCAAAATCTGTAAAAATAGGGCTTATGTTTAAAAATACTGTAATTCCACTTTAGTTACTGATATTCTATGCATTGTCTGTTTGTCCTGCTTTGCCTATCTGTTTGACCCCAGTGGGGCTAACCTGAGCTGGTCTGTGTTCACCTATGATGGCTGCGATGAGGGCCTCCGGTGCAGTCACCCCCCCTCCTGGAGACACAGGGCTGCGGGGGCTGAGCGGACTGATGGTGGGTGACTGAACAGTATCGGGGGAGACCAGCCGCTCCTTCTTAGCAACAGAGCATGGAGAGCGACTGTGGGTCTGTCCTTCTTTGCTGCGAGGATGGAGGCTGAGGCCCTGCAGGGAGGGGAGGGGGTTGGAGGAGAGAGACGAAACAGCGGGGCTCCGGCTGCGACGGTGACGATGGTGGTGTTTGCCGTTTTTAGGGCTAGGACTGCGGGAGCTCGGAACCAGAAGGACCAGAGTGCTGTCGTCTTCTGAGCTGACATCTGAGCTGTCAGAGCGACGACTGGTGGGGCTGTGGACCGGGATCTTGATCTATTTAGAATGAGGGATTCAAGAAAAAATTTAAATCAATACTGGGATGGATACTTTTAAAGAGGCATCTACTGCTGAGGTGAAGATAATTCAAGGGGCTTATGCACTGATGGCTGTTTGGTTGGGCAATGTATCTTATTTTGCTAATCATATGATATGCTTAACAATCAGAATCTGCACAAAGAATAGAACTCAAAACATATAATTGGAAAAAAAAGCAATATTTCCTACAGAAATGTTGTGGAATGAAAGTATAAAATAGCAGAAAAGTAAAGGAAGAATAGTAACCAATTTACATAAATGATTTTGTCCATAGAATGTTCCAAACTAAAACAAAGTGTGTTAATGCAGTCTACTCACGGAGAACTAAACATTTAAATCCTTACATCTTTAATGAGAACATTTTATAAAACTTCAAAAGGGGAAAGCTGCCAATTATTTTCAGTTGACTCTCTTAATCATTAATCCACTTGTAATTTCATCCCTAAGGAAATTTAAATGCAGTTTCCTCCATGCCTGCCTGCCTGGCCTGCATAGAGACCTGAACTCAACCCCATGAAATTACTTTGTGAAGGAGTGGAACACTGAGTGCCAGTCAACAGTGGCAGACTTCACTAATGTCAGAAAGAAGAGTAAGTCTGACTGGTAATGAAGCTGGCACCATCTGATGCAGTGTTTACGTTTTTCATATTCTTTTATATTTGTCGTGTACTATGATGCTCCTTTTTATCGTACGTCCTCTATGCATAGCTCTTGTGGCCCCTTACTATCAATTTCTTGTATTAATAATCAATAATTCTAATGTATATTTTTCCTTGCTTTGTATCACATGACCTGTCAGGTGACTTTAGAGGTTGTATATATGTGGAGGTGCGTCTCCTCACTTGTTTAGGTCTGATGAGAGGCTAGGGCCCGAATTGTCACATGTGGTGATAATTTCCATTAAATGTGACTTGTCTTAGTCTTCTTTCTGTCTTTGCTTTTTTCTTTTTGTCCAGCATCCGGCTCTCAATAATACCGATGTGCATGCTATTGGATATTTTTGTAAGACTTCCCAAATGTTAAATCTCGTGAAAAATCTTTCCTGGGAGAGGGAATGTGGTTAAAAAATGACCATGAAAGAATCAAATATTGAACAGTAACATATTGATCTAATTTTTGGATGTCCATATTCTCTTTGCCTTACATGAAACTATGAACGTATAATAATAAGCAGTGAGATACTTTCATTACCTGAATTGATGTTGACAATCCAACAATAGTGTTCATGTTGTTACTATAGTAACCCAATATGTATTCACAGTCATCTCTTGGTAAATCCTCCTCTGAAAATGTCACCTGTTGAGGAAAGGAACTTAAATAAATTGTCCCTGCTTCGCTGCCTTCACAATAAATGTGTGATTTTTAGTGTGTGAACCACCTGTGTTGTATGCTCTCCTTTGGCCCATATGTATGCCTGATAGTCTTTGTGATGTCTGAATCCCACCTGTGGAAAAGTAACAATGTTAACAGAAAATCGGCACACATTCACATAAATCCCAACGCTATGGAGCAACAATAATGACCTTGTATATTGCCACCCAGTCCCATGAGCTGCGCTGATACGTCGATGCAACAGTGAATCTGACTGTGGCGTCTGAGACTCTACTCCACTCCTTTTTGACCTGTAGCTCCACCAGAGGCACCTCCACCTTGAATGGGAACTAGAACAGGACAGTGTAGGAATTGGATTAAAAAGAAAGTTCATCGATTTGGTTACAGCGTCGACAGTGAGGAAATGTCTCACGTGGAGTGAAAACGTCGCAGAAACAGGTTTGTGGTCACTGATGGTGAAGCCCATGTGACTTCGGTACACATGCTGTGTCACTTTAGTTGCCCCACCTAACCACGAGGTCAAACCCCGCTGTAGTGCTGCATTGTGGGTAGGAACTGGGGAGCCAGTGCGACGGAGGCGCCAGAGGATTCTGTCTGTCCACGCTGGTTTCCTCTTTTTAGCACTGAAAGAAGAAAAACAAAAGAGATGGGCAGTTATAACAGGCACTGACAGTTTTACTGCTCTGAGTCTGATGGAGTGATGGACACTGGACTAACCTGGTGTCGTATGTATGAGTGCCCACATCAAACTTATATGTAGGTGGGAATTTGAGTGGACCCTCTATGAAGCCCTCCAGAATGGACTCTGTGTTTTTAGCCATGTTGAGCTGTAGAGACAAAAAGCGGAAGAAAAGGAGCTGGTGAGGGAGGGTAGTAACTGTATATTCACATCACTGGATCCAACATGTTTATCTCTATGACAGCAGGTGTTGTTAATCATACCAATCCTTTAAGGCGATAAATATACAAACACCATTCATAAAATGAGGGAACTAAGTGATAATACATTGTAAGACAGTCAAACGAATAGTGCTACAAAAGCCTTACTACACTGTGATCAAGTGCTCGGGGACATTATAAAGAAGTGTGTATGGCATCAACATCCTCTTCATACAGAAATGCTAGAGAACAAAAATGACAAAGATTTCACACATCTATGACATATCTTTTATGTCAAGTTTGAATACACAAAAGCAGTAGGGTAATATTCACATATAGGGTAGTATTCACATTTGTTGTATTCTCCAAAATGATTTTTTTACTCTCATTTTTGTTTTGTACAGATGAGTGTACAGGCAAGAATGAATTGAATTAATCCTAAGCGATGGCAAACTTGCATTTCAGCGCCCTCTGCTGCCCATGGTTGGTGATCAAAAGGAAAAGAGGTGCCCTTGTAAGTAAAAAAAAAAAAAAAAAAAAAAAAGACGTCTCACCTGATCTCGCTCCAACAGAAGAGGCAGCTTATTGCTGTCAATGGCACATTTCACCACATGGATGTCGTAGTCTTCAATACGGAAATTTAAATCGCCAAACCAAAACACCACACTGGGAAAAACAAAATGAACAAAATAAAAACCCAAACATGTCGGTTGTTAAAAACATTTAACAATGTAACAGCTTTGTCAGTATATTAAGTATTACATAAAGTATGTTATTTGAATCTCCAGACTTTCTAAAGATCAAATAACAACACTCTAAAATGGTCCCTTCAGCTCCTAAATGACACTTAAATGTTTAAATGTTGTCACTCACTCGTGGTCCAGCACACCCGTGGCCAACCCTCCTTCAAACTGCTGCTGCTGCAGGATGCTTTCGAAGTCCTCCATCCGCTGCTCCAGGTTCCTCATGTGAGCCGGCAGGTGACAGTTGAGAAAGCACACCGGGTGGCCAAATATTGTCATCCTCGCACTGACGCCACCTTTATTCCCCTGAGGAGGGAAAAAAAGGGAAAAGAGAGAGGACAGAGAGAGAAATGGGTATAAACTCTAAAGTCAGGGGAAGACAGAAGACCAGAATATTGTACTCTGGAAAAAGTACAGCTACTTGATTATATTGTACTTAAGTAGAAGTAAATTACTGGTCCAAAATAAATGAGTAAAAATAAAAAGTAATTCTTGTTCCTAATGCACTGAGAACTATGTACTTACTTTAACACTTGATGGGTGGGTTAAAAGTAAAATAAAATGTCTCCGTACCTTCATGTGCAGTGCAAAAATATCTCTTGCTATGATCCTCAGCATTTCAAAATATGTTTGAAGAATTCTTTAGACAAAGCACATGTAAACAGCTCAACTGAAATATAATCTTACTTCAATGAAGGGCAACAGGTGCATTATTTCTCTGCGGCACAATGAAAGTTAGGAAAGGTCATTATTTGTCATCCTATTAACACAATGTTCTTCAAGCCAAACTGGACGCTTATGGCCAAGGTTTGAATTCGCTTTTTCAGGTTTATTCTCAACGTTACTTGGACTTTAAGCTGAGTCAATATTTTGGTCCAACTCATCTAACTCCATCATCTGATTTGTGTGCAATCAGGCCTTTACTTTTCTGCCATCTATCTGTGCACCTGACAGTCATGTTGGTGCGAAATGTCAAATCAACAGGTTTTTTTTAGCCCATTTACTTTCATCTTTTTTACTCACTAATGGAAGCTATTGATTTCAAAGTACAATACTTCCTCCAAAATAAACTTAAGTAAAGTAAGTAAAATAACTCTACTAAGAAAAAGTACACAAAGAACGTACTCAACTACGGTAATGAGAGTATATGTAATTCATTCCATTCATCCCTGACTAAAGTAAAAAATAATAACATAGGATTATGTATCAACTATATCTGTGTTCAGGGACAAAGTCAGGGTATTTTTTGCCCCTGAGTCACAGAACCAAAAAGCCAGACAGCCTGCTGCTGCACTGACCTCAAAGAGAAGGAGACTGCACCAGCAGCCAGAGGTGATGCTGACATCAACACGCACGAGAAGGTCACACACTGACATATGCACCCACACATGCATGTGCCTGTTTGCAAGTGGATGCACTCACACATGACACCACTAAACTGCCCCATCCCACTAACACAACCCATCCCGAAATGTGCAATGTAATAAATCTCAGAGCTGAATTTAGAGCAGTACTTTTCAATGCTTAGCACGTACCCAGTATCCCCCGAGTCCTGTGCGTGTGCTCTGTGTCTGCACACCTCGGAGGAATGGAAGATGGCAGAATTTAGAGAAAACCAGCAACAGCACACCCTGCATACGCTGGGACGCCACCTAAACAGATCATTACCCAAATAAAAAGTCATTATCAATAAGATGAACTAGAAAAAGAAGCACCTTCAGATTCAACCTTACTGACCAGAACATATCCAAAAGGACTGAGTGTGTCCATGCAACGCTCGCTCCACTGGTCAGAGAAAAGAACATCCTTCAGCCGCTTGTTAATCATGGAGTTGACTTCTTGGAGTCTATGTGGTTGCCAGGAAATTAGAGAAATGTAATTTAAAAGTGGGAAAAGGGCTCTGATAAAAAAGGACAGTGATGTGTAACAGAGGCAGACGGAACAGAATGATCACAGATCACTGAGTGGGCACTCACGGCTGTCTCTCTCTGGCACTGCTGAGCCTGGGAGAAATAAATGCTTACCCGATGATGAACATGTCAACGCTGCCATCTGAAACATTTGGTCCAAACAGAGCAGTGATGTCATCTGGTGGGACAGCAGATCCAACGTTCCATGTGACGATGTAAACCCTTTCAGAGGATAGAAAACGGGGAAGTGCGGCATTAGAACTAAGTCCTATATAGTGTATACTGTAAGGTGACAGAGGATATAATCTCTGCTGTCATCCTCAGGGAAATAGCTTTCATCAGTGCTGCTGTAAATAGAAAAAAAGACAAGCACAATTAAGCACCTCTTTTTACCTCCACGATGACTAAGGTATGTGAGTCTGTGTGTTTGTGGGACTGTTAGACGAGGTAAAAAAAAATATGGAGCAACATGTCCATTGAACCTTAACCACCAGCAAAACAGTGTCATAACAAAACCAACAGAAAACAACAGAGTGACAACTAAGACTTCTTTTTATAGCTGATTTTTTATTTTGAAAACTCTCTCTTTATCTGTCTCTCGCTCTTTACCGTATAAAACAGAATTATTGTTTCATGAAATAGCTCGTCAAAAACCTGAAATATTGGACAGGACAGACATGCAAAAGCTGGAATAGCTGTTTAAGCATGACGTTTTTAAGCTTGCTAATTTTGTCTCAAAAGCTCGGAAACAAAACAAGACAGTCTGTGTTCTGAATGAGTGTCTCTGTTGCTTTTGCTTTCTTTTTCTGTTCCATGACAATGAATACACCTGCTATGCACTCTGATCCTGGAATATGGTGTCATGTAAGCACATGCGGGATGACAAAATTATGAATCAAAAAAACCTCAGCTACAAAACAGTTACATTAAATGTCAGCAATGAATATCCTTTACCATACATTTTTTAAACGTTACCTGTTAACAACATTATTACCTGGTGAAATCGGGCGGATTGTGTTTATCGCTAGAGTGAAAAAAAACCCCTCTAAAGACTAAAGAGGGCAAACACAAAAATATGTCCAAGGCACTTCCATTACAAAAGTTAAAAAGCTTTTATTAATACATGAATACAGGTTAAGTTCCGATTGTGAGGCAGACAAACGCGTTTCAGCTCAGAGTGCCTTGGATATCTTTTAGTGTTTGCCCACTTGTCAGAGGATTTTTTTTCATCGTATCATTCCACCTTCTGAAAAGACCACCTTTTCTGTTCAGCTCGATTGAGAGCCCACACAGCACTCCTAATCACTGATGTCTTATTACTACCTGGTGGTATTATAATAACCCAGAAAATAAGGATGGATTACATTTGTTACATATTTGTGTATTCACACCGTACGGAAACCGCTGGATGTATTTTTGAGGCATTTAGCTAATAGGCTACAACATGCATGTTCACCAGTGAGCTTTATTGGAATATGAACAACGGGTTCCTGAGTGTGACACTGGGCCCGGCAAAAGTCTAAAAACCTCCATCTAAATAACTCAATCTAAAGCTCTGTAGTCCTACTTTCTCTTTCATTTATACAAATACAACACAAAATATATTGTTGTAACCCGTTCATGCAGCAAATGCTTTCATGTATTCTATGATTCTTTCACATGTAAACTTATTGTGTATGACTTTTCTGATCACAAGCAGCACCCACAACAATCAAGCCTCTGATGATGGTATAAAACAGAAATCTTAGACATAAAGCTGAGAAGGTCATATCACTGTCATGATTTAAAAGGTTAAATGTCATTTGTTTTGATTATTTTGATTATATTTGCTACTCTTTCACTCATTCGTATATGTTTAAATTATCAAGCACCTCAGCTGCTCTGCGACCTTGTGCTTCCACTAAGATTTTCAGGCTCGGTAAACCTGAATCTGGTGGAGATTGTTTGGTTTTGAGGACCTTCACTCTGGAAAACAGCTTGTTGTGTTCAGGGGATCAAGGTGTGAGCTACTTTACCTGCAGAGGTACTAGTTTCAGACAGGGGTCATTTTAAAATCAAATCGAAACAGTTCTTTAAGGGGGATGAGTCTTGTCGTCATGTATACTCTTGTTCCTCCTGTTTTATTTTGTTCTGTTATATGATAGTTTGTTATCTATGTTGTTCCATTTATTATTGTTGCGCTTGTTTGGTTCTGTTTGCGTATCTGTTTTGATTTAGGTATTTTAAAGGCCCTTGTAGGGACGGACAGAGCAAGTTAGCTTAGGCTATAAATGCTTTAGTCTTTAGTTTACTTGTCCCTACACAAATAAACATTACATAAATAAAATGAGTATAACAACTGCTGATAATAGTATGCATGTTGTTATGTAGTATGCTCTGTCAGCTCTTCGTGAAAATGGCAGCTTTGATTCATGTGACGCAATGAACGATCTGGCGAACATCAGCCACTGACTGCAGCTGTATTTCGACATAACAAAGAAAAACACAGACGGCAGAATCAATACAATCTCTTTGGGAAATTACAGTCATACATTACGTGATCAAATAAAGGTGTTGTCATATTTCTCACCTGAAGTCATAGTTCTCTGCCTGCACTTGGCTCTGTGTGGAGCTCCCAGGTGAAGCCGCCCTCTGCAGCTGAGGGCTGAAGCCGGGTTTGGGGCTGAGGTTGGAGGTGAGGCTGGGGTTAGGGGCCAGGTAAGGCCGGCTGCTGTAAGACTGAGGGCTGTGGGGACTTTGAGGACTGTGAACAGGTAAAGAGGAATCTGTCGGGGAATGCTGCAGGAAGTTAGCGTTCCGGGGTCCTGGAATACAAACTGGGATCAAATCTATTTCCTTGGAGGTGTCCGCTAAGGGCGTCTTAGAGACTGGTTTAGTTCCAAGAGCAGTTGGTCTAGGGCGGCTTATGCTTGTCAGCGAAACTGGACTAGACCCAGATTTTTCCTGTTCAGAATGCATTTGGTCTATTGGTTTTATGGGAACCACTGCAACCTGTAAAGGGCTCAATCCAGCCTGCTGCTTGAGCACCTCAGGTGGGACGAATGTGAACTGTGGAGTTAAACTTGGACTGGGAGTGATCAGTGTGCAGGAGCCGGCTGGCACTTGTGGCCCACAGGGGTCAGCACTGATTTGTCTCTGCTGCATACTATACATCAACCTGCAACAGGAAGAAGGAAGGTAATCAAGACACCAACATAATAACAGATAAGAGTGTTTGAAAAGTCAAGACAATGCAGCTAGTACGGAGAATAAACACGACACAGGTAACTTTTTCATTCTTCGCCCTTTCCCTTATTTTATTTTAACGTGCCCTCATTAAGGTCGCAGAGCCGCAGCATTAGCATCAGTCAGTCTGTGTTACACTACACTACATAGAGCTCCAGCCATGAGGACATTAAGTAAATGGACTTGAGCTTGTATAGTGCTTTTCTAGTCTTCTAAATACTCAAAGCACTTTTACACCATATGTCACACCTACCCATTCACACACTAATTGCTGGTTGCTATGTATATTGACACAAGTAACTAATCCCGATCATACACATTCATCCGCAGGCAGGGGGGAGCAGGGGTTAAGTGTCTTGCCCAAGGACACATCGGACATGTTGCTCACAGCTCGGCATCCAGCAGGGTATCCTTCCGGTAAAGAGGTGAACTGCGCCACACAGCCCCCATGGTGTATATAAACAAAAGAAAGTTAATATCCTGATTTCACTTTTTTTTTTTTTTTTGGAGAGTTGTATTATGATGACATTCAGTTATGTTTGATTTTTACATTAGGGCCTATTAATGATTAAATATCTATCTATCTTGTGAACTACGGATGCACTTAAGTGTTACACTGATGCTGAAGCATGCTTAAGTAACTTTATAACACTAATTCATTTATTAGTTAGTTTTATGAATAATACAAAACTGCAAAATAACCAGAGGACGAACTGAAAATTATAAACATATCTGCTCCAGCATTTGACCATCAAGAAGTAGCGCATAAAATGGAATGATGAAAATTCAAGAATATTACATTTGCATATTACAGCTCTTTGACTTTTTATTTTCCAGCAGTGGGCTAAGGAACTAACTTTGAGTCTCCTTTCCTGGATCATACCCTTGTTGCCTAGCAACGTTAATTAGCCTCTGACCCTCTTGCAAAGCAAAAGAGAATACTGTTAGGGTTCATTATGGGATGGTATCACACTGTATAGCACTTTATAGCTCACAATTTAACAACCATTTTCTCCCTCCTGAGAGACAAGAAGCTCGGAGCTGTAGATGATGGAGCACATCACACAATGTCAACAGATACTGTAGGTCACGAGGAGGAATAGGGCCTCCCTCCATTTTGTTTATATGCCCTCCCACACAGAAATTAGACACCTCATTTAATCATTCATGATATGCAAATTAGGACCTCTTTCATGTGATCGCACACACTATAGTAACCTGCAAAACAAAGCTGCGAAGTGAAGACGTCCAGAAGAGTCTGTATTGTATTCATAAAAGTACATAAAGAAACTTTCAGAGCTTAAATAACAAAAAAGTGTGCCCTTTTTAATTCTTCCCCCAATCATTGATTGTATAGTACATGAGTCTCATGTCTAAATGACCTCATCTACAAGGTCTACTTGAGAATCATCAAAAAACACAATTGTGCATGCAAAATCAACACAAACGCATCCTAGTAAAGGCTTTATTGTCTTACTTACCTCCTGAAAACATGTCATACCTTTTGTGCGGTTTTTAATTCCAAGGTGAACCTTAAAGGTGATCTCAAAAATTGCAAAGAGGAAGAGCATCAGCCTCCCTCTGTCTCGCACGTCAATCAAGGCGACTGGTTTGTCACATAGGCTAAAGTCTAAAGATGGATTTGAGTCTGGGTACAAAGCGACCCAGCAGCAGCCAGCAGGTCGGATGAGCCTTCGGTAACGGGCAGAGTGGACGTCTCCGTCACGGTGCAAACCGCGCTGTCTGCAGGGTTGTCAGGACAGGAGGCGGCCACGCATGATGTGTCCGGACTCGTGCATGTTGGTAATGGCACAAAATCCTACTTTACCTCCTACTCCTTATGACTGTCTATAGCGCAGAGCAGTTGGCATGAGCAACCGACTACTTTATAGTCAGTAGCATTCCGGCTGCACCTCCTGCACACCGGCCGTACACACACCCATCACGCGCGCGCTCTCGGTGTACCTCTCTCTCTCTCTCTCTCTCTCTCTCTCTCTCTTTCTCTTTCTCTCTCTCTCTCTCTCTGTCTCTATCTCTCTCTGTCTCTATCTCTCTCTGTCTCTCTCTGTCTCTCTGTGCACTCTGGGTAAAAAACCATAAACACATGGTTACCTGAGGGGCGGGTTTTAGCAGGAGAGGCAAAGCAACGCATCTACTGCCGAAGTGCAGCAAGGCAGAAATAATTGAGCATCTGTCCAATCGGTGACGTATTCATCTGGCATTAGTGCGTCATGATGGGAGCAACTGATCAACATCCTATTAATTACAGTTCAATTTGACAAAAATGATAACTGCTCCCAGTGGAGCTCTTCAGCAGGCCGGGGATGGAACCCATAAAGGACCCATTAAACCAACAATTCAAACTCATTTGAGATCTGTATAGAATATAGACAATTACCTTATTTTTTTTTATTGAAAGTAAATTTGTACTAATCTAATCGCTTAAATCATCCAAACATTGAAGTGTTACGATTTGCATGCCCGTCTATTGTCCTTCTTTTTCGTCTTTTCTGTCACCTTATTTAACCAGAAAACAACATTATTTCTGTTATCATCGTTTAAAGTCGAGGCTTTTGTTCTATATGCAAATGAGCAGTGAAGCACACTCTCAAAATACTTGATACAACAGAAATCAAATCCATTTATAATGAAGTCTTGCTTGAAATAAAACATGAAAAGTCAACAGAACATGGTACCAAAAAATAAAATAAAAACGATTTAGTCTTCCAGTGATCAGTTATAGTTTGTAGTTTGACTTAGTGTCAGAACAGCAGCACTCGTGATAGTTGTGTATAACTGTGTCTTTAATACTTGCAATCTCAGGCTCTCAACAGCAACATCATCAAATGTGTTCCCAGCTTGTCTATGGCCCTGACTGGGATTAATGCAGATGTGTAATCTCACAGGAATGTACCGATCCTAAGCGCCAGCTGTCCACAGCTAACACACATACTGCACACTAGGCAGTGTGCATTTATATTTATATGATGCAGCAGCCAACATATGAAACACTAAATATCTGTTAAAAAAGGTGCATTGGAGGTGCAAATGTGTGTGTATAAGTTGCACACGCAAAACACTCTTTAAAGCTTTTTAGAGTTTATGGTCTCTTTTTGGTTTTGACCAGGCCTTTCTCCACCAGGGAGCGGTAGAACTCCTGAATGTACGTGTACACACACTTCCAGTCGGGCTCTTTCATCCGGACTAAGTCGTCAGCATCCAGCAGAGGGGGGCAGCCAGCCAGCCTCCTGCACACAGAGAGCGGCTGTCACTGACAAATGACTAGAGACAAAACAATGTCACTTTGTGCTTATTTGCAGTGCACCTCTGGAGCTTGCTTCAAAAAGACATATCTACTTTGCATGTAAAGAAAGAGAGCTCACTCCGCAGTGCTGAAAGCCAGCAGGAAGTTTTCCTTGGGCTTGTTAGGGTTGAGGATGGAGTACTCGAACGCATCAGGAAAGAACCGGTGAACCAGGGCACAGAAGGCTATGCCATCTTTCCAACTGGAAGAGAAGTTCTGGATGTCCACTCCCTGTTTTACAGCAGAATGAGGAATCACTTGAAAAGAAAAAGTGGCTGATAATGAGACATAAGAGGCAGAGCTATGTATAGCACCCCAGGGCAATAATTCACAGGCAAACAGAGTCAGGGATTATTTACCTCATAAGGCTCTGTTTTGGCCCTGCACCAGTCAAGAAGCATCTGTTTGACATTCTTAGCATTGGGTGCTGCTGCAGCAGGAGGACATTTCTGGGCTGAGGCTACAGCAGGACAGGCCTGACTGTGGATGAGATCCCAAGATTAAAGAAATGTAAGATATCAAAGGTAGACAGAAAGTTTGTGTACACTTATCTTTTTATTTAGCCGAGGCCCACTGTCACAAGAAGAGTTTATTTTCTTTTAAGACTGAAAAGATTACTACTTTTCTCCATGGCATTCAGCCTCAATTTATAAATTCATTTACACTGATCAGACCTGTCTCTTCACTGCCACAGACAGGGCCTTACTGTGGCTTCACTTAAAAGGAGTTACTTCCTAATCAGAACGTATTTTCTTAATCAGGTTTTTATCTCAAATATACTCCCATGTAACATGTCATGCTGCATATAGAAGATAGTTATGTGAGCATGTCTGGGATTAAATGATCGCCTCACCTGTGCAGACTGGGTTTTGATATTCCTTTGTGTATAGTAATGAAACGCACATAAAAGCAAAAAATTAACCATATGGTCAACTCACCCGGTTGCTGCTCGGTTAGAAGAAGTGGAGGTTTTTGGAGATAGCGTGCTTGACAGCTCTTTAAAAAATTAAGACAATTACACATTTTAATGTGAGTATATCTTGAAAATATGGCTGTTTTTCCAAAACTGTCTATATGAACTTACTGTTTGCTGGTGGCTGTTGGTTCATGGACCCTCTGCCTACACTAACAGCTCCTCCTGCTTTCCCTCCTTTGCTCAGGCCCTGTTGTTTCAAGTCCTGCTGCCTCGACCCTCGCTCCTGCTCCCGTTTATCTGATTAGAGATGGGGGATAAGGATGTACAAGAAAGGCATCAGGGAAATGATGGAGGTTTTATTATGGCATTCTTTTCCCAGGGAGCAAGTGTCAGATTTTACCTCTCTTTCTCTTGAGCAAGTCCCTCAAAGCAGCACGGATCATTCGCCTCTGTTCAAAATCTGCTGCGTTGTCCAACTAAAATAACAGTTGTAGTCAGATCGGACAGAAATCCATTTAGTTTAATTTAGAAAACCTTTTCTCCCCTGGTTTATGGAAAAAAACCAAAAAAACCCCAAAGAGAAGCCTCTTAGCATTACCTTCTACCAGGTTAAAGATCACGTCCTTTTTAACATTTCAGTAATAAGACAAACTTCACCAGCAGCAGGAGCCAAGGGCTAACAGCTGGTTTCATATTAAACTTGTAAGATGATCTGTAAAAATCTGCTTCCTTCCATGCACTGATGATACCGCTTGCATCACATGTATCGATGGTATAATGAAATGAAAAAATTCTAGTTTACCATCTTATTAAGAACCTCTTCATCCTCAATCGTTGCCAGGTCTTCGCTGGTTAACGCTGCTGCTCCACTTTCAGCTTTGGGCTCCATGTCTGAGAAGTAAATATGCTTGAACGTCCCAAAAACAAATCGCTGGTGGTTATATCCTGCATGTAAATATGTATACATTTAATGAGAATATTTTATTAGAAGAGTGCTGAAAAACACCAAATCACCCAGAGAACTCTTCTGACTAAACTAAAATCACCTTTTAACGCTCATGTGTTCTGATATGATAACAAACTTCATGGATTAAAACATGATTAAAGTCTTCACACACATCAAACAGATAAGACATTTGTGTTGATTTTAATGAAGCAATGTAACCCCGTCACACAGCATAACATTTCATTGCAGTACTCAAATATAAACAGTTGGGACATAAACTGAGCTGCAGTGTAAAGAACTGTTTGTCTTACTTGAGTACCACTCAGTGTAGCTCAGCAACTGAGCAGAGAAGGGGCAAAAACACGTACAAATATAGTAATGTAGTGGAACAAGACTGTTACTCAAAGAATCTGATAACAGTGTAAAACTATGCACTCAGACACGGGGAATAAAGGAGATGCAGTTAAGCCTGATGGAAGAATAGAGTTAAAAATGGGAAAAGCAAAGACTAAGGTTTTTTTTCTTTTTGAGGCCAGTGAGGTGTGGTTCAACTCACCTGTCTGCTTGAAGCCAATTCGTTGTGATGCTCGTGGCAGATTTTTCAGTCTTTTTAAAAGTTGTCCCGCTCTCCTCCACACAACCCTCCTTTTTTAGATTTTTACTGGAGAGCTGTAAGAGCTCCGTGTCGCTATCACACCTCACACTGCAACTCTCCAGAAGGACGCATGTTTGGAGAGCGAGTTGGAGGTTACATGAACCTCCCAAAGATGGGAAAGAGGAGGGCAAGGAGGGAGAGGTCTGTGTCACCCTCGGCCAGAATCTCACCTCCTCTTGTCATTGCATGTCTGATGATGTCATATTAAACTTTTGGTAGCGTTCCCTCAGCCGGACTTCATTTTCCCTTCATTTGATGAGAGCTGCAGACAAAACTTCTGCGTGGAAAACAAAGGGTTAACAAGCGGGAAAAAAAAAAGTATCTCCAGGCACTGCCTTTTCAGGCAAAGGGCTGCCTGGTGGTCCCTTGTACAAAAAAGAAAAACAGAAGAGTAAAAGCAGACACTCACAGAATGAAACAGATAACTATAGAGGAAAAAACATTTTCAAATTTCAAATGATAATTTAGCAAATAAAGAAGTTCTGGAAAATTTGTAGCATAGGCTAATAAATCAGAGAGCACACAAATAGCTCCACCTAGTGGTTAACACTTAAAACTGCTTTAAAATGACCTCAGTGACATGTCGGCTGACTGGACCTTAACAAGAACAGAAACTTGGACAGCAGAAACAACTTCAAGGTGTGAACTTTAATGAAGTTAAGAAGTAGTTACAGAGACAGTTAAAAATATAGGCAACAACTCAGTAATGAAGTGGTTTGTTGGTTTTTATTGTTTATGCATCTTTTTTTTTAAATTATTATTGGAGCAGTGTTTATGAATCATCCTTTTCTTTCCCCTTAAACAAAGTCACTGTCGCTGCTGACTGTTGGCATTCAAAGTATAATCCGAAGCATTTGACAAAATGCAGGTTCACTCCTTTCTTTAGCATATCCAAATAAGGCATGAGGCAAACATTTCATTCTGAAACCACAAAACGTTGAACCATATATGACTACAAAAAGATAAATATAATAAAATAACTATTTACACCCCACGAGCTTTGCAAACATTCAAAACCAGTATGTACACATGGAGGCTTCGTGGGCGGTGTTTTTCGTACCTCATCAGAGCAACAGGTCAGCCAAACAACCAGAATCTGCAGCCAAACGTGCAGACTTAAACTGAGAATAAGAAATCACATGCGTTTAATAAATGTGTTGACATCAGTGATCAAATTATACCCCTCGACTCCCCATGACCTCTGACCTCTGGTAAATAATCCCTAAACAAGAGAACACATCTTTTTAAAAGCTGAGGTATCCAGAAATGTCAAACCAGTGAAATGATGTGCGATGCAGTCTTTAAACTAAGGAGAGCTGAAAAACCATTTATTATAAATATTACAATAACACAGCATTTGATCAAATCCAGTTCAAAAATAACTTCACTGACCCCTGGTTGAAGAAAAGTCTCATGTGATATGCTGCAGGGGAGAATCTAAGATTATGAATTATGGCACCCTGGAAATATTAACTTAGCGATTCATCCAGTGAAATCTTTTCACTTCAATTATGCAGGCAATTATTTATTTATGGCAATACTATAATTCATGTGGCAGGTGTCTGATGTATGGCTTTATTGTCTTGTGAGAACTCAAAAAATGGACACATTATGTTTTGCTACTGACACTATACACTAAAAAAAGCTTTTAAAGTGATCTTGCATACCATACAGGCAGCAGGGAGTGTACGGCCGCTAACAGACATCCCGGATTATTCTAAATGCTTTCAGTAGCAACAGCATGCTTAGAAGGCCGGCTGTCTGGAGAGAGCAGACGGGGGGAAACACGTAGGCAAGGAGCAAGACACTCAACGCTAAATCCACAGCATCACAAAGCCAGTGATTGTTTATGTCAGTTTAAAAATATATATTTTTTTCTTTCCAAATAAATATTTAGAGGGGAATAAAGTGTATTCTGTCGTGTAATAAAATCACATCAATAAAATGCTTTACGGAAAAGCGTACTGTAACACTGCTCAGCAGAAGTCAGCTGCTCCAGGTTAACAACTTTTAGAAAGTGTCACCTGCTCTCTCACACACACACACACACACACACACACACACAAAAAGGAACAGATGACATTGTTGAAGATTTAAGAAGCTCAATCTTCCATTTCCTCATCTCTTCGACGGGAAAGAGGGACAGCTAAAGTTGAGTGTCACTCCTTAGAGAGCCGGCGGACCTAATTATGAAGGGAAGCTGCGGCGAGCGCGCTGTTGTGAAGGGATGGAAATAATTGGACTAATTCTACAGAGAGTGTCTTATCGAGCTGCTATGAGAACAAAAATGTAGGCCCTTTTAGTGGGAATCCACACCGAGGTTCATAAGAAGGGACAGAACACAGAGCTTAGGCCTCTTATTAAAAATGTGCTTCAGTAGAGGAAAGAGGCATTCTCATTGCACTGAATGTTGGCTTTGTCCATCCTTGTAACTTAAACTAACTTCCTGCTTCACATAGCAAAAATAAGCTGCCTGTAATCGCCCTGTTCCTTACTATAACAGGGCCGAGTCAGTATTAGGTAACAGTACCATCAATATATTCTAAATACAAAGTGTGCCTATTCAAATTTGAAGCTCCCTGCGGTCTAAAATATGCACAACAGCCACCCAAACGGAGATTAGAGCCCTCTGTAAATGAGAACATTTTCACAGTGGAGTAGTATGAGTGTCAGAGTTTATACCTCATGAGGTACCGAACAGTTAAGTGTGCTCACGCATGCATATATCACTAAAGGCTATGTTGAATGATGGGTTTACAGATGAAGGAGAGAATTTAACCGTCAGTGTCACAAGTAAAGGCAACCGTTTCCCCTCTGCTGACTCCATTTCTATTTTGACCACAGGGAGGAGTTGGAAAAAAAAAAGAGTGTCAGATTATCAGTGATACTCACACTACTGTCTGCTTCTCTAACCTGCTTTAAAAAAAAGAAACACTTTTTAACCTTCAATATTTTATTCTCTCCTTCATCTTTTCAGTTTAGTCTATCTTGTCTTCCAGTTTCCTTTCCGTTCTGTGCTGATGATATATTGGTTCAGACGTACAACCTTTGTCCGAATCCTCTCCACTTGCAGTATGAAAATCCACATTTCCAGACTCTCTAGCTTTGGCCTTGCGAGCGTCCAGGAAGCTCACGATGAACTCGGAGTTCTGATAGATGAGCATGCCGGACAGAGTCAGCACCGCGCCGGCACAGCTGAGGGCAGACAACTCGCTGCCGAAGAGCAGCTGAGACAACAGCAGGTTTCCCACCACGCTCAAGTTGCCGAGGATGTGCAGGGTGACCGCGGAGGTGAGTGTGATGACGCAGCAGCTGGCCAGGTTGTACATGACTGAGCCCAGGCAGCTGAGCAGGATAAAGACCCAGAGGTGGCGGTCGTAATGCAGCGGCGACTCCAGCAAAGCCCAGTTCTCTAGAGCCAGAGCCGCCACGGCCAGGATACAGAAGCTAGGAATGGACATCAGGTAGAGCAGGAACACCGAGTTGATCTTCTCCTCCTGAAGTAAGATGCCTGAGTACACAGACGGAAACAAACAAAGGTTACAAACGTGACAGTTCACTAAGCAACTATAGTCCCATTTCCACACAGCAGTCCGGTACGGATCGGTACAGTTTGGTACGGTTCGGTTCGATTAGCCCGATCTCATTTGTGTTTCCACAGCCACCCGTGCCCTATTTGGTAGGCGGCGTGTAAGCCGGATGACGATAGCTGCTATGTAAATAGTATCACATTATAGCAGCTAACAGCTAACCGCTAACTAATAAATTCAACAAAGGAGAAAAACGCGACACAAACAAAACCAAAGCTGGAAGACATCCAGCAGTTCATCTACTCTGTCACTGACATGTGACTCTTTACTAAAAAACTCCATCAAGCTTTGTTTCAGAGAAGGCTGTGTGCCACAAGGAGAAATAAAGACGTAAACAATCAGCTGTGTCTATGGTTTAAAGACAGCGGAGTTTTGTTTGCAGAGGTAACACGGGAAGTGACGATTCTTTCAACCAATCAACAGACTGTAGTGTTTAGCTCTACCTTTTCGGGTCGGCTTGACATTCTTGGCACCCCAACGGAAGGGTCCCAAAAAGTGGGATGGTACGGATCGGTTATTTGGGAATCTTTCCCGGGATTATGGAAACACAGCAAAATGCGTAACGAGACGATCCGAGCCGGACCGCTCGGTGGAAACGGGGCTTATAGTCACTGTTTCAACTCCAACATTACCAGCAAAGCAAACGTCTGACCTAAAGGAGATAAAAGACCTTCTTCACTCTATTATGACGAGAATGTGCAGGATTTCAGTGGACTGCTATGATGACAGAAGATTCATTTGTTTTCTTATCAAAATGACTGAGACAGACTGCCTGTTAGATCGAGAATGGGAGTAAGTCATGCAAATCTCTTGTTTGGAAGTGCCTGTAATAACCCTGTGTGTCCGGACATGTAAGGAGAACAACATGATTATTTTAGTAAGAGCTACGCACAAACAAACACGCCAGAGCAGCACGCCTTTATGAGTCAAAACACATCAACACAGTGCGACAGAACGCCAAAGGATGCCAATAATTTGAGCTGAAACTTGAGACAGAACAGTGAAGCAAGTTGTGGACCTCAGGTTAATCATTGGGATTGAAAATCAGAGTAAAACGCAGCAGCTAACCTCTGCTGGACATGTACACACACACACAGAGTCATTCGCCGGGCATCTATGCAGGAGCGCTTTAAACTGGTGACCCTGAAGTCACAAGCCTGCCTCTGTCACCGCGACGTCTCCCTCTGCTCCTTCAGGTACTAAGAATTCAGCGGTACATTTTTCTGAGGAAACTGAAGACCTGCTTTCGCGTTACATAAGATAAAAGGCCTCTACTTTTTTCCCCCCCTCTTTGACAGCTACTACGTTGTTGAGACTAATGACGTTAAAGAGCCTAATCCCATGCACACAGGAACCAACCAATTACTTAACTTCTTCACCCTGGAGAGCACAGAACATTAGATAAAGGGTTACGTTGGAGTCATGGTATGGAAGCTCTACTCAGGCCACATGACATCAATTAAAGAAGAATCTGTCTCCTGTCTTAAAGACGTACACACAAACATCTCTAATGTCATTTCTAATTTTAAAAACGGTTGCACCAAAGGCAAACATCCTTGTTCCTCTTTTTTTTTTTGTAAACAGTTCAGGGATCAGCATGTCCATGTGAAGGAACCTTGCACACTGTAACTCTAACACTGTTAGTGTTATGTTACCTAGGAAACAGCTAAACGTGTGGTGGGTGTGTCACAAGACCGAGGGGTGAATCACTAAAATGTTCCAGGACTGCAGACGGCTGTGATGTCTCAGGATGAAACTGAAACGTCTGAAGTCTTTAGTATGTGACAAAGTTTCCAGGTTCATCTGAATTAAACAAATACATGAAAAAAAGGTGGTATACCCAGTGATAAACAAACAAACAAGCATATAACAGGATAGTAGACACTCACGTGACACAGGAAAAGTCTTACTTACTTTGCTGTATGGACTTGACGCCTCTCAACATAGTTGCCGCAAACACAAAGAAGCAGCCGGTTTGATCAAACTGGACCTCTCCCATGATGCTGAAGGAGGCTCCCAGGCAGATGGGCATCATGGCTGTGTACTTGATAATGTGATGCTGCTTGCCCAGGATCAGTGTGGAGATGGCCAGAGTAAAGAGCGGCGTGGTTGTGTAGATCATTTGTGCAAATGAAAGCTGGACATAATTCAGACCCATGTTCCCGAATGCGATACTGGCACAAAATGTCAGACTCAACAGGAACACCTTACATTTTGCACTGGGGGTCAGCTCCTGCTCTCCGGCCCCTCTGTGCTGAATTACCTGCAGTTTGATCAGCCCATAGTCCACCACGATTGCCGTCAGCATGTGCAGAGCTGAGAGCAGAAGAGGGTACCTGAAGTTGTAAACGGCAAATATCCATTTGTTCAGACTGGAGATGGTGGTTCCTGTCACAAGCCAAACAATAACAGCTGACAGCAGATGGAGCATCTCTGCGGGGGGCCTCCTCCTACTGCCTCTGTCTTGCAGGGTCGCCTCGCATTTAGAGAGGCCATCGGCGCTGATCATGTTCGTATCATTGTCCTCTCTAAAAGGAAAACACATGTTGACAACGTGCCTCTCATCTCCAGCCGCAAAGCACGATCAAACCCATAAGTTACGGTAGCAAAGAATCGCCAAATAACCCGCTGTATCACAGAGCTGTTCGCCTCCTGTGTGAAGTGTTGACCGGTCTTTGTTTTTTGGGTAAAGCCGTCATGTTTTTTAGCTCCGCCTCCTCCAAACACGTGTTTCTATTTTGCATGGCGGGCTGGTTGTGTAACTTATCCTGCGCATGCAAAATGACATATGCTGGACTGAGCCGGCTGGAAAACATACATGCGCCTTCTCCTACAAGACGAAGACCGAATGGATTGGTTACTACACTTCGTGACGATGCACAAAAAAAAACCCCTCACAATGTTGTCATCAAACATCATTGAGCAACTTGAGCACTGGACGTTTCTGTAACTGACCCGTCACACAGCGCAGAGCAGGGCACTGGAGTTATGTTTTTTTCCACGATGGCTTAAAATAGCAGCTTACTTCACGCCTTGGAGATCTTGTGATTCTATTTTTCCCAGACACTGGAGCATATGAAAACCCTGAAAGCTCACACTGTGTTGTTTAATAACACACCATGAGTCAGACTGTTGTCACCGTTTCATGCGTAAAAGTTTGAATTAACGTCACTTTGTCATTCCGCTGAGCAGCAAACAAACGGCTCAAAACGAATAACCTGCAGAGTTTTTGCTAAAATACAAGGTTACAGTGTGTTTATTAAACTAGCTGACCTCTGCTGTTGTCACCTGTCACCTGTCTCTCTGACAGCAGCTCGCGCTGTTATGCTAACGTTAGCATGTACGGAGAGAGCCGTTGCTAGCTAACCTTTCGGTTGGTCGCTAGCTACAAAACAAACGTTAGGCTGACTTCCGCTCATAAAGTGAACGTCAGGCAGCACTACACAACAAACCCAACCCAGTGACATGGTCCTGTAATGCGATTTTACCTTACTATTCTTCGACATGTATCGAGACAGCAGTGGCAGCATCCCTTAAACCTCCGTCAGTCAGGAGAAAGGCGCCTCAATGTTTCATTTAAAGGGCAATGCCACCGTTTTAAACGCAGCGTACACACAGCGCCTGCTGCAGGATGTGTGTCCTCCTACTGATGTTTAGGACCATAGACTTACATGAAAACGATGAATTGCTTATTCCGAGGAGAAGTTTGCCGAATGCTAAATGTTATTATCCTGTAATAAAGTAAATATGATTTGTTTGTTTGATCTTTTACACCAATCAATTAGTGTTTGTTAAGACAAGGGTAACTGCTGAGTTATACCCAAAGTTAAAATTACCAGTATAAGAATTGTATGTGAAGTATAGTAACTTTAACTTTCATTGCTGAAATGCAAGGAAAATAAATAAATAAATAGAGAATAAGGACAGGAACAGTCATTGTTCCTGTCATTGTTAACACCTACTGGAGAAGAGACTCTGTTTATGAGAATGCAAACCTTGTAGACTAGTAAGAAATAACAAAGGAAGCTTTTTTTTTTTATTGTCCAATTACATTTGTCTTTTTAGCTCAGACCAGATAAGTATTGTAGATCCTCAGTCATCATGAGACATGCCATTTCTCTTGACGTCTTCTGTTTTATCCATCCTTTTTAGATTTGAACATTTTGAACAACACTGGTCTGATAGCAAACAACACAACAGTGACGGCTTTATGTTTTTATTTGAGCTCAAAAATGTCAAATTTCTGAGGTCAGAGGGCACAGAAGGTGAGTTCACATATTTCAGTAAGAGTCAAGAAACAATTAGCTAGGTGAAGAGGCTTTTCACTACACAAATGTTTCAGCACTCTAATACCATGCATTGCTATGTGCTGCCATGGAAAACTATACCTCTATGTCTCGTGTATAATGCATCAACTGTATGTAGGTAAACATCATGTTATTGTGCTTGTTTTGAACAACACCTTATTTGCATCATCAATATTATACATACTGTATCTTCACTTGATTTGATAACTTATATTCATATTTCACCCCCCAACATCTCATTAGCTGGTACACAATCTTAAAACCTTTAAGATTTATTCACACACAGAGTTGAAGTGGTAAACAAAATGCAATCGTCAAGTTATGTGAAACAGTAACTCTGAATAGTGATCAGGAATAGTGTTCTTATTTCTATTTTTTTTGTGCTATATACAGGCAAAATCCACCATCCAACGCTGTTTACAATTAACAGGAAGCTGAAATCGATAACTAAATAAATAAATAGGATAATATGGTTATAGAATGTACATTCACTACTCATTTACATCAGTGCCTGCTTGCATTAAAAAAAAACCTTAGCATACATATTGCTAAGTCTTTCTTTCGTACTTTTCTGATTGATGTGTATAAAACAGATGTCGCCACAGAACAATCATTCATCTAATATAACACTGTAAATAAAACACTCTTTCTGCTGCATAAATCACCTGACTCGGGACACGTTTCTTCTCTAGTGGCCATGCAGTTGTGTTATTGCTAACATGTCCAAATAATGCCAGTTTTAAATGAAATGAGGAACCTGCCCACTATTCCCACTGTCTCAATAAGGGGAGAAAACAAGTCTGTTTTGACTTAGCGAGACAATGAAGCTCATATTGTAAGTACAGTTTAAAAGAAATAAAATAATGAAATTCTTTTTGTTCACATGCAAGTACCCTGGAAGAAAAAAGTCTGTAAGATTTCTTCACTACATGTTTCTGTTTGGATAGAGGGTTAACAAGGGACTTACTACATCATTACATAATTAAGGCTAAAACTACAAATGAGCACCAAAACAAATCCCAGATTTAGCAGATTTACTCTTCAGAAGGATTTCTGCCTTAAGAGATTGGACGGGTTACTTCAGTTATTTAGGCTTGCACTCAGATAAAAGTGAAGTTTTTTAGGTACACATAATAGAGAGGGGATCAGTGTACGTCAGGATATCCTGACTTATAGTCCTAAGTATGTTTAAAGCTCCAAACCTACTGGATCCTACATTTCCCATGATGCAACTTTTTCCTTAGACCCTCCCAGATTGGCAAACTCTTAGTACTCCATGCTTCCAGTATGTAACGAATTTGTACAAGTTTAAAACTGGATTTAACACTTCAAGTTTCAGTTTTTAAACAAGTAGCAAACCTCTCCAATAATCAGAGAGACCAGTAGATGGATTTATGTGTCAAAAGTCTTTTAGTACACAAGAACGTTTCATCCCGCTATGGTCCTTTAAAAGCCGGTGTCTGTGTTGGAGGAACATGTTTTTCCAGCCTCGAGGAGAACAAGACATTCAGTTCTTGGACCAAAACATATGCGGCACACCTTACCCTGAAGTTTACCACACACTTCATGAAGTGTGTTTCAGAGCAGAGGTAAAGCACATGTTACAGCCCCACGGACACACTTAAACACACATGAGAACTTTATATACTCTGGAAGTTCCCTGCGGTGCTGAGAGTTCATGTGCGCTGCGATTACACGGCACACATGAACGCCCGAGGCGCCATGCATTCAGCAAACATGTTGGAACGGAGCAGGAGAGAGGAGACCAGTAGGTGGAAGCAGGAGCTTGTTTTGTGCTTTAAAGTCAGCTCCACACACACACACACACACACACACACACACACACACACACACATACAGAAACATCCATATCCCAAAATAGTCCTTAGAACTCACAGAGTATCCTTAAATGAGGAGGAACCTCCAGTCTGATGGAAGTGTAGTCCTAGAAGATCTGAGGACATTGGCTCCAGTCCTGTCTGTCTTTGGCCTCCCAATATCCGCCCCTGTACACGTAGATGCTTTCTCTCGTTGTGTCATCCGTCCTCTTCTCAAACCACAGAGGATTGTAACCCTCGACGTCTTGCCCTAAATGTACACAATCATAGTTGTCGTACTTTTCACAGAAAACAAACGACACACGTCTGTAACAAGCTCTGTTTGAATTCACAAATTGAATCTCCTTTGAATTGTAATTCTGTCAGTCTTAAAAAAACGCTTCCTCCCTAAATAGGAAATCATCTAAAATCTTTAAATATACAAATGCTGCTCATCAAACATTCAAACGCAGGACACATGATGTCTCCTGCTTCAGTGATGGACTACTCTCATTGTATGTTTACTGTATGGTTGAAGGTTTAATCAGTTTAAAATCATAGTTTAAATTCTCTTGGTGAAGTCATTTGTGAAACGTTTACCACCTGATAGGTTTCCTCGCTCTCACCTTCCTCTAGTGCCTGTGTAGCTTGCACCTCCCTTCTTTTCCTCTCCAGCCTCTGGGACTCCTCCAGCCGTTGCTTATGGGTGTTTGCCTCATCCCACAGACCCGCCTCCATCAGACGCTGGTCCGGCCGCAGACGACTGTCTGTGGGTGCGACGCCCTCTTCTGGCTCATTGAGTGTCAGGGCTAAGGAGGAGAAAAAGTGCATGTTCTCTGCGTTGTCTCTGGAGAACAAAAGGACGGAAGAGACAACACGTTAGGACAATCTGAGGACAGCCCGTAAAGCTGAGGCGGGAATGTGTTCGAAAAAAGACAAACATACGGGAGGGGATATTTCTTCCACAGCAGTTTGGGCTGAAGAGTCTGATAAACTGTTTTTTGTTTGCCTTCAGATCCTCCGCATCCCTGGCTGCTGTCCACTATTTTGGCACTCTCCATCTTTTCGTCCCAAGTCCCCGACAGGATGTAATGGGCTGTGCCTTCCCTGTTCTCCACCACTCCTGTCACCTGGAGACACCCCGAGAAGGTGACACACGAGAAGAGCTCAGTCAGACACATGAGCAGAGGCGTATTCACTGCTGAGTCAGTTTTTACTGAATCTTTACACCCTGAATTGGACACATTTCTTAATAAATTCCGATGTAATTAAACGTACATCTTCAGGTGAGAGACATTGTTTCAAAGTGTTCCACACTGACAGTAGAAGATGCAGCACATACATTTGTCCAACGTTGTGAGGACAAATATCAGGGAAAGAGCAGAAAACAACAGAAAGCAAAATGAAAAAAAGAAAACACAACAGACTCACTTTACGGGGTACGTCTCTGGAGAAGTAGCTGTATGGAGAGAATTTGAGATGACACGTGTCCTTGGTTCTGTTGTTTACAATGTCAATGTCCCCAGACTGCAGAAACAAAATGACAGAAGAAGAAGAATGAAAACTGAATAAAATTCTTCACACAGACACAAAGACGCACTCACAAACAAAAAAAACTAGGCAGGTTGTGTTGTTGACAGTAAAAGAGGCCCACCTGATCAATCCAAAGTTTTCCCACAATGATGTTATGCACAGTAGAAGTCACTTTGCTCCACACATAGTGGTTTCCGCTTGAGTGGAACTGAAGGTGAATATTTCCTGCAGAGAAGAAAAGAAGGAAACACTAAAACGGTGACCATCTTTTAAAAAAAAAAAAATACATCGGGGGAGGCAGTAGCTCAGTCTGCAGAGACTTGGGTTGGGAATTGGAGGGTTGCCGGTTCAAGTCCTGATGCGGACTAAAAATATGGAAGTTCGTCCGGTTCCACTTCTCAAACACTGCCGAGGTGCAACTACACGAAAGAACAACAAAAGTGACAGCAGAGCCCCACCAGCTCAGTGGGCGCTGTGTGTGTGTGAGAAGCATGTCTCCCCCTCTGGGTTGAATAAAGTAAATAAAATAAAATAAGTAAATATAACGAAGCTAATGTCGCTACGACTGATTATCTAACAAACCACATTAAACATTCACATATATGTTTGAGGCACACTTGGTTCTTACCAAAAGGCATGACAGAAATATATTTCCCACGAAACTTGCTATCAATAGTGATGTACTGCCACAAGGTCCACCCTCGCTGTGATGTCACATGGTGGGCAGCAGCGGGAGGGTGATGACTGACCTGAGGTTTGAAAGTTGTCAGATGGCGTCAGAGGTTAAACACTATAGAATAATCTAATCTTCGAACACGTTTGAACACATGCTGAAAACATCTGTAAGGATTTGTACGTGTGTTTGTCTCACCTGCTCACAGATGGAGCGATAACCGTACTCCTCCAGCCTGTCCAGCTCGTACGTCTCTCCAAGCAGAGGGTTGAAGGGCTTGGCTGTGCGGTGGACTGTGGTGGAGTACGAGGAGACGGAAAAAGCGGCGACCAGACACATCTGCTCCAGAGACGAGTCACAGCGTGCCGCTCGGTCCAGAAGCTCGCTGTACTCCAGATCCTCAGTCAGTCGCTGCAGCATGGACAGCGGCTCGTTGAAGTTTACCTGCAAGCACAGAGAGCGTGGTGAAGATAGTTTACCATTGAGAAGAATCTTTTCTTTTTTTTTCCCACTCAAAAAACCCATTCTAGCACATTTTCACTGCCTGTCTTTCATTTACAGGCATGGGTATCTTGGAGAGATCTTTGCCGATGCAGTTCTTCATGATGCTCCACAGGTTTAGGGAGTAGTTTGGTTTGTCAGGAATACGACTGCGTCTTGTTCTGCGCAGCTGCATGTGCATTGTGCCTGAGGTATCCTGTAAAAACAACACGAAACACAAAGTCAGTGTAAAACCAAAGACAAACGTGGAAAGTCGAGATGGTTGCGAGCGATTAAAGTAGGGACTAACATTTTCATTCTGAGTCCAGTCATTGGACACTCCTCCGCTCATCATACTCTGATTACTCCCTGAGCGCCTGTGGAAAAAACACATCAAAAAACTTCAACAGAGTCCAAAATAACTGTGCTTGTGGCTTCTGGATAGGAGCGATGTCTCACTTGTGCTGTATTTCGCCGCTAGTAGTAACAGTTATGAATGCAGGGGAGTCTTCCATGGCGTCAAAGAACTCGGCGTCGTCATTCTCATCACTTGCATCCCCTTCCTGAGACCGCTCCACACCTAAGGCAACAAACAGGGGACAAATACATGGAGTCAGCTGAGCGTCAACAGAATTAAAAAGAATATTCATTATCATGCGGGTCCAAAAAGTGTCCAAGGATATGAGAATAGTTGCCATGTTACTGCAAAGATTAACAGTAATTAGAAGACTTTTTAAAAAATATATATATTTGCTTTGAATTTGTATCAGATCCTGATGTTTGACATTCTCTCAGCTGATTGGTGAAGTGTTCCTGTCATAGCAACGCTGCAGCAGGCCAGAAGAGGGCAACAACAGACTTGTTTTTCAAGATGCCCCCTGACCGATGAGAACACACAGGATGGTGATTATACGTCTGACAGTGTTGAAGTGTTCTGGGTCATGAGTGAAGGACAGACTGGTTTCTGTAGCCTCGGTATGGTGACTTTAGAGTGACTTGAGTGTCATTCCTGCCTGATGAAACATTTCTCCGCTGTGTCTACTGAAATGGTTTCGGCGTTATTATTTATTTTGTTGTTCAGGACATTTGTGAACTTAGCTGTGGCATACATTATTGCATATTGCAAACTCCAGATACGTTACAACCTGTATTGATTGAATAAAATGTGTTTTATTTTTAAACAGTGGGTCACAGCAGAAGTCTTACCCGTGTACGAAGAGGGATTCTCCCTCCACGCTCTCTCTAAGCTGTTGTGCTGCTTGGCTAACTGTTCGATGGTCTCCTCCAGATGGTGGCGCTGCTCTCTCTCATACTGCAGGGCCTTCTGCCACCTCCGACTGTTAGAGTCTGCTACGTCCAGAAAGTCACGACAAGCCTGAGGTGTGAACACAACGCACATTTAGAAATGCTGCACGCAGAGGCATCCTCGCGCTGCGGCGTCTCGTAGCGACTGCAGCCGATTGGTCTCTTTGTTTGCGGAGGAACTCACATTGATCATAGCATTGGAGGTGATGCGGAAGAGAGTGGCTCGCTCATTGACGGCTTTCACCCTGTCCGTGCTGTCGGGGGATCCGCGCAGTTCCTCGAGATCACTGAGGGAGCGCTGGAGGGCGGCGCCGTGCTTTCCTATCAGCTCATTGCAGGTGCTCAGGTCATCTAGCTTGCTGGCCAGACTCTTGAGCACTCCTTGGGTTAGGGCTCGATCTTCCTGAGGTTCAGGGCCTTCATCTCCTGAGTCATCTTCACACAGGAAATAAAGCACATTAACTGACTCAAGAGGCATGTTCTAAGAATGTTCTAAGAGGTTATTATGTCTTTTGTTTTATGGAGTTTAATTAGGTGTGTGTTGTCTGCACAGCAGGGGAATGAACTGCCTCCTCAGACACACTGACAAACATTTATAATACTCCTCATTTAGACTGGGACAAGTTTAAAGAGTGTTTGTGGTGAAGCGATGGAGGGAGACAATAATTCTTCACACCCCTGATTTCCCCCCCCACATCCCTTCCTCAACACCATTGGAAAGCTGTGAATGAAAACCGTTACCCTGGAAACGTAGGGCCGTGCAATCAGGAGGCGAGGCTATTTATAGAAAGGAGGAAAGGGAGAAAAAAGGATGACGCAGTACCCTTCTCCCTCCTCTCTTCTCCCTCTCCTACCCCTTTGTTGGCAGCTGAGCCTTCCGTCTCTGGGATCTTTATTTTTTATTTTGAAGAGATTAGAACGATTGGACTGATTTAAATGATGGTGTGAATTTTACAATTCTTGATGTGATTAGTCTTCGGAATCATTCATTCGATCGATACAAGCTGCTTTTTTTTTAAAAATCGTAATATTTAGAAAAGGTTCAAAGTTAGAGAACATTTCTCCCGCTTTGTCACGATTGTTTTTGAAGTATTATGCAGGAAACTTTCAAATCCAACATGCCTCTTTAGTTATACTCCATCATATAATATGGATTATCTACATTTGATGTGCCTTGTGAATCACAACTTTCCACATTATTCCTTCCTCATTTATCTGCAACTAAACTAACTGAATTGTTGTTTTTTTTAAGTTCATAGGTCCTGTACAGTATATTGCATGTTCACATAATTAGTTTTTAGTCATGGACCTGTTCAAGAGAGTTTAAGTCTCTCTCTGGCATTAGTCCTAAAAGAAAAAAAAAAAAGACCACCTTTAAAGTGCGACTGTCATTAGTTCAAAATTCAGCTGACAGCTGGTTTCACAGTCAACACGGTTATAGATGTCAACACAAGTAATCCAGCTTTAAAATGCCAATGACTGCCTCCGTCATATGAAACGGGCTTTTCTGGGTCAAAATATTTTTATTTATTTTTTTCTTCCCTTGGAGAAAACAAATTGCGTGTGTAATCTGAAAACTCCAGAGCATGTTTGTTGAATCTAGGCCAGAGTCTGCATTGCCTGCGAGTCCCAAAGAAGGCAGACATACTACAGTGGTTTAAAGGGGGAGGAGGAATCCAAACAATCAGATCAAACTGAATTATTAAAGTCCCAGGTGGAGAAGATTAAAAAAAGGGGGGGGGGGGGATACACAAACCCTTCATTCATGTATCAGGATTTCATGACACAAATACAGGAGAGAGAACGTGTTGTTAAAAAAAGTTGTATCTTGAACCAGCTGCTGCAACCTGTTTATATGATACCCACCTACTGTATGTAATAGGAAACGTATATTTAGGGGATGGGGTTTACTTTCCATCTGGTTTGTGTACTAATGGGTTCTTTTTTTGTGTGTGCAGGACACTGGAGAGTCTGGGATAAATTGGTGACTCATCAGTGATTCATGAAAACACACCCACAGGTGATGGTGGAGGCACTAATATGGACACAGTGTAGGAAGAGAGAATCACAGTTAACAAGCGATCGCACCGGAAGCTTCTGCAACATAAAAGAGACAAATAAATCCTGACTGATTAGGTTTATGAAACGCTCCCTCGGCTCCACCGCTCCCTTTGAAACACAAATATTCAAATTACTCAGTGGGCTTCGATGGTGGTCAAAGAGCACCAAATGTGAAATGTGTTTCCTCAACAAATCTAAAGTACAAATGAAGGTGATGATGATGGTCAAACCTGATCACTGCTGCAACATCAACCTAATTACTTTTCATCTACTTTAAGTCCTTTTTTTTTTTTTTTTTTTGCCACTCAGCACAGAACCAAAAAGGCTCATGCAATAATATTCTGTAATAATCACAACACGCACTTCATCAAAACACACGGGGGATTCAGTCTGCGCTCCCACATGCGTCTGTTTTAAAACTGTGAGAGACAGACACCGTAACCATTGTTAGGTTAGGAAAAATAAACAGATGAGATGAGGCAACATATACTTTGACATCTGTCATATGAATTAAAAACTACAGTATGCACGGCTCAGTAACACCATTTCTGAGCTTAGAATAACCTCAGACAGAAAGTCGGGCCGTTTTAAAATCGTCTTAATGGGCTCAGCTCATTAAATCCTGTTTAGTGTTTCAGGCTGTAATCACAACCAGTAATCACACACTGTGCTGTTGTTATACATGGTAGACGGAGCATGAGCAGCTCCACATAGCCGCGATGGGCTCCACATGCTTACATCGCCCAAGTAAAACATTGATTTGTGTGGTGCAGGTGCAAATCCTTTACTCGGCAGCAGAGGATGTGTAGAAGTCACATCACCTCTGAGGAGTGATTTGTTTCAGGAGCTGCAATGACACTAATTATCTCCAAGAACAACGAAGGCTACAAAACAATCTGAAACACGAAGAGAATATTTGATTGGTGCCAGTGTTAGTCCTGAGAGAAATCAATCAGACATTTGTACTAAACACAGCCACACTTCCTGAGCCATATAAACAAACACCTTACAATGATTACAAGCACACACACATGCAGGAAGGCAGTCATGAAAGCACACACCACCCCTTGATCTGCTCTCAATTCATTAATAAAGAGATTACTTACAAGGTGACACTCATTGAAAAGGCTGCCCCCGTGTCTCACTATTATCCAGAGTATATATGGTACAAAAAAATGTTTTCAATGAAGACCCCTCACACCCTCTCTTTCTCTACTCCTCCTGCTACAAGAACAGGAGGAGGAGCCAAGAGGAAGGTCATTTCATTCAGCTCTTACTGTCGTCATACTGAAGGAGACGGGGAGGGAGAAAGGAGACAGAGTGGGAGGGAGGTGGGAGCTGTTTGTGTGCCTGTGTATATAGAGAGGGAGGGCAAGAGAAGAAGAGACAAAGAGAGCGACGGAGAGAGAGAGAGAGAGAGAGAGAGAGAGAGAGAGAGAGAGAGAGAGAGAGATGGAGAAGAAAATGCAGTGCTCCCGTTTTTCTCCCCAATGAATGTCACCACAGCAGGACAGATTCGATCATCTCATAAACTATGATTGAATGTACTATCAGAATATGATATAGTCTCAAGGAAAAACGGTAACTTAAAGATTACAACTGAAAGTATAAGTTATTTATCACATCACTGGAAAAATCCCTCACCTGGCTGACCATTTGCTCAACATGTTGGACAATGCTGCCCTCTTGTGGCTTCTTTTGTACATGACAATAAAAGAACCACAGATACATTAAGAATTCATTGAAGTCGTTCTTGGTTGCACAAGGCTTCATCTAGGTTAAATGTAAAATATGTTCAGCTGAATAAGACTCTCACGTGAACCATGTTGTTTCTTTAAAGCATATATCTGGGATACAAGGAGTGCTAAACACTCAACAAAGGTCAACTGATAAATTCAACTACAATTTATACACTGAAGTTACTCCTCCACAAAATGTCTGATACATACAAAAACATTTTGAACTTTGGGTCAAACAGGAAATGATATCTTACCTGAGTGATGCATCAGTAGATTGGCATTGGCTTTTGCTTGCTGCAGGGCTGACACCCATCGCTGACACTCTCCCTCAGACGTGGCCTTCAGGTGGTAGTTTCTTCCTCCGCTTGTTAACACCAAGTGGCAAGTGTCACCCACCTCGATGTGTGCTGTCGCGACAGGAATCGTGCCCCGGCAGGTGTAAGCCATCTCCGCCTGAGTCCTGAGGGACCCAGACAAAACAGATGGCAAAAAAAGATGAGGCTAATAATAGCATGCAGCAGGCAGCAGACTACTCTGAGCACTTTCAGTGCTGATAAAATGGAGCAGATAAGTTTTAAACATTTTTTAGGGAAGTTCAAAAATAGCATCTCTGTGTGTCTGTTGAAGTACTGATCCTTAGGATGCGGTCTTTCAAACTGGAATTTTAAGCCGCCTACTTCCCATTAGGACACAGAGCTACAATCCACTGTGGTGCAATACATAGTCCAACATTATAATGGCCCATATTGTATAGGTTTTACATATTAATGTACTGAATGTTTCACAACTGTATTAAAATGATGTTCTGTTTTATGTCTAAGCCGATGATCAAGCTATATATTGTTAGGGCTATAATATACTAACTAATGAAAATAGGGTTTTTTCTCTCATCAATTTCTTTCCATTCTTTATTTTTGTTTAATGGTCTACAAAATGTGTAATTTCTTTGTCGTTTAATTTAACACAAGGCAAGCTTAATTTCACAAGCTTAAAAAAACAATTGTTTTGTTACTTTATCTACTACATTGTATATTTAATGAAGCATTACATAAGTGGTCTGTGAAATAAAAACAATATTTTTAGTCAAAATTAATAACTTATATCTTCATGTTCTTCTTGTTAGCGATGACTCAGGACATTCCCTTTCCTTTTGTATGCAGCAAAAAGTTTTATTTCTCTGAACGTGGAAATAAGACCCTACCAGTTATAACCTGTAACAAATGTGGGAATTATAAAGTTTTCATTTCAACAGTGACATGCAGTGAACGTGTCGAAGTTATAGAGAACTCAGTAACCCTTAGTTACCGTTACCCTTAGTTACCGTTACCTGTAGTAGGACAGCAGGCCGTTACTGAGAACGAACCACCGCCGCTGGTAGCCTTTCAGGTAGTTGGTCCATTTAAAGAGCCAGCCTTTGTAGGTATCTACACCGGGCAGGAGGAGCCCCGGGAAAGTCGGGGAGGGCAAACTCTTCACCAGCTCGTTCATGTCCTTCTCCCGGGCCGTAACGTTACTCCAGAGGGATGGAGAGTTGAGCTTTCAACAGCTGTATACGTTACCGGGAGCGTTAGCTTGCTGCGTGAGTGAGCCAGCTGTACTGCACTGTATCCTCTCCGCCAAAGCTACTGTTAGCTTGCAGCTGTATGGTGAAGCCTTGCCAGTGTCCAACTTCACCCCAGAGCTGTAAAAATGTCAGGAGTGATCAATATTTATGTAGCGAGGACGAGCTACTTGACAACGACTTTATTTCATTTCGCTGTACCACGGTTGAGCCTGCACTTGGACTGCGTGTTCATAATAAAGCCTGTGGATGAGAGAGAGAGAGAGAGAGAGAGAGAGAGAGAGAGAGCGAGAGAGCGCGAGGGGGATCATGATGACGTCCTTATCACAGGATTGTAGCATATGGGTGCAGGTCTGTGTGTGTGTGTGTGTGTGTGTACACACACACACACACACACACACACACACACACACACGCGCGCACACACACACTCACTCACTCACTCACACTCACATTTGGCATTTACCGAGATTTTCATCATCACTGCAAGAGTGAGCTGGGAACTATAAAAAGGTTGAAAACCATTTCAATAATAAGCCATTACATAAACAGTATGAAATTAAGGTAGAAACAAAACAAATACCGGAAATAACAGGTTGAATTATTAAAAGAGTAACACGTGGGGGGAAATGATGGACATTTCATATTAAAACATTTTAGAGATGAAAGTCAAGGCCAAGGTTTGAAGTCCAGAGGTTTCAATGAATTCATAATGTAGATGTTGTAATACAGAATTCGAGATTACGGTTTTAGGCTTTAGAATAAAATGCAATCACGTGCTTACATAATTGCTTTAATTATACAGTGTGCTGCATTGACACTTGGCTGCACATTGAGGTTTCCTTTACCTCTTGTGCTGCAGCATACATTAACATCTGCAGTGTTTGTGGGATTTTTTTTTTTTTAAATCGGGTAATCTACATTACTTCAATACAATAATCCATAAATTCATTTTTGAATTGAAGTTTGACAGCTGCTTGTGGGTTTAATGTCTTGTAGCACATGCCACTTTTTATGAACACAATGTTCCATTGTTTTCTTTCCATGTTTCTTCAAACCTCATCACAAATTCAGGCTGTTATAAAAGAGGCTATACAACCAGAGTGGAATGAAGTTGGCCATAAAAATAGAAACTACTTCTTCAAAAAATGAGTGTATGTGATTACCCCCTCCTACTCTTGCTCCACTTCTCCATTAAAGGTTGGCTTAGATTCCAGATAAGGGTGAATTTATAGAAGTTTAATGCCTAAACATATATAAATAAACACTATTTTAAAATAACTAAGACCTTTCTAGTTTTTGAATGTTGACAGTCATTCAAATTTCAAACAGTCACCTTTTTGAACATTATCACGAAACTTTTTTTTTTTTCAACCTAATCTTCAAACAGTCCATGTAACATGGCAAAGTATGGTGCTATTTTAAACAGACGATTTTTAGTAGCTCAAGAAATAAAGTCAGAATTGAAGGCAAACAAGAGCTCTGTGATGGTTTCCATCATTGACCAACTTGACTTGAATTAAGGATTAAGGGAGAACATAAAGCCTCTTTTGCTTGCATTTCTGGTAACCTTTATTCAACACACCAAAATGGTAAAATATTAGACTCTTGTACAGACAATATTTAAATAAATACCATGATAAATTATCATGAACAAATGCAACAAGCAGTATCATCAAAGAAAGACCTAAGGCTTCTTGACTTTTTCTTGAGTTTTTGATGTTTTACTAATGTGTACAGGGGAGGTTACGTTTAAATAAATGCACTAATAAGTAAATAAGCAAACAGCTAACAGTTGAAGATTACTGTCATTTGGCATCGTCACAGTCAGTGAAAACTTTTAATTGTACAATCATATCTGCAAAGTGCTTTGTGACAATACGTCTCACATAAAGGGGCAATATTTCTCTCGTCAGATTTGGACACTTACAGGTTTGCATTCGTCACATGGAGGGACAGTTCAAAACCCAAAGGCATCCCCCATATCATCATCAGAAATAAATATCTATGGCACTATACCAGGATGCTTGCTACTGTCCTCCATCCATTCTGCTGTGACGTATTTTAACTTTACATTGTGCTGTATAATTTCTCATTTAAATACCATGTTAAAAGTAATATAAAATCAGTTTACACAGCACAATGCAAATAAAAATATTTAAATTCACCCAACCGTTTAAAAGTAGTGCTGAGTGGTATCTCACCTTTAAAAATGAAATGGTTAACAGAACAAGACTTTTTAACCGCTGTATATTCAGAGGTTTGCTGGGTACACTAGTAAGGCAGTCAGCACAGCCGATAACATTTTAAAAATCGTCACGGTGAAAAAATGTTGCTACAAGAGTGAGTTTCAATCCAAAGGTTTGTTGTCGTTATCACAGTGTGAATTCATTCCGACTTACAGCAACCCTCCTAATGATAAAGTCTGCTTTCATTTATATGCACAGCCTCAGAGTCCTTGTTTTAAAGCAAGCCGTCCTGTTCAAAAATAGAGGGCAGGAGGGAGAAGTCGAAGGGCACAAACTTGACACCGGTCCCGTGGTAGAATTTGTTCTGAAACTCCACCCTGAAATCAAAGATTAGAGTGAAACAAGAAGATGTTAATGATGCAAAAGTGGTCTCAAGAGTCTTTTTTTCAAATGATCTTAGTTACTCTAAAGGTAAATAACAGCCATACAACTTAAAAAGAGAAACATACAGTACAGAGACCCCGTCGTCAGAAAGTCTCAAATTAGATTTATTTTCAATTGGAGGTCTTAAAATGTCTAAAAAAAGTCTTAATTTTTAAGCTTGTGAGAGGTCTTACAATTTAGATGGCACCTTGAGACATATCTGAATATTTTACTAAATGTACACAGTACAGACTTTTTTAACAGACAGATGGGTTGTGGAACAATAGCCGAACGCGTGCTCATGTGGAACATTGAACACATGTTCAATACTCTTTCCCAGTAGATTTTTCAATCCATTTATTCACACCACATCCTCAGGATTCCACTAATCCACATTGCCTTGCTTCATTGATACATATTCATTGATTATTATAATCCGACATTGGAAAAAAATTATGCTTTTCCTAAATCCAGTATATCTATACAGTATACCTGGATCCCTGACTTTATGCAGAGCACAAGGTCAAGACTCCACCTAGTGTTCAGTACTGGAATTACACACACATACATAGAAAATAACAGAGTTATGTAAGGTTTCAACTTTCATACAGAGATCAAATTAAACTAATAAAACAAGCAATTTGGCTCCAATACTGTAGGGTTTTTTTTAGCTTTTCATGTGAAAACACAGCATTTATGGCAGCATATTATCTATGCATTCACAAAACCTGAACTGAAGAGAGGAAGAAGGAGTACTTTAAGGAAATTTACCCTAACCCTTCAGATGAAAATGACTGGATTTGTTAAAAAGGGCAAACAGACATTATCAGGCAACTTGCAAACTAACAAATGTTTACATTTCAGACATGGGGAACAAAATCTGTTGAGTTCTAAAGGAAATCTGGTGCAAGATTTGTATAAACCATCTGTATGTATTGGTATTTAAAAAGTCTAAAAAAGCATTACATTAGATTTTTTTTAAATGTTCAGAAATGCTTATTTATCTAAATGTCTGACTTACAGAGCAACGTAATATATAGTTCTATTACTGATATAATAAAGGTAGCTGAAGAAGCTGATAAATATAGATATTTAATTGTTTTTAATTCAATCTTCTCTTTTATTTTATTTATTTTCTGAAGCAACGATGTCCCCAAACAGCTCATACCCAGCCGGCCAACTTTGAGTTTTCATGGTTAACAGTTAACAGAAATAATTTGGGGTTTTAGACAGATGGTTCAAACAAAACCAACAATATGCACACATCATCTCTTTGGTTGGGAGATTTCAAAGCATGTTTTGTTCTACTGTTTGACAATTTATATTCCAAATGTTTAACCACTTAATTGCACCAACACTGTAGTTATTATATATAATACCTACAACCCAATACAATGTCCGATCTCGTGCCAGAGTATATGTTACATTTCTCAGCAATTGGAGGATTGGGAGCAACCAGATCAAATAGACTCACCAGTGAAGTCGGAGAGCATGGAGGAAAGCTGACAGACCCTCCATGACTAGTAGGATGGATACAGTGAGCATGGCAAAGAGGCCGAACACAGGGACCAGAAACACAACCCCCACCCTCGTGGTGATCCTTAGACCCAAACGCATCACCATGGACCACAACACCTCTGACAGCTCTAAAATTGTAAGAAAATAAAAAAGAGAAAAATAAATTAATATCTAAATAAATCTAAAGGTAAGTTAAATACAGAACACAAGTCAGCAGAAACAGAGAAGTACAGACAAGTTACAGCGCATGGGGATCTGCTCCCTCAACAAACTTACGAGCATGGGCCAAGCTGAGTGCCCAGAGACGCAGGTACGATGCTGTGTTGGATATGCAGCCCAGGCAGTACTCTATGGTGTGAATGGCCTGGTGCAGGAGCACATCTGCAAAGTCAAACTATAAAACATTTCAAATAAAAAACGAGGTAGCACACTTAGTTAGTAAAGCAAATCCTAAATGAGAAAACGCAATGCATGTTGTGTTTGAATTGAATTAGCTCCACAGCCGATTCTTCTCTATGATGTGATGCTTTCTCTTACATTTTTTTATTTCCTTGTTTATAAGTGCAAAACATGTCACTCAGCATTTCTGTAAGTGTGCCAATGTTAGTCTGCAGGTTTATTTTTAGCAGGTGTAAAAATACTGAAATTACACAACAGCATGCTGAAATGACAACACAAGCAATACAAACATCATAAACAAGGCACACATTATGCAGCATGAGAGGAAGATGCAATGACATTGATGCAACAATACAATGAACAAATCGACTTTCATCACGTCATATTGGTCACTATGTAAGGACATTTAAAGTTGCAGCTTGAAGTGCAGACCCCTGACCTGTTTAGGAAGAGCTTCTCTGCTTGGCACTTCATCCGGACCCTCCTCTTCGTCTTCTTCAAAGGATGCCGGTGCTGAATTGTCATCCTCACTCACACGTCTCACCCGCTCATAACCCTGAGGTGAAACAACAGTATTGATTTTTACAGGTGTCGACGAATGAATTTCAAACATGTTTCAACCTAACGACACTTACTCTACGTCTGCGCAGGCCTTTGCCTCCACGGTACAGCCAATACAGGTAAAGAGGTTTTCCTAACAGCAGCACAGGAACTGACAGCATAGCTATCAACACCAAGAAAATCTGCAGCCCAGTCTGTGGAATCATGAGACGAAAAAACCCTGGATGAACACGGATCAAAATACATCAAGAGCTGAAAAGGGATCCAACGGTATTGTGGATACATACCTGTCCTGGGTACAGAGGAGGGATATCATTCCCCTGCATGACAAACATGTTAATGAAGTGAATGAGGATGCTGGGGGCCTGGCTGGAGTCTCGTGCACCAAATGCCAGCCACTTGTATAAAATCATGAGGACCAGGTAGCCAAAGAGACAGAGCAGGAAGAGCAGCTCAGGAACAAACAGCAGATATACATTAAATTTCTGCCGGAAGTGCCTAAAGGGAGCGAAGAAAGTGAGAAAAAAAAACAGGTGAGTGACGATAAGGGTGGCATCCGAAAAAAAAGAATCAAGAGTTAAAAAACAAAAATAATGATGTTAGTAATTAAGCTCTTAAAAGCCATCCAAACACGACTGAAAGTTCTGAGTTTAAGATTTGCACAGGCAGATACAGGGTTGTGCACCTCTACCAGTAATGCATGGTAATGCATGCTAATCAATGCATTATTGAGTACAATTACTGACCTTTATGACTTTATGATTAGCTTCTGACAAAAAAATACAACAAAAAAATGGAAGTTAAAAATGTACTATGGTGCTTACTGAAGTGAAAACTGGTAGTATACAAAGTAAATCATTTAATAGAGCAAACAATCATTTAGTTGCTGGAAACGCAACTCTTTGGTCTCAACTACATGCTTGCCAGTGAATATAAACTATATCAATACCAGCAGGTATGTTTATATCGGGAGCTGCTCATTGTCTCTCCCTAACTGCTTTAAAGAAGTTTTAAAAATAGATGAAGACGCAGTTATTGAAAAATAAATCAGTTTAGGCTACATATGCCAGTTAATAATGATATTTGAAGGGCTATGTTCAGTAAAGTGAAGCTAAATATCTAGCTATGATTTTATGGCTTGTTAACATCTATTTTCAATTTGTGTTCCTTCTTCTCGAGTTGTCCGTTATTTGATCTGGATTATTTATTTTTTTAAATGTTTTTTTCACTTTAATCCCACAAAGAGTAGTTGTTGCCGTAGTAAGTGCTAATGGGGATATCGCAGAAGGACATAACGCATGTTGAATTAAATGTAGCAATTCAGGACATAAAAAATACTGACATGTCAAACAACAGGAAGTATTACTAACAATATATGACTAACAGCTGGTGTAAACACAAAGCTAGAATAAATAATCAATGTTTTGGTCAGGAGTAAAAAAATATTTTGTTGGTGACCATTTACAGCCCAGATATACACTCAACAAAAATATAAACGCAACACTTTTGTTTTTGCTCCCATTTGTCATGAGATGGACTCAAAGATCTAAAATTCATTCCAGATACACAATATTACCATTTCTCTCAAACATTGTTCACAAATCTGTCTAAATGTGTGATAGTGAGCACTTTTGCTTTGCTGAGATAATCCATCCCACCTCACAGGTGTGCCACATCAAGATGCTCATCAGACACCATGATTAGTGCACAGGTGTACCTTAGACTGTCCACAATAAAAGGCCACCCTGAAATGTGCAGTTTTTGCTTTATTGAGGGTCTGGGGACTCAGAACCAGTCAGTATCTGGTGTGACCACCATTTGCCTCATGCAGTGCAACACATCTTCTTCGCATAGAGTTTATCAGATTGTCAATTGTGGCCTGTGGAATGTTGGTCCACTCCTCTTCAATGGCTGTGCGAAGTTGCTGGATATTAGTGGGAACTGGTACGCGCTGTCGTATACGCCGGTCAAGCACATCCCAAACATGCTCAATGGGTGACATGTCCGGTGAGTATGCTGGCCATGCAAGAACTGGGACATTTTCAGCTTCCAAGAATTGTGTACAGATCCTTGCAACATGGGGCCGTGCATTATCTTGCTGAAACATGAGGTGATGTTCATGGATGTATGGCACAACAATGGGCCTCAGGATCTCATCACGGTATCTCTGTGCATTCAAAATGCCATCAATAAAATGCACCTGTGTTCTTCGTCCATAACAGATGCCTGCCCATACCATAACCCCACCACCACCATGGGCCACTCGATCCACAACATTGACATCAGCAAAGCGCTCACCCACACGACGCCACACACGCTGTCTGCCATCTGCCCTGAACAATGTAAACCGAGATTCATCCGTGAAGAGAACACCTCTCCAACGTGCCAGACGCCATCGAATGTGAGCATTTGCCCACTCAAGTCTGTTACGGCGACGATCTGGAGTCAGGTTAAGACCCCGATGAGGACGACGAGCATGCAGTTGAGCTTCCCTGAGACGGTTTCTGACAGTTTGTGCAGAAATTCTTTGGTTATGCAAACCAATTGTTTCAGCAGCTGTCTGAGTAGCTGGTCTCAGACGATCTTGGAGGTGAACCTGCTGGATGTGGAGGTCCTGGGCTGGTGTGGTTACACGTGGTCTGCGGTTGTGAGGCCGGTTGGATGTACTGCCATATTCTCTGAAACGCCTTTGGAGACGGCTTATGGTGGAGAAATGAACATTCAATGCCCGAGCAACAGATCTGGTTGACATTCCTGCTGTCAGCATGCCAATTGCACGCTCCCTCAATGCTTGCGCCATCTGTGGCATTTTGCTGTGAGACAAAACTGCACATTTCAGAGTGGCCTTTTATTGTGGGCAGTATAAGGTACACCTGTGCACTAATCATGGTGTCTGATGAGCATCTTGATGTGGCACACCTGTGAGGTGGGATGGATTATCTCAGCAAAGCAAAAGTGCTCACTATCACACATTTAGACAGATTTATGAACAATGTTTGAGAGAAATGGTAATATTGTGTATCTGGAATGAATTTTAGATCTTTGAGTCCATCTCATGACAAATGGGAGCAAAAACAAAAGTGTTGCGTTTATATTTTTGTTGAGTATATATGTGATATATAATACCATAATGGAGCTCAGTTGAAATGTTGGTGTAAGCAATGCACAGAATACTGTTATATATCAGTATCTAATATGATTTATTCTGCACATGTTGATGCCTGACTCTGATTGATGCCTGTACTGCAGGTATGGAGACAAAATGGATGCAAGGTCACTGTCAGGGATTTTTATCTGGAGCCACTCACAAATGATTGAAGACACTCAGCACCACTCCAAAGCTCATGTGGATGACCCCGATTATAACCGACATCTTCATCTTGTAAGAGTTGAGGAAGGAGAGCCGGTTCACTGCCAGGTTCCATATCTTATGGAACAACCATAAAAGCTTCTGATTAAAAATGATACTGAACTGAGTCAAACTAGATTTCAGATATTTATAACAGGGTGAATTTACTTACAGGATCAATGCCAAATGGGTATGGTCCACTGAAGACACCACTGACATTAGGGTCTAACGTGAGCAGAGTGTTTGATTGGAGCGTCTTGTTTCTGTAATGTAAAAAAGACAGATGTGAATTAGAAAATCCCCCATTTAAACACTGATCAAAATCTACACTGAAAAAATCTGCTTGTGTGTGTTTCCTTGATAACTGACGTCCACTGCTGACTTGCAAACATAGCCTTGACGCTCCAGGCAGAGCCGAATATATTAAGAGACTTGGAGAAACAATCGTTGTAAATCAGCCCAGTGTAGATAGAGAAAAGGCCCATCATCAGGATGATGTAACGCCCATTGAAGAACGTTGTCCAAATCTGAGAAAAACAGAGACACATTTATGAGCTCAAACTGATTTAAACTAATCCAACGTTCTTTATGGGTGAATCCAGCATCTCTTTCCGCACCTCATTACTGGAACGTTTCTTCTTCTGATTTTTTTCCGTCAACACCATCCACAAGGCGAAGAGACTCATTACCGTCCCGTGCCCGAGGTCACCAAACATCACAGCAAAGAGAAAGGGGAACGTGATGATGGTGTAGGGCGCTGTCAAATAGAGAAAATGATTCAATGACTCACCCTTAACTCTCCAAAAGCTGTACACCACAACGGAAAAAGACTTGAAATTTCACAGTGCGAGTTCTTACCTGGGCTTACCTCGCGATAGTCCCCCACCCCATAAGCCTCCACGATGCTCTGAAAGCCTGATGTGAACTTATTGGTTTTTAACAGCGTGGGAGGAGTGTCAGTACTTGGGATTCGGTTCACAAAGCAGGGTACAGTGGCGTCACCTTTTCTCTGTAAAATATGCAACCAAAGGCAGAAAATGTACTGAATCAAATAACAAACAATGTAAAATAGTCAATGTGGGTTTGAATGCCCTTGACAATATTAACAGAATAGCAAGGTATCTGTTTTGCCATTCCACTTTATTTTTCACATCAAATGTTTACAGCTCATGGGAATTTGTGACCATGAAGCCCTAGTTTAATAACTCTGATGGGGGAGAGCAACGTTATCTGAAAATATCAAAATAAGCAGCCTGAGAACCTTTTTCATCAAGAGCAAACAACACGCATGATACAGCCAATAATTAAAAAGGAGAAACATCAAACATGGAATAGTTCAGGACAAGGGAGTCATTCAAACTGCCTGCTGCCAGTATAAATGGAAATCAGCTCAAACGTGACACTTGAATGAAGCAAAACAAAAAAAGATGAAGAGAGCAAAAGGGTTTGGATTTTTTTCAGAATAAAGCTATGCAATAATTCCAATAATAATTGCAAACAGTAATTGGAAAACGTTTTACACAGGCGTGTTATTCATTTGGTTGAAATATCACTGTTTTGTGTTTTGAGAGGCTTCTTTGACTTGTCAAATATAATGTTAGTAATTAAGTCAAATGTGTTCACATATTAATGTCAAATCACAGATGACGAGCACATGCTGCTAACCCACTTGATTCCCAAACACATCTGTGTGTGGCAGATTTTTCAAAGCACAGTGAATGTTGCAGTGAAGCTTAACTGCATGTCTGTAGCAACATAATTCATACTATGACCTTTTTTCACAATTGGGACTCTATGGAATTACCCTTCCTTTATATGGGACAATAAGAGTACTTATATTCAAACCAAAGTCGTGCACAGCAAGGACGGGAAATACTTTACAATTGTTCATTTACATCAGAAAGAATTTTTAACATTGTCCAAAATTAATATATTGAGAAAATGAAACAATAAAACACATTTTTGATCTTGCGTTGAATGCTGGTATGACATCCTGCTGCTCTGCTGGTGTACAAAGTAGCATTATTTTCTCTTTTTTTGGACAGATGCTGAAGTTCTTATTTGTGTTATTGGGTCTTGCTTTGTTTATTTTTGATCTCAGACATTTCTTCATTTGTCAAAATGTGCAACTACAGCAGGCTAGTCAAAGAGACTGGGCCTTGAAAGGTGTTGTGCTTTTATTTGAAGTTTTAGTTTAGTTTATTAGTTTAGTTGTCAGGGACCATGTACAAACAATACCATTAATCTCACAGAGAAAAGATGCTTCATACCAGATTATAGCAGTTTGCTAATTTCCATCTGCAGTCCCTCGGCAATTACGGTAATCACACAAGCAAGAAGCCCCAAAAGGTCTTTGCACTCACCGAGCCCTCTTCTAGCGCCCCCCGTAGGTTTGCCAGGTCGCTGACCGGACACCACACCTCAGCGATCAGACACTTGTTGGTGACGTCAAAGCTGCAGAGGTTCAGGATGTGGTAGATGGCCTTCATCTTTTTCACCTGCACAACCCAAGTGAAAGCCGACTCTGAGGCTTTCTGCAGGACCTGCCTCAGGTAGTCCTCGGTGCGGTGCAGTACCTGGACAAACACAAAAGTTGTGTTTGCTGAGCATGTTTGGACACAACTAACCTTCTTTATGTGATTTGTGGATCTTACTTACATTGTTAAGGTCTTGGATGCGTGTCCTTAAGCTGTCCAACACATCTGCCCGCTCCTCATCGTTCTCAGGGTGCGGATAAAGATGGCAGTGGTAACTAGGGCAACAAAGACAGACGAGAATGCTCATAATAACGAAGATAACAGCAAGTAATGATAGGTTAGGCTATACAATGCTTGCTTTCTTACCAATCACAGATTTTTTGTACTTTCTGTCCAATCTGGTCTCCCCAGAAAGAAATTAGAAACACAACACTTTTGCTAATCTCACCCTAGAACGACACAGATCATTCAGGTTAGTATTACAGCATGACAAAAAATACTAACAGCATGAAGATAGGCTACTTTAGCTCCCCAACAGGGAGAAAAGCACAAAACACAAATCCAAAAATGTTACACATTGAAAGAAGACCCTTTTTTTCACTTCACATGAAGTGAAAAAGACTTTCAGAGGTTATCAAAAAGTGATTAAACTCACAGTGTCGAGATCAGCAAGGTTCTCATCCAGCTCTGCGTAGCTGAGGATGGTGTAACCTTTGCACACTCGCCACAACATGCGCTCAAACGCCTCCACCTTAACCCGCTGGATGAGACCTGAAACGAACCTGCGGCGAGGAGAGATCCGATCACATTAAACGTGCACGCCTGCATTTTATCACTACATCCTGCTGTGAGAACGTAAGCAACACAACATGACGCAGCTCACCCTAACTTTGCTCCGAGTCTCTGCATGCCTGTGCATCCGGTCACCGAGTCCGTCTCCATGGTTGGAAATTCTTCATACTGGGGACCAAGAGCCTCATGCTAATTATAAAAAGGATTCATTCATTCATTATAAAAAAAAAGGAGCAGGTTTCATTCATGACAGCTTGTATCAGCTGCTTCTTGCATTACACAAAGCTATGCAATGTTTATTTTCACAAACGTCTGTCTTACATAGTCTTTTTTTCGCACCATTGTGTTTATTTCAATATGGCAACCAGGATGAGTCAGGTGCTGCTTGTAACAGCTGCACTGTAGCGGGATCATTAATTAAAATCTGCACTTGTTCCACATCCATCAGCCGTGGATACAAAACAAGACAGTCATAGAATTTCTGTAATTACTTTATTAATGTGTAATGTTAATTCCCTGTTGCTGATGTCAGTCAGACCTGAAAGAGTTCTGCTTTGTTTAGAGACCAAGGTCAGCTTGGAGAGTCTCAACAGCTCTTGTTGTATGATGCCCTTGCTGATATCTTCAAGGATGTTTGGGAGAACTTGTTGTTCACTCCAGGCTCCTTGACCACATAGATTATTGCAGGTGGGTCAATGTGACACGACCCCTTTTGAATATATGCAGAGCCTTTGGAAGTCTCCTGCAGTAGTCATCTGATGTATAAACGTTCATCAACGTGAGCCGTGTGAGTCTAAGGAGGCTTAATGTGTGGAGTCAAGTCTTGAAGAAAGCAAGAAGCTGCGAGAGAGGTGAGGGAGAGCGTTTTGCCTGGGAAGCAAAACAGGGTCGGACTGAAGAAAAACAATGAGTGCTTCACGGTGTCTTTGTGTGATAAACAAGGAGCTGCATGCAAACACTCACTCTGGAGCGGCTGTGTATGAAGGTCCGTGTGATTTTCAACATGTGCGTGTACTCGGTGAGCTCCAGAAGGTTCCTCTGCAGCTTCTCTTTGTTTCGAGCCACCTCGCTGAGCTCCATCTCCAGCCTCTGGAGCTGCTCCTGAACATCAACACACACAGAGAATAAGTTCACAAAAGCCTCAGGGTGAATTCAGCTGTGAGATGGCCTGGTCAGATTTTCAACAGTAAAGAGAACTCGCATTAGCTCACCACCCAGGAACAAAAAAAGGCGATATAAGAAGAATGTTTACAAATGTAAAAACATATAGTATGTTTTTGTATATTTGTAGGCATATGAAGATATAAGTAGGAATGTTTCTTATTGTTTCATGTCACTCTATATATCCTAAAAGTAAAAGCACCAGGTTATTTATAAATGTTCCTTTTAGTTATTTTTTTCTGTTTTTGCAGGAATACAAATTTATTTGAAAATGTAGCTTACTTGGCAATAAACCTGGTTCTGAGTTACAGTATGTGATTGAAATGAAATGACACTTACCATGATCTCAAGAACTTGTCTTGGTGGAGGAGCGAGTGGACTCTCATCCTCTTCTGGAACTGCAATGTTAGCTTTTTGAATCTCCCTCAGAAGGTAGCCTGCGGTGCAGACAGAAAACGCTGATGTTTGTTATATGGTAATAATTGCTCCAGCTGTGACATTTAAAATCTCTGAGGTAGGTTAGGCTACTACTTTAGAGCTGTATGTTCAGCTCGTGCTACACCTCGGTCCCAGGTACTCTCTCTTACCCAGAATCCTCTCCATCTCCTCACATCGCTTGATTTCGCTGACAAAGCGTCGCTGGAATGAGCTGACACTTGGGTTGAGCTGAAATAAGAGGAGCATCACAGGTCAGGTGCAAGACACTGCATCATTGTCATTGCACATGAAATTTGCCTCCTACTGTAAAGTGAAGTGTAATGGGAGTTTATATCTGTATGCGATAGATAGATAGATAGATAGATAGATAGATAGATAGATAGATAGATAGATAGATAGATAGATAGATAGATAGATAGATAGATTTTTTTATCTGATATGTGACAATGGTTAAAAAAACAGTGTTTGTGCACTCTGTACTTACATCTCTGAACTCGACCAGCCCCAGCTCCCCCAGCTCACTGATGCAGTCATATTCAGAGCCGGACTGCAGAAACAATTGCGCCAAGCACATCTCCTCACTCCGGAACACCATCTTTATCTGCAGCCAGACCTCCTCCACCTATTTTAAATCTGCCTTAAAAACACAGAAAACTGCACAACGAGCCGCGCGCTACAATCGAAAATAGGACACAAAAAATCAGCGAGTCGGTGCGTGGCTTTAAACCCCTTAACCAATTAGCGTTCTCCCCTGGGGATTAATTATTGTCTATTAATGAAGACGACTTCAGAAGGGGGATTTATATCATTCTGAGTTTGGTTAATCCAAAAAAAAAAATCAAATGAACAGTAAGTAAACATTGACAGATACCTCCCTTAAGCACCTTTTGCATCGAGCGATCATAGAGAAAGGCGTCATCCTTAGAGCGCCTGTCATTACGGCGCAAAAACAGCGACGACTCAACGCCGGCCGGAAATAAAACGAGCAACAGGCAAAATAAAACACAAAGCATCAACCCGCCGTGGAGACAAAGAGGACTGAAGGCAGCCTCACGCGTTAAAAATAAGCCTCAGTCAGAAATAGACCACGGCCTTTATTCGCTCTACGTCGCCCGGCAGTTGACACAGATTGCGTCTCTTGGTTGCCAGATACTGTCGTATCCTCAAATTTAATAACCACCGTCTCCTGATTTGCATCCGTGGTTGTATTAGTTGTCGCAAACTAAAGGTTTGAAATTGAAAGTAAAGCGCAAGAGAAAAACAAACAATGTATTGGCAGCAAATGCCAGCCAAAAACAGATTCAAATAGGTAGGCCACTGATAAGAGACTAGAACATTCAGTATCTGTTATTTCAAAGTAGACTATTAGAAATTTGGTTTGAAAGATAATTCATTGCAAAACGTACGTTATTCTGTAACTATAAATTACATCCATTTTAAAATCTTTGAAAATCACTGATAAAATGCAGTTTTTTCTTACATATCCTATTTGAAGATATGCCATTTTATAAATCTACAAAAATAAATAACCCTTCACGTTTCATAATGCCTTTAAAATTTAAAAGGACGGAATTAGAGTTTTAAACATGCAATGAAATCATTAAATTTCGTGGTCTTGTTTTGAATATTTCTGTAAAGCGGATGAGTTTACAAACCTGGCAACCCAGCATCTTCTCGTTATTCCGTCAGTGAAAGCAGACAGACCATCTGCTCTTCTTTGTGTGAAATCTTTTATTTAGCCTGATCTGGGATGAAATGTTCCTTTTTAGTTTCTCAGGACAAATGAGAAATTAACACTGAATGATTTAATGATCGCTCTCTCAGGTCTGAGCGTCTTTTTGGTCAGATTATTTGACTGTTTGCCTATGTTACCATCAGAACACATGATTTAACAGAAGTGATTATCAGGGTCAGAGAAACCTGGTTGGTCACTTTTATATTTTTTTTATCCATCAGCTAACAGAAGCATATGTATGTTAATGGCTCAATACAGTATTAAAAATCTGAGTTACAACCTTCAGCTGTCCCATTTCAATCAATGAGTCGTCAATATACACGCTTTACATGCGGCACAGGAGTGGTAATGATACAGAGATGTAGAGGTTTTCCAATCCCTGAATTAGACAGCATCTGTGATCCAACAGTTTATGAAGTGGAATTTTTTTTTAGCTTGATAGAAAAGTGACTGCTTCAGGTCTGACTCAGAGTTTTCTGAAATGTTTTGTAGAGGTTACACCTTCATGTACACAATGAGGACGGATCTGAAGGAGAACTTCTCTCTCAGTGTGATACTCGGAGTTTTGGGAAATGAAATACATGATTGCATAGTTTGACTGTACCTGAACCTACGATCAAGGTTTACAAGGACAAGCTCAACATGGTTTGTTTTCACTCAGAACTTCAGTCGTCTTAATTTGCATGCAAGCCAACAGATGTTGTCAGTGCTCTGATTTGTTTGTATTTGTGTTGTAAATGTTCACATTTACATAAATAGCGCCGTGCTGTCCATACCTATGACTTTATTAAAGTGAGCAAATCAATAGAAATACGTTTATGTTTGTTTTCTAGAGTCTTGAGTGTTTACACATCAGCCACACTCTTTACTGGACATTTTTTTATAAAGCACTCCAAAAAAAAAAAAATCACTAAATGTTTAAGTCCTCAGACTGTGTGCCAGTTTGTTGAGCTCTTGTGACAGAGCTGTAACGGTTTCTAGGATCCTTCGCTTGTCCTTCTCCTCTAACCGAGCTTCACATCGCTGCGCAAACTTATCAGGATGCCACCGTGCTTGCTGCTTGCGCAGTGTTTTACGAAACACCTCCACGTCTTTGCGATCCACGCCGTGCAGCATCACCTCCACCATCTCCTGCACGGTGCCTCGAGGAGCCGGCCAGGGGATGTCGCTGTAGCTCAGCTTTGTGCTGTCCCCCGAAGAGCCTCCGCAAAAAGTAGCTGCACAGCCCTCCTCATACCTGCGCTTCTTCCCCTGCTTAGTCTCTTCCTCTTTACGAGCCGCTCGAGCCAAATACTCTTCGTGTTCTCTCTTCATCTTCTCCAGCAGCTCTTTGTTCCTCTCCTGTTCCTGCTCTTTCTCTGGTTTACTCTTCTTCTTCTTCTTCCCTCGAGAGAATGAGGCAGCCAGTCTTTGGGCTTCAGCGTGTTTTTTGTCAAAATACTCTTTTCTGATGCGATCAGCCCAGTCACCAAAATCTTCCTCGTCATCATCGACGGGAAGAAAATCATCAGCTGTGAAAGAAATACAGGAGTGTTGTAATCAATGGCAGAATGTTTAAATAAAGCTCTGGATGAACACATAGGTTTTTGTTTACCGTCATATACTCCAAAGGTTTCACAGAATTCATCCTCGCATTCGCCAAACAACTTGTTGACCCACTCCTTCTCAGGATCTACTTCAGACGGATGGTTCATGTTATCTGCAGTCTGTGGGGAAACATTGAATAACATAAAAACAGGATTTCAACGCTTGAAGGAGGACAACTATATAACACACTTTTTTAAGTCTTCTTTCTCTGAAACCATAAAAATTAAAATATATTTGCTATAATTTAAATAAGGTTAAATGTCGAGGGTTTTTTTGTATTTAATCTATTTATTGATCATCATGATATATACATATATATATATATATATATATATATATATATATTTCTATTCATGATTTAATGGGTGCATCATTTTGTTTTCTCAAATAAATATATATTTTTATATTCGCATTAAAAATTATTTTATTTGAAAACCCAAAATCTAACTGTTTCAGTTCTGGTATAATCACCGTATACAATTATTATATTTATCATCATCAGACAAATATTAAATGTGACATGTTTTTTTATATCTTCTTAAAATGAATTCTCACCAATTGATGGAATTCAAAGAAGCAATGAAATTGACCTTTATTCTCCGATCAACATATTCCTGTTCTCCTCCACTACACAGAAACATGAATCTCTCTGATCTAAGCATGATGAATTTCTTATTATGTACCTTTGTCTGTTTCATCCACTGCAGCAGGTCCTCTGGTGTGACTCCAGCGTTGTTGGGCGCATTCATAGCCTGGGGACAGCTCTTTATCAGAGGCACGACTAGATCATCATACGCTGAATGAAAAAAAAAAAGCCCAGATAAAACAGCTGACAGCCAACATTCAAAACAATAACAATAATAATAACAACACTACTACAACTCCAAATAATAATAATAAAAAAAACAGTTTCTCTCGGTCTCTGCCCTCCTCACCTGTTTTCCCGTCTTTCAGAGCCCTGTTGACCGCGCTGTGTAACGCTGTGTCTCCTTTACGGTCCTTCTGGAGAACATCGGCTCCGTGCTCGAGCAGCAGCCGCAGCACAGCGTCGTCTCCCCGGCAACAAGCCAGCTGCAGTGGGCTCCTCTCCCTCTTTCCCTGGGAGAAGTTCACTCCCAGGTCCCCCCGGTGCTTCTTCAGGTACGACTTCAGCTTCAACAAACTGCCTTCCTCCACGTATTTCCAGAGCCGCTTCTGTCTGTGAGACACCATACCGTGTGAACACAGCTCGGACGTGACTACTGACAAAGCTAATTGTAGTTCTTTTTAAGCGATATTCACATTTAGCTAGCTAAGGCCCACTTAGCCTTAGCATCAGATCATCCGTTCTTGCTTCTAAATAACTCCGAAGCCAACAAGAGCTCGGACTCAAAGGTTCCGGGTACAAATGGTTCCGGTGCAGCCACTAGATGTCAGTATTGACGAGTTTTCCAAAACAGGCCTCTTTTGCCGAATTACAGGCACACTGTAAACATGCAGAATTGTGTGAGGATACAAACAATAATGAAATCTTAGTAACACAAATTCCCATGATCTTTTACGTTTATCTCACTCAATGATGTGTTGTACATTTTCTGCCTGAAACCTGGCAGAAAGTGTAGAATAGACCGGAGTGTATGGGATAAACAAAGATTCAGCATTCAGAAAATAAATTTGTGGGTAGCATTTATTATACAGTAGCCTGTATGCATTATCCTGTTACCTAAGTTCTTTATCAATTGTTACAATTTTTTTAAGACAGTACATTTCTTTTCACAAATAAGAAATATTAAAGGCTCCACTTCAGGGAATATAACTGATTCAAGATATTACAATCTCAGACTAAGATTTTAATTTATATACAGATACAAATTTTAATTTTAAGTAATGGTGAATCAAAACCCTGCATATGCACGGTTGCTTATACATACTATTCCTTTTTAAAGGGGACATATTATGCCCTTTTTTCACCTTTTAGAACAGTTCCCTGTGGTCTTAATGACAAACATTAATAAGGAATATTTTTAATGACTTGCACTGAAGGCAACTGTTTGAAATCACAAAAGTTAATCTATATTATATCTATTATATCATTATCTATAAAACTCTTACTGATATATTATTTAAAAACAGGTAAATGGGAAAACATTTTATTAAATGAGGTTGCTTATTTTTGAATTTGGTTCTTATTGTATTTTGACCAACAGTCCAAGGAGCAAAAATTATGCATATATTGACAGAGGACACACTTACACATTCTCTCTCCTTGTTTTGTGTGTAGCTGAGGACTGTTGGCGTTCATGATGTGGCTTCAATAAGAGTTAGTAACATGTTTTCATCATTAGCACAAGTCATCAAATAAGCAAATAACTGAAGGTATCAATGCAGTCTAACATGTAAGATTGGAGTTACAATCTCACATTATAATCTGCAGCACAGTTACCACCTGAATGAACAAACTGCAGCACACAGCCTCTCTGTTGCGTAACTTCTTGCCTGCATGTGACCGTGTGCTGCTTTCTCTACCTGTGATTCTTAAAGCCGTGCAGCTGAGCCTCGGAGCTGGCTCGGTGCTGCTGCAGATGACAGGGTGTTCATTTAGGCCCTACGGAGGGAGGGAAGGATGCACAATGGAGAGGATAGAGGAGGGAATGAAGGGACACATTGTGCCCAGGGAAGATCTTCTCTGAGTGAGACCCAAACATAACCCAAGATCCGGAGTCAACCAAAGCTTGGCCACTTCCGCTCCTTTCTGCTGTCGGAAACGACGTGTCTCCACTAACGATGGCTGCCTTTGAAATATCTGACAACTTGGGAGAGACAGAGACAGTGAAAGGGAGAAAGAGATGTCTGAGTTGTCACCTCAGGTGTTTAGTACATATGTTGAAAGCTTTGTTGTCCTCACTTCAGTGGCTCATGTAACTTGTCACAAAAAGAGAAGTCTCCTCACGTATCACGGTCAAAAGGGAATACTTTTCCTTTAAGATCTCAGGTGAAGCATGCATCTTGATCGATGCCACAGAAGGCCCTAAAAGCATGGACATGCCTCTGACATACAGGATATCCCCGCTCAGGAACCCCTACTTTCTGCCTTTCCTGCATGGCCTGCTGACTTCTATCCTGTCCGTGAGGTCTGGCATCCTCCATGGACACTGCAAGGAGGAGCTCTGTAAGACCAGGCGGCAGGAAGCTAAGGGTCCTGCAAGACGCTCCCCGAGGTCAGCATCTCATCCTATCTCACTATGGTCACATCAGGGCCAAGGTCCGGTCCGCTGGCTGTGCTGCTCGGCCTCCATTGTTTAGACAGAGGAGAAACGTGTGCACACTTCCTCTGTCTATTTTCAGCATGACCTGTTTTATTGGCTTCTGATTTATGAAAGCTAGACATTTACATATGACACACAAAACAACACAAGGGAGAGGCCTGTTTGTTATTCTTTACACAGGATAAGTGAAGGTGGACCCCCCTGTAGAAACTGGGCCCTCATACCTCTCTCTTAGTGTCTATTGTAATGCATCACCTGATAAACACCCCGCTGTCTGCTAAAGGTGATGGGTTTCACAGTCTGCATTTGTTGGGTTTCTCTCAAAGTGAGGAGGTATTTCTGGTTTTATTCCTCTCAGCAGAAGTTAACATTGGGAAAATTAAGATTATTTGCTGCATAGTATTACTACCTTGCTCTGAAATTATTCCGCAACGAATGAAATTTCAGTATTAAAAAAAAAGTAAATACTTGTATTGTCAGCCAAATATCTTGTATTTTATCAGATTCTTTTGATCAGTATTACTCCTATAATTTGTATTGTGAATTTGTGTTGTAAAGGGTTTCATTTTCTGCTCATATTAATGATGTCAAGTATAAGGTTGTTTAATCTATGTCACAAAAACAACAACATTGCAGCTGTCTGACATTGAGCCAACTCAAGGGGTCAGATGTTTTATTATTAATTCTTGCCGTACTCTGCAAAGGAAGAACAAATGTAAAATACATTTATAAGACTGAAGAAGTGGAGCCTTTAGAAGAATAAGACTGTTTACGCTGTGATCTAGAAAAATAAAGGCGCATTACACAAATGATAAGAAACACAAAATGAGCGCATGTTAAATTCTACTAGTGAAAAAATAGCATTTGTAACTCAAAAACAACTTAAGGGACAATTGTTGCTTGAAAAACAATGCCCTGGTTTTGATAGACAACCCTCGAGTATAAATTATGAAAAAGACTTCAGAGAGTTTTTTTGAAAAAGAAAATGTATATTGGTAAAATAAATAAAAAATAAAGCGTATATAAGGAGTTGACAGTTGTGTCTACAAGTTACATTTACTTATGTCATTTGACAATATGGAGCTTTGGTTTTAAACTCAGTGGTGTTTTCAGCCTTGCTATGCTTTGTTTTTCCCCAAAGCCTCATGTTTGGGATTTCTTAGAGAGGGAAAGTGGAAACCCATGGGATTCCCTGTGGTAATTCTGGTCCCAGCGTAGACACTTAATGTCCACACTGTTATTACAGAAGAATGAAATCAATTGTTGTATCATTTCTGAAACGTCATCTCAGACAAACTGTCTGTCTGTCTGTCTGTCTGTCTGTCTGTCTGTCTGTCTGTCTGTCTGTCTGTCTGTCTGTCTGTCTGTCTTTAGCTGTTGCAAAACTCTTGCCATTAAACCTTTGAAACATGATCACATTGACTTCATAAAACTTGAAAACAAATGAATACAATCTGCCCAGATTAACTTTCACAGTGGACTTTGGGTCTGATGCTGACAGGTGGAGGACATCACGCGGCTTTTAAAAATGAACATGTGTGCACTGATTCTTCCTCGGTGCTCATTTTATTCACTGTTAATCCATGGTAGCAGTTTCAAAAGTTCTTGAAGAGCAAGTTAGAATCCATCTGCTTTTTGTGAAATCCCTTTTATTCTACGTGCAGATTTACTTAAAAGTCGGTGATCCATTTAAAAAGGGTCTACTTTGCATTTCTGTGTGTGTGTCTGTGCTCAGAAGAGATTAAGTAGTGCTGAGACAGTGATCAAGAAGAAGAAGACAGTGAATGTCGCTGCAGCTGTTGGTTGTCTCTCTGTAACAGTGAAAAAAAGTATTTCTCCTGTAATGAGGAGTTCAGCTCATGTCACTTTTCATGTAATGGCACAAACTCTGTTAACATGTAATTCGAAGTGACTTGGACTAAGCCTGTCCCCTTCATAGGTATTACACAGGGACAGATAGTCAGCTCCCACTATACAATGAGCACACATGGATTAGTCCAATCTCCCCAGTTGGCCTGCTGTTGCTGATTTTATCTTTGAAAAAGCTCATTACAGTCAACATGGTTGATCATCAAATTCTAATTTAAAGCACAACAACCTGTTTTGATGTTTTCTCTTTTTAAAAACAGCTCATTCAACTGGATAGGTAGTCTAATACCTATAGAGTTAAATTAGGGTTACATTTGAGGGCATTTGTGCATCAAATCTCCACTTTTACAAAAAGGTAAAAAAGAAAAAGGGAGAAGAAATATTTCTGAGAAATAAATCTCATCTGGTTCAATATCTAAATGAGAGAGGTCATATAATCATCTTACCTCAAACTGCATAAAATACTTCAAACTACAGTTTATCATGTATGTGGTGTTTTAAGTGTGTTTTATGTGTTTAAATGTGCCATCTTATGCTTATAATGACATATGCACAGGCAAGTCAAAGACACATTTCTGCCTTTTGCATGCAAAAAGTTAGACAATTAAGTATTTCTTGTCCCTTTCCTTATTAGTATTTCTAAATTATGATGGGCATATAACATAGTGAAACTCTCTGATGCATTCTGGGATCTTTTGGTTCAGAAATTATTGTTGTTTTATTAAGACTGGAAGACCTGTACATCTCAGGGTTAGGGTTAAGCCATATTTCTGTCTGTTGATCTAATTTAGACACTGTTTTACTCACCGATTGTTTTAAGAAACAAACATGGTGGAGGAGGGAAACAGAAGTCTAACATGCATTTCCTGCAGACATATGCTTTGATTTCAGCCCCTCCGAAACACAATAGGAGGGAGACTGCCTCCCCTCAGCATTGCACCAACAGGAAGAAGAACATTCACTGGATGGGAGAAAATACATTCCAGTAACACTAAACAGGCTATCACAAGAAAGACACAAAGTGAGACCAGAAAGAGTGTTTTTCTTCCAGAAGCACCTTTTTTTTTATTACAAATCATAAACATAGATTCAAAATATATGTGTATACACAAAATGCTTTCATGTATTTGTCAGGAACAAATTCATCATCATCAAGTCATTCAGACAAGCGACAAACACAAGCAGACTCATTCCTTTAAACAAACTCTCACACACACACACACACACACACACTCAGACAGGCTGTCAAAGCAGTCACCTTTTAATTGGGAACTCCACCAGCCTGAAAACATTTATCAGCTGCCATCTGTCGGTCTGTCTGGGATCCACCACTCCACCCCCAACCCACCCCTCTATCTCTGTCTCTCCTTACGACACCCTCATCAGACTACAACACCTCTAACTGACTGGAATACCCTTCCTATACATACACACACACTAAACTGCTGCCTGTGATTCTACTGACTAAGCTGTAGGGTTGAGTAATTCGGTAGAGATCACACTTCAAGTGCTTACAATGAAAACAAGAACAGCAGGGGCAAATGCATGAGTATAGACATTTTAGCAGTTCTTAAGGACGGAGTTCAAAGCTCTTTTGCAAAAAGTCCACAGGAGAACCATGAGACACAAGAGCATGTGGTCCTTCAACAATACATTCCACTTGTTCCTGAAAAGAACAAGTGTGGAGCTGCCATTTGCCTTGTCTTTAGAGGTCCAGTTTTTCCTGCTGTGTTACTAAAAGTCAAGCAGGATTTTGTCTGGTCAGACCCCAAAACTTCACCCTCAACTGTTGCCCAAAACAGTCCACAGTGTCTGAGAGGAACGGAAGTGTTACCCCGGAACTGACCATGGATCTTTGGGCACACCAATGGCTGTCAAGTTTTGATTTATCTGCAGTGTTCTGCATTGTTTAACTCTTTGTCCCAGAGTTTCCCTTGGCCCTCAGTTGTCGTCACACTTTTGTAGCCAGAGAGTGAGCCTCTGTCTTCTGTGAGGACAGGGAGTTGCCGGGGCTTGCGTGCAATGATTTTTTGAGGTTAAGTAGGCACAGACACTGGGATCTGAAGCGCAGGTCAAAGAAGGCATAAAGAAAAGGATTGAGGCAGCTGTTGACGTAGGCCAGACAGGTTGCGTACGGATGAGCCAGTAGCAGGAAGCGCAGGAAGGCACAGGTGGCAGGGAACAGGTCTAAGTAAGACAGGGCGTCCGCACTCTTCACGATGTGGAAGGGCATCCAGCAGGCAGCAAACACCACCACGAGAGTGGTGATGATCTTCAGCAGCCTCCTCTTCCGCTGGTCCTCTTTGCGCAGAGTGTTGAAGTGACGGGTGACGGTGCAGCCAATGAAACCATAACACACCATCATCGCCAAGAAAGGCAGAAGAAAGCCCAGAGCTGAGGAGGAGATGCTGAGACCGGCGATCCACAGGTTCTCTTGTTCTTTGTTTGTAAGGACCAGGCCAAAGTCCATGGCGCAGGATGTGCGGTTGCTGGTTGGATCGTATTTTGTCGTGCGGAAGATCAGAGTTGGGGCTGCCAGCAGGCCGGACAGCAGCCAGATGGCTGTGAGGCAGGTTTGTGTGTGGCCACGGGTGCGCAGCTGGGTGCTGGACAGCGAGTGAACGATGGCCAGGTAGCGATCGAAGCTCATGCAGGTGAGGCAAAAGACGCTGGCGTACATGTTGAGCAGGACTACGTAGCTGCTGATCTTACACAGGGCCACTCCGAAGGGCCAGTGGTAGCCCATGGCAGTGTAGACAGCCCACAGAGGTAGAGTGACTACAAAGGTGAGGTCAGCCAGTGCAAGGTTGCCGATGTAGACGTCAGCAGCTCGCCGCTTTCCCTGGGCTCTCCACACAGTGAAGATGACCACGCCGTTTCCAGAGAGACCAAGGATAAAAATAAGCATGTACAGCACCGGGATGACAGAGTATGACGGTGTCCACTCAGAATAGTCACACATGGTGGAGTTTTCTGTCTCCTCATAGTCATAGTATTCATAGGGCCCTTCAGTTGGCTCCATCTCCATTCTGTCTCTTTTCTTGTCTTTTTGTCCTTTGTTGAAGAAGAAATGTAGGATGCAGATAGGTCCACAGAAGTTGTCAGGGCTCTGAAATCTGTTGCTACATGTGAACTCTGCCCACCTTTATATACCCCAACAGACTTGTACCCTCCCAGAACGCCCCCTTCTCCCCTCCCACTGCCCTCCTACTCTCTGCTGTGAGGAACATGCTCTTTTACTGCACACACACCCACTTCTCCCAATTCATTCAATTTGTGTCCCTCTCTTTGTAATGGATTGTAAAGCAACTTTAATAAATGTCATTTTGCAAAAGTCCTAATACTTTATACATCCCGTACTTTTTTCTTGCACACATTGTGAATAAGGACAAGATATACAAATGCAATTATTTTTCACAAATTTTATTTCCAACTCACCTTAAATACCAGTGTTATTGCAACACTATTTTTTTCAGTAGTCAAAGTTTACCAGACAAGTCTTGACAGTGGCCCACAAGTCAAGTCTGGGCATGACACGTTTCTTGAAGTACTCAATTTCAATATGTATTGAGAGTCCTTCAGAAAAGTAGCACTCTGTTTAAATAGGACCAATGCTCAATTTACATTTGTATGTTTGGTTGCTTCATGTCTGTGCATGCTCAAACAAGTAGAACAAAAAACTGAAATCAAAACAAAGATGGGGTTTGCTTTATAGAACTTTAGGCTCTACAAACAAACTTTGACCTCTTGACTTTATTTGAATATACAGAAAACAGAAACAAGTATTACTGTGAAGTGGAGTTAAATTCAAAGTTCAGTCTATTTGAAGTAAATAGGACTGAGAAGAATACAAGTCAAAATGTAATTGAAGGAAATGTTTTTCATCAGTCTACATTTTCATGAAAGATTTTTAAGAATAAAAATGAATACTAGCTACAAAACAGCTTTTAATCCTATCAAACTTTAAAGTCGTTTCTGAACCTTGATTACTTTGTGTGCAGATTAAACAAAAGAATGACAAGTTGATCTTATATACAGTAAAGCATAAATATCAACATGACAACATAATGAACCTGCTTCAGAAACAATCCAAACTTGAGTTGAAACTGTGCAGTCACGTTTTGTTTCATGTCACATAATGTAAATACAACTCCAGGCTCAAAGAAACAGACAGAACAGTGTTGTATTAGATGATGCACTAAACATATTTCTGTGTAAAATGTTACAACCACAACAACAACATGCCAGTGTGTGTGTGCAAACATAACCATGCATAGCTTTCGGGATGAATATCTGTGATGCTTTCTAACAGTGTTAAATAAAATAGCTTTTTTGAAACTCTTAAACTACAACAGAGGAAATAAAGTGTGTTATGTTAAGTGTTTCAACACTCCTCTCTTTGTTGTCTCTCGAGTGTATCTGTTGGTCCAGGTGGGACAGCTCAGTCTTCAGTCCGCTCCGTCTCTCAGCAGAGCAGCAGCAGTGGCGCCAGGGCACCGACCTTTAGACACAACTACTGTTTCACTCAACAATCTTTTCCTCCACTAAGCCCTTCCTCCACTCCTCCATCTCTGCCTCCTCTTCCCTCCCCGCTTACGTCCTCATTTCTCAGACTATGCAGATGAGAATCGATTCCCGTCTCCCTCACTTATGCCCACGTCATTTACTCTAAAGGAGATGTTTGTTGTTGCCAGATTTATTGTGATGCAAGCTTGAGATATAAGGTAATCAAACTGATCTGATTGTTTTTTGTGTCTCCGCCTGAACTGTGTCCATAATCGTCCCTCCAGCAGCTCTTTGTCCATCCGGCCGAACAGGAAAAAAGCTAAGTGAGTTGAATCAAAGCAAGCTTCCTATCTGCACTGTGGCGAGTCTGTTTTTAGTTAATGTGAGGATGGGAAAATAAAGCTAAATAAAACATCAGGCCTTGATGAACACATCAATCCACCCACTCGTTTTCCCCAAAATCCCCTAATCAGCCTTAAGAAGCAACTTTACAAGACAGGATATGAAAGAAGAAAAACAAGATAAAAAGCTGTCTACAATGTGACTGACGAGAACCCAATGACATTTGAGTGACTTGAGACTAAAATCTATCTAAATGATCTTCCCTTTATGCCTTGAGGAGTCACACGTTCCTACTGGAAAAAGCTTTATCTCCTTGCAGAGCAAACATCACTTCACCCTGCATACTAGAGACCCAGTTTCCACCATTTTTCTTTCTTGTTTTTCCTCTAAATTGCCCACCTGTGTTTCATATTGATGTTGTTACTGTTGCTGCCGTCCTCTCATGTGTGGCCTTGTGCTGTAAACCACACACCATGGAGGCACCACGGTATCCATCATGTTTGGTGTCCTTATTTAACAGCCCCAAAGCTTGTTGTTCATCCTTCATCGACTGTCATTTATCAACGATGAGTCAGTTATTGAGTCATTACTTCTCATAACTGACACAAACAGAGAGACACACAAACACACACAACAGTGTGTCTGTCTGCAGGGCTGCCTGTTTTTCACCTTTTAACATGACCTTGTGCGTTTATGAACCACTTTTTGGTGATACTTTCAGCGCCAAAAGGGTTCTAAGTGTGTGTTCTTGTTGTTTAGATGTGTGTGAGGGTTCGCGGGGGGGCGACAGTTGTTTGATGTGTGTTAAGCTGTCGCAGACCACATGCATGTGGCCCCCCTGTGCTTGAGACAGCTGCTTCCTTGAGGCTTTGCTTCCAATGTGACAAACTCTATGAGTCAGAATCCAGCTCAACTATTAAGTCATGATATCACATGTTTTGACCTGAATGCAGCTTGACAGCACTGATGATAAAAAAGACCCTTGGGCAACTACTGAGCCGTCAGCACCAATACATTACATTGCCAATCACATCAGCAGTCTGATATGCAATTTTAACAAATTGCAAATTTTAACTATCTGAATGCTGTCAAAATTCACACTCGCAGCCTGGCTGGAAAGCCAGAACATTTGGTGGTTGTTACCGCCTGCTTCACTTTACAATTCTCTCTTTAGTCTTTTCAGCCTAGACGTTGCAGCAATTAACACCAGCTTGTTAGACAAAAAGGGCAAAAGGATGGTAGATTTATGGCATTTCTTACTGTCCCAATGAAGACTAAAGGGACTCCAGGTAAGCTTTACAACTGTGTCCATGAATGTCAAAATGCACTGGGGACTTCTGAAACATAGACACCCAACAACAACAAAAAGGATGTGGTCATCATTGAACCTCCCCTGATTTCATGTTATCTTATGTCATTTGAAACTCCTGCAATCTTAGCCTGGATGGTGTTTTTTTTCTTCCAGTGTCTCTGTCTTAATCATCATGTCGACACATTGTTTTTTTAAGAACTGAAACGTGTCTTGTAATCGCTGGAACAAATAAAAGAAATACATTGGGCTGGTGCCCCAAGCAGTTGCCTACCTTGCCTGTTGACAAGCAGTGCCTCTGGCTGCTTTGCAATACTATATAACACCTATTATGGCATTCACCAGTTAAAGGTCATATCATACAGCATGTAGCGTACTGGGGGGGGGGGGGGGGGGGGGGGTTCCTATGTATTACTCCATTACCATTTGGATCTTGTGAAAGGTGAAGAAGTAGTAATGCTGCTGGGTTTTAATGTCTTAACACCATTCGATGGACATACATTGAGTTCCTGAAATGTTTTTAATAACTTAGAGTCCTCATGACGCAAACGTAAGGCTGTCCTTTACCCTACATCTAGAATAGCAGCAGAGTATATGAACGAGCAGTGAACCCAAACATGGATGTCCATTTTTTGTTTTCTGATTGTAGATCAGTCGGCCGGGGGACTCTGTTGACATAAATCTTCCTGCTTTTCAACATGTTGTCTCTTCTGCTAGCAGCAACTGACCAAAAGTATTTATCAACCATGAACCTGAGGACAGAAGAGGAAATCCCATACAGCTTTCACAAAACGGTATAAATAGCCCTCACTTGCACTCATGAAGATAAGAGTGGAGGATATAGGAGGCTTTTCAACTGAAAAGATGAGAAGAGTAAACAATTGGAAGTAACAAAAAGTAGAGCAGATTAAATCACTGACAGAAGCAATCAGGCAACATGGCTGCTACAATTTAGCTACATATAAAAACCTTAAAAAGTACTTCTTGAGATAAATAACAGTGTATGTGGGAGACCTTTACAATTAAATTAGGATTACAAACAAGGGAAACAGATGAAGAGAAAATAGCACCATCCCAGGGGTGCTACACTATAATTGGTCACAGTCTTAGTTTATGTCCTTATAAACACGTTTGTTTAGTTCTCTGTACAGTATATATGAATCTTATATACTGTACAAAGACAAAACGTTGCAACTTCAGAGTTAGACAATGCGGTCCGTCTGTGAACCATTACCTAACTAAGTAACCGTTTCTCTTCAGTTAGCAAATATTTGAACGCTAACGCCCAAACTGAGATTTTGAGCATTAAACACAATACACATTTTAAACATGTGCATGCTAGCTTAGTTCCTGCTGTGCTAATAAAACTCTTGCAGATAAGCAGCCATGCTTTTTGTTTCTCCTTAACTTGGATATCACCTGGAGGAGCTGCATCTAAGAACACAGATGTTCAAATCTAATCTTGTTCGATTTCTGAGTGTGCTTGGTCTCTGTGAGCCAGCTTCAGAATAAGTGACCATTCCCCTTCCGTCAGCGAATGTTAGCTTTTTTTTCTCGTGCTAATTTTTGGCAACTCACTTTTTTTTTTTGCTGCTTGCCTTTCTACATTCATGTCTACCACCCTTATGTTTGAATGAAACATCCTCTCTCGCATTTAAGTTTTCCATAATACTGCTTCAAGTGTTTCTGACATGCGTATACTGTACAAAAACAAAAAAATAGAAAAAATAAGTGAAATTTGTTTACATTAGCTACCGAAGAACTGAGCAATGCTACATTTATTTGCCTTAACTTTAAAAAGTATTAATCTGTGTTTCTGTCAGAACTTAATGCAACTTTAGGTCATTTTGAAAACATTGTTGTTGTTCACTGCAATACACTATGCAAACTTACAATACTATGTCATGCTCTGGAATTTTCTATATGGATGAAATCAAATCTACAAGTTACAAGTTAGCTACAAAATCCAATATGCTCAGAAACTTTTTTTGTTGTTTTCCCATATGTGGATTGTTTTCCTTTTTGTCTATTTCATTTATTTATTGCATACTTTGAGGAAACTGCAGACTTTGTTTCACGCCAGCTACAAGTTTTCAGCAACATCCTGAGATAAACAAACCTTCCAAATGAGTGGTAAAGGAGATAAAGTCGAAACCCTTCTGTCTTAACACCAGGAAACAGAATTTTTAAAACCTGCACAAACTTCTCCCACTTTCCCGTGGGGAACATCCACCAGACAAGAAACTTTATTTTGCTGCACTCTACTGCACTCTATTCTGGATATAAAACGTATATTATACACAAAATCATGTGAGTCATGGATGTCCAGAAAACAGGAGGTTTTCTGTATACTGTATGAATTATTCTTGAAGCGCTGCTGGATTTAAGCAGCTTTAAAGTCATTTATCCTCCACTTGTAACATGAACTGTTTCATAGATTTTTATGGCTGTCCGAACTTCACACAATTTTGAAACATAAGCCTCCAGTTTAGTTCCTGGTGGAAAAATGTACTCATACATATACATACATGCACATGCACAAAACACACTCCACAATCCTACAAGCTCACACAGTGTGTGTATGTAACACCCATGAAAACTCTGGATGGAACACAATAAGCTATTGTAACCTCAAACCAAAGCTCTTGACGACCATATGCTTTTGTCGTTAGTCTCAATTATAACAGACTATGAGGTCACTTGCCGATATGTGCAAACACATCCTGATTTCTCTGTCTCATCCACACACCCACTAACAAACTTCAACACAATGCAAAAAACAAATGCATTATTTTTAGGTTTTGAATACATTTTTATGATAGTTACATTTTTCTCTTAAAATAATTTCTGATGGCAAATTCATGGCAGTTCTACAGTTCTACTGCTAAGGTTCATCATAGATACATGAGATAAAAGTAAGAATGGAAATCAGAAGAATTATTTTGTTTGGAAAATGTGTTGACCACTCCAGCAGCTATGCAGCATCTGCAGCTGATATCAGGGATGTGTGGTGATGATTTCTTTGTGGCTCAATAGCAGGCCAATGTTTAAGATTAAAAATCAATCATTCATTCATTTCATATGTTCAGTTACATCAAATCTAAACATTTGAAATACAAGGTTTTTACCTGTACTCTTCCAGACTGGAAAAATACCAAATCTATCTTTTTAAGACAAATATCCCTACTTGCACATTCTATTTTTGACTTTGTTTTGATAATAATGGGGGATCAATAAATGAGTATATTAGGAGTTACACGATCAGGCATGATTTAAACAATTGAATAAAGTGAATGAAAGATATCTTAAATATATCAGTGTGAACTTATTTATTTGACAGGAAAACCATGTGCGCACGCCAACAAGCACAGGAGATTAAAGTGGAACAAGGAAGTTGGCTCGTGTCTGGTTTGTATCAGTCTTTGATGGATGTTTACCACAGATACTGTGTACTAGTCTCACTGTTTGATTTTGTTTTTAAAACCCTGTAGTCCAAACTCAGCCGTAAAGATGTGATTATACAGAAACACAGGATACATTTGATCCAAGTTTTAAGGACCTAAATTATCAGTTTTGTGGAAACTTTAATGCTGTATCTCTGCAGGATTGCTCAAAATTGCTGATACAAGCTTAATACTTTTCACAATCTGCCTAATATGTCTTATTATTGAAACCTCTGAAAAACCAACTTTGCTGGTTATTTATCAGACTGTTATCTCAGGTGCTTGTGCTTCTGCTGCTGACCATCAGTATCTGCCATGTCCTAGTTAGGGCTGACCCATGTTTTATCAGGACTAGAGTTCTGCACAGCCCCCCCCCCCCCCCCCCCCCCCCAGCCACCCACCGAATGTGTATCCTCTGTGAGCCTCAGGCTTCCTTGATAGGGAAAGAGAGGACTTGATGGACGGGAAGAGAGGAGACAGTGGGGATGTGGTACAACAATGGCAGGAAGTGGCTTCAGATCAATACAGATTAAGGCAGAATGGGGTGACACAGGGGCAGTGTAGTAACAAACATCCCCCGTGAAGAGATAAACATGCAGCATAAATGGCCAAATAAACATACCAGGCCCCAAACCATTAAAGACAGAAAGGCAGCTTCAATCAAATTAATTCTTCTAATTAAAGTAAAATGGGGTTGTTATATTTTTCAAGAATGTACTTTGGTTATCTGATTTAGAATTTAATTACATTTAACATTTAACATGCACTGCCTAAATGTTCTTAATTACTGTAATCATCTAACCAAAATGGTTTCACCACAAACATTTGCTGCTGGGTTTCTTGAAATACACAGTGCTGCAGCAATGCAAGTTTAAATATTCAGACTGACAGTTCACATTAAATTAAAAGTTAAACTGCAACACGTTACAATACAGCTCAGACAAATAACAATACCAATTATTGTTGTATGCTTTTTAAGTCTTCAACTGACTGCAACACAAATGGTGGCAGTCTGTTAAAAGACATCTTGTTTGTCATGCATAAGAAAAGAAATCTATAGAAACTTCTCCATATCAATGAAGCCCATTTTTCTTGCAGGAAGTTGAAGGAGTCAACATCGGGTTCGGTTGGGGAGGGGAGAAGCTTTTGAGCAGTTCAGAGGTCACTGCGAGGTCCCTAAAACAGAAAACCTGATACGTCTCTGAGGCTGTAAAATGTGAAACCTTGTGACTTCAAACAAGCTGAAATCAAGTGTAAAGAATTTAGATTATGAGAAGATAATGATGTTTTACGACACCAAGGTATAGAGATTAGATCACACTTGGTAATCTATGTGTGATAATATAACAAAATGTACTTGTTTGTCCAGATTTAAGAAAGAGGACATGTTGATAGAAGTAGGTTTGGGAATTACATGTGATTTGATGCAACACGATTCACTTACGATATAATATAAGACACTTGGGCTACAATGACGGTCATATCATGACACAGCGATTCTGCCCTAATAGAAGTATTGCAAAAACAATCAATATGATGAAGAAAATAAAATCACTCTAAAAAGTGCAGGTTTAATGTTTTAATTCTCTGCAGTTTCATCTCATTACATTTCATACCACTCCTTCTCATCGCTGTCTAACATTATCCCACTTTATTCTTTTTCTTCGTTTATCCTGCTCTTCACTTTGGCAAGTCAGTCACTTCAGTTCACGTTGCCCTCATTTGTGTGTTAAGTACCACATATAATAAGTATGACAATATTTGACCTTACACTGACTTAAAACAATCGTGTATTCGGTGTTGTACATCATCTTTTGTATTGTGAAACTCAGGCAAGGCCAATGAATCATTTATTCAGGAGAATAATTTGCCTATATGCCTTTCTAGAATTCTACAATAATGCACTTTTTCATTGCAGAGAAAATGACCCTTTGGAGGACCAATGAGACAATAACTTGGAAGTATATATGAAACTACTTTGCAGTGTGCACCAAGCAGCATAAATCAGTCCAAGGATGATTCATAAGACGCTCAGCCACAAAAGATCAGGGGGATCCCCGCTTAAACCAAACAGGTGTGCCTTATCATTTCCTCCAGAATCATAATCCAGTGTCAAAAAAAAAAACGGATGGCTCTGAGATCATTGGGACTCCTTGTGCAGCTACTGTTATCCTGAGGAAAACCATAAAAGGACACACATATCCTGTCCACTGTTCACTGAACGAGCATCTGTGCGACCCCTGACACCTTCCACTCTGACTTTGCTTCCTGTCCCAAACATGCAGCTCAGCTTTTTATCTTTCATCTACTTTTCATCAAATAATTAATGCCTCCAACATTTAAAAAGTCCTAATTAAGTGCAACTACAACATTTCAATCCTCTCGTCCATCACATATGCAGAGAGTGGGGAAAAAGGGGAACACATTGTTTTAACTCTAGACAAATACAAATATTGTAAAGGACAAAAATCACATCATGCATATGTTCTCAAACTGCAGATAACACTTGCCAGCTGCAGTCTAATCTGACCATTTAAACTATTATCAACTTGTCACAGTTGGGGTGTCTGACCCTGACCTCTCCCCCATATAATCCCCCCCTTTGGGCATGATTGGGGATGGCAGGCCGGGGATAAGGGTCTTCGTTACCAAAAAGCTTTAGTGGAGCTTTTCAGCTCCTGAAGCCAGACTTTAATCTCCCAGACGCTTCACACATATGTTCTCGTGAGATTATCCACCCCACTTTATCGACCAGTCCCCAATAAACAGTACATAAACAGATATCACTTGTGTGGGATACACATTTTCAATAAAGTTTTAAAGTCAAAATGAAGAGCTGTGAAAACAAATAGGAATCATCTTTGATGTTTTATTCTTAAAGTTCCAGTAAGGAACTACCACTTTGTGTTGATGTTAGCGCCCCCTGTGGACAATGTGGCACAGTGTTTTCTGACAAAGACGCCTCATCCTGCTTTTTATTCACAGTCAAATGTATCGCTCTTTGCAAATCTGGTGGGAAATGTAAAAAAAAAGAAGAAGGCTGCTCTAGCTGGGTGCTGTTAATTACTTTGTCTGCCACCTACCCCACGGCAGTGGTTTCAGGTATTGAAAAATAACTATATAAAATAGTCAGTTTTTGTGCTGGTCTTGTTTGCTTAGATGATAGATATGGTGTTGTTAGGATCAATTTCAGTCTGTTTTATAACATGCTTACTTTTCCTATCTGTAACTTTAAATCATCGTGGCTTTATGTGCAGTCAGTCAACAATTTGGATGGAGTGCAAACAGTTTCCAAAAAGGAGTGATACTGCAGCACGGCAGAAGGAAGGTCTGTAGTTTGGTGATGCTTCTTATTACTCCCTCTGCAAGTTTACAACGTTTTGCAGAGAGAGGCAGAGAACAAGTTTGCTCGGTCTGTTTGTTGATGTTTGGAGAGCTTGAGCACAATCTCTTTCAGTTAAGAACCGTCGTCACATGTGAATAGCCCCAGCTGTACACGTTGATTCTCCATGAACGACGCAGACATAGTTTAAGTTTAGTACATTGGCATGTCATACACTCAAATTTACTGAGAAGATGTGAAGAACCTTGATGCAACTCTTCCCCAGCAACAGCTTTCTGTACCACAAAATCAACAAATTCTGCTCGGCTTTCTAACAGAGAGATTACAGGGGCATGTCTGGGTCACATCTCCACAAAGCCAGTCTCCCGTTACACACTCTACAGTCGAGGTCCGGGAGTTGTGGGTGTCAGGGGAGACAGACAGGTGGGGTTTATGTTAGGGTGGGGCTGGTTTTAGTTGGGTTGGGAAGACGGATGAACAACATTGCATTGTTTACAAATAGTGGCGACAGTAAAAGAGATGATGAGAGGAGGCAGGAAAACAATAATGTCCTAATGAGAAGCATCATCAGACAAATCATGGATTATTTTAGAAAAAGAAAAAGCCACTGAGGAAGAGTTAGACGTGGAATAAGCAGGCCAAGGTTTAAAAAAAATCTCAATCATCTCGTCTGGTAGTTTGTATGTAATAAATCAAAATCCTGTACATCTTTCCTGCTGAGAGGCTGAAGTATGGAGACGAGGAGAAATCAACAAACAGTCTTACTCTTCTGAAAAAAAGGATCTATCATGTGCAACAAAATGTAACAATATGAACTTGTAGAGGACATTATTTGCTGTATGAAGAGAAGTAAAAAAAAGCTGAAGAAGGAGTCTTGTATACACGCAGAAGACTCCATTCAGAAACTAAAGGCGAATGCCTGCGTGAGGCTCTTTGGACGCTGCTGTGGGAATTTGCCCCATTTGAGATGCAAATTCCTCGAGGAGCTGAAAGAGCCGGAGAAACAGGTGTCCGAGGAAGTGTGCTGCTGCGTGGGTGAGTGAAGGCGGGTGTTAGGGTGCTGAATGATAACACAGTGTGCATTGAAGCCCCCTGCTCGTTCAGTGCAGTCTGTGCTCCACGACTTTTCCTGTCTCAGTTTCTTGAATATTACATGTAGGCAAAAGAAGCAGGGAAAATATGAGACACATCTGCAAACGTCAAGAGTTTCACATTTTATTGATTTAAATGGAACTCAGTATAAAACAGAATGTCGATATGGAACGTTCAAATCAAATGAGGAAAAAAAGAGAAAGAAATGAAGTCCAGCGTATCTATGGAGGCAGATGGATCAGTCGACATTTACATATTTGGTCTCTTACTTTTGTTTTGGAGGGTTCTAGATTGGTTAGTGTTTCAATTTCATCAGTTTTAACTTTAATCACAAACGTGTCATTTTAAGATGGCAATCTTTCAGACTGACTGATTCACTGAGGCTCTGGCGCACCATCTACATGACAGTAAAGACAAAACTCCACGTAGAAAATCAACCCATAACCCGCCCGACTGTGACAGCGTGACACGTGTTCTTCCTACAGATTGGAACAACATTGTTTCAAAATCTAAACGTCAGAAGATTCAGGCGTGAGGCAGGAACACAGTGCTGCTCAATCGACAAAAAATTAAACCCCTAAATGTACTTGCAAAAAACCCCCCAAAGAACATGTTTTCAGATCACAAACAACCAAAAAGATATTTCATTACAAAAAGCTTCACGATAAATTTGTTGTTGTACAATTACACTTTTTAACTGCTGATTGAGTACAGTCCAAGAGTGAGGGTTGTGAAATGGAGATCGTTTATGATTACATTCAAGAATTTCATCAACACAAACTGCTCACTGCTCATCAACTAAAGGTTTAATGTCGCCCTCGACGTCTTAAATTGTTTTCTCAGCTGGATTTCTTAAAAGTTAGTTCAGCCATTTACATAAAAGTGTTCAGTCAGGTACTGTATGGTGACTCTTCAGCTCAGTAACACCATGTAGCACATTCATGAGGGCACATTTCAGTGGCGTCCTGCTTTAGGATGTAAGAATTAAATATAAAAATGAAGTGTATGGACTGATGTGTTTAAATCAAATATTTAACAGTCTGATGGGCCACAAACCTTAAGCATGATTGTAAACAAACACTTTTGTGTTGAGAGTGCTTCTCACCATGTCTCCTCACAACATCAATATAAACCTGACAAGCTTTCACAGTCAAATACAGAATCACAACGTGATTGATAAAACTGCTCAGTCGGTATATTACAAATCTTTGGCTTCGTAGCACAGATACTCCTCACACACGTTCCTTCATCGGGTCAACACAACTGGAGAGAGTCAATGCTGGGGCAGCGAGATGATGTGAGGACGCCCTCAAGTGTTCTGCAACAGCAAAGACAAACTTCTGAACGCAGCCCGACAGTCGAAAGATACTCCTACTTTATATGTGTGTGTCTGCACAACAGTCAAGCAAAGCAAGATAAATACTAATCTCTGCATTGGCAACGTAGCAACTAACACGGGCAAAGTGGAAGACTTGAAAGTGCTCCTGTTCATCCAGACAGGTACTTCATTTATAAGATGAGGAAATAAACAGAGCTCTCCTCTGAGAGCTGAATAGCAGAAGTAGCTTTTAACAGTGCGTTAGTGAGTCCATAGTATCCCCATGTTCAGTCATATTCAGCCACAATCCCATAGGCTAAAACTTCAGTGACGCCAGCGCAGAAGGCACGTTGTCGCCATCTGCTGTTACTCCCTGGTCATTACACATGTAGCAGTTTTACTCGATCTGAAACTATAAACTATAATCTTATGGTACATTTTCATTACGTTTCTTAGTCAAAAGTGCCATAAAAGAACAAGAACCTGTGCAAATAAAAAGACACTCAGATGTAAATCGACTAACAAGTGGGGCATTTTTGCCAACTGTTTAGAAATATTTCAACATTAATTATTTCCTGGAGTTTCAAGAGTGTAAAAAAAATATAATAATTAGCTTTGTTGCTAAAATGCGTCACAGCCTAGACTACGTCTGCCACCGTTGTGTGGAATGATTTGCGCGAGTAAACTTTGAGCACTCAGCCTGCTACAGGTAAGTGTCATGCTCCGCACTGCTCACGCTCTCTTTGGACCCTCGCACAGTCATGTGGTCGAGGAGAGGCGAGGGGTCGCTGGGAGGAAGGTAAGGATTAACGATCTCCTGTGACGACGAGGTTTTCTTCTTCTCTTTCTCCGCTTTCGTCGTTCTCCTATCTGTGGCGTCCTCTGACTTCGCCCCGTCTGTCTGTGGTGCCAGAGGAGACTCCACTATGATGGTGGGCCGCTGCCTCAGGTCCTGTCTTCTGGGCGGCTCGGCAGTCATGATGGCCTTAGCGCCGTGCATCCTCGGAGGGGACTTGCAGTGTAGATCTCCGCGAGACTCCTTCCAGCGCTTGAGCTGAGTATGATGCTCCTTCTCAATGTCTTTCTCAGACACGGCTAACTCGATAACCTGAAACATTAAATGGGAGAATGCGAGTTATTCACATGAGCAACGCTGGGTCCGTTGTGTTTGCGGCAGACTACAGGTTGAGTGTCTTTCTATAGCTGCCACAGAAGGGCAAAGTTTAAGGGGAGAATAATATCTGGGCATGCTGTAAATGCTGAGTCAGAACAATAAAAAGCAGAACAGCCATGATGGATTCAAACTTGTACCTCCTGCACCAGGAATCCTTCCTGCATGTACTGTGGCTTTATAGCACGGAGCAGCTCCATTGTTTCATAGAGACCTTGACAGGGTCTGAGTTTCTCTTGGGATCCCAACATGCATTTCAGGAGAACCAGGCCGACCTTGAAGACGATTTTTACTCCTGAAAAAAAAAACAACAAAAAAAAAACAAACCAGACAACACGCGGTTACAGCAGCTGTTATTGTTCATGTTTTTACAGAGACAGGCATTCATAAAGGTGCAATTAACTGCTCGTGAGCAATACAAACACTGTACTCAGACAGGTGACAGGATATCCTAACCTAAACTGTACCTCCTGTTCACGCTGGGCTTTGGAAAAAGTTCATTCGCTGACTTGAACACAAGTGGAATAATCTCCATACATGTGAAGTTACATATGCTCAGATCTTTTGAACATTTTAAAACAATGAACTTGTCAACATGCAATCACAACTGCACATGCTTCCTTAATTGAGAAAAGGTGAACGAGACATCTGTAGCATCACATTCAGAGAGGAACAGTTTCCTTTCACTGTACTTTGTATTTGCTTGCATTGTCAATAACAAGAAATTAAACTTGTAATGCCTGTGTCCATAAATCTGTTTCCCCAACCTGTAAATACAGGCATACAAAAACCTGTCCTGACCATGAAAGGTGGCTAATAGGAGGGGTTGTCACATAGATCAGGTCTCGCCCCGCCCTTTACACTCAGGTCTATCATATTTCAAGTTAAACATGGAGATAATGAGCGTATGACATAACCTCGAGGAAAACTAAATACTGCTCTTGTGTATTTATCTCTCGTGTTCATATGTAAGGAGATTAAACACACAGCAATATTGATGTCCATGACGTGCCATACCCTCGCAGAGGAACATGTCCCACACGCGCAGCACTGAGGCCCAAGGTAGCGTCCGAGAGAAGGCACACATGAACCACTCCGTCATGTACAGGATGGGCTCCAGCTTGTGCTTCTTCAGGTGACGGTGGGCCAACGGGGACACCCGCCGCAGCAGGGCGTTCAGGATCTCCCCGTCCAGCTGGATCGCCTCCTGTGGGAGGAATATGAGCCAGCTGTCAGCGGAGAGAGTGACAGAGATCTTCTTTCTGCATAATGTGATTTGTCTGATTATCTCCGCTATGAAGCCCCGGTCAGCACCTCGTGTCAGGAGCTGGTGTGAAATGCAGTCTCAAGAAACACAGTGTTCTTGACCTGTGCTGCAGTGTTGTAGGTTTAGTTTTTGCAATGTATATAGGGTATGGAAGGATAATGACTGAACGTTATAAATGTAATCCTGTTACTCGTTGCACTCTGATGTCTTCCAGCTTTATCAGTGGACTCAAGGTCCCCTTTGTGTGTCTGTGTGGACCCTTACCAGTCCTGTGCTGTAGTATCCAGGGAGGTATTTCTCACAGATCTGGACCAGAACCCAGAAAGCATCCTGAGAGGAAAAAAAAAGAAAAGGAAAACAGGGTTGGCAAACGCTGACAAAGTTATTGTGACATGAACTTGTAACAATGACAAAGGGAGAATGTTTTTTTTTTTACAACAAGTCTTTTTCCTAACCCTATTAGGTATGCGAGTAAACCTGTTTAAAAAGGCTGTCCGTCTACATTTTGCTAGTTACGAAGCACAATCTAAGCGAGGCACAGGGTGCAAGGAGCTTAAATTATATTGCTCGTCTATACTTATAACATACCTAACCCTTCAAGAGTTAGGTACGTAACATGCTCTCTTAGTAGCTGGGACATGCTGCACCACACTTTTGATTTCAGACCAGGTTCAAAGTGCTCTCAGTGCAGTCGTGTTTTTTTTTTTTTATGTGCACATGACAGGGACGCGCCACCTTATGACTTGTAAAACCTAATTTAAGAGCAGCACACCCCTGGGCCCTTAGAGACTCAGAGGTGCAAGTTTAGTTACTATTTAAATAACGTCAGCGCTCATCCTTAGAAATGACCCCTGGGACAGTGTCAGGTGGAAAAAATAGAAAAGGCACTGCATGCGTGTGTGTGTGTGGTCACCTCTGCTGGCATGTGCATCAGAAGTACAGCAGCGATCGGAGCCTGAGCCTGACAGTAACCCTCCTCAGGACGGTGCAGAGTATACGCCTTCAGCACGCGGAACAGGTCCTGCTGCCTGAGTATTTGAACGTTTAAATTTTATCCAACAATAAACTACATGCAGTTATAATGATGCAGCAATGGGCATAATCGCAGACGGCTTACCCATGACCTCCTCTTGCTGCGAACATTTCATGGAAGGGGAACTGTCGATGCAGGTCCCTCTCTATAATATCTATCCATTTAGGATCCCCAGGCTGATCATCCAGTTCCTAAAAACAAGAAAAAATGCCTTAGAAGTTATTATTTCTCAGGACTGTCAGTAATTTTCCAAATGTTATAATTTACCCCTCATGTTTGTTTGTTTTTTTTTCCTACCAAATAAAAATAGTTTTTACAAATAACTATGACTTTGCCTGAGTACCAGACAGGCATGCTTTAAAACAAAAGGAATTCTCTCTAGAAGGAATCACAAATATGCAACTGACCTGGAATTTGCCCTGGTTTTGCTCCCTTCTCACTTTCCCCCCTGTGAGGTAGAGCCACGCCCGTCCACGCAGAGAGGGAGGGATTCCCTTCTGGCAGCGCTCTTTCACCTGTCATTCAACACATGCAACGTTTTTCACGAGCCCTCAGAAAGCAGGAGTAACGAGCAACAGGTGAGACGAGCACTGACGTTTCCATCTTCACATTCTGACATGACAGTAGGCTGGATACAGGTTTTTTCCGGCACAGTTCGGTTTACAGTTTTTTTTATTTCAAAATTGACCTAACTATGTTCATGCCCCAAAAACAGCCCCGTACACAAAGAAAGAGAAAAAAAGAGTTGAGGCCAGATCTAACATGCAGACCTTCTTGTGTTTTTTGGCCATCCACTTGTCCCAGCTGTTGAGCATCTCCAGCCATTTTGACTCTCGCTGTCTCAGCACCTCATTCGGTATTTGTTCTGCACTGAGGAGATAAAACGCACTGTAAAACCTGTACTGAAACTGTACTGTAAGAGGAACCCTGTCATGAGCGGGGGCGGGGGGGGGGGGGGGGGGGGGGGGGGGGGGGGGCTCATCTCTTCCTTGTCCGAACAGGAAACATAACCTCAGACAAAACAGGGAAGCGTTTGCCAACGGCAGCAAAGCACAGGGGAAAAAAACAGGAAGCTGCGGGAGAACTTTCCCCTTGTTCGGTTCCCTGCTTAAACACAAAAACTTGCACCATGATCTCACTTCACAACAGTACAACCATGTCATCACTCACACACCTTCATCGCACTTTAAGAGCTGATGACATGACAAACAAGTTGTTAACCACTAATATCTATATAAACAAGTCACACTTACATAGCTGGAGTAGTGAGACTAGTATGTCCCAACAATAAAACAATCAATACAAATCTTAAAGCACAAACATAACTACACAAACCAGGCTGATGGGGTCAGTTCAGTGTAATCATTTAAAAATAATAATAATATTAATAAAAAAAATTAAAAAATGCAAGAACAACAATACATGGAAACTAAATGGTAAGAAACATACTGCACTTTCATGCAGGATCAAAAGGTGCAGTCAGTCTTTAAACATGAGCAACTTGTCAAAAAAATACCTGGTACCTATAACCATTGTTACTGCAACTATCAGCAAAGTGGTGGATCTAGAAATTGCTTTCCTTCTTCCACAGCTTCTCTATAATTATCAAACATGATGACTCAAGATTTCACTGAGGGTTTCTGGACCTTATCGGTGTGTTTGAAAAACAAGCAATATATGATTGTCCTAAGCTTACCAACATAAGTACAAACATACACATGTGAACCATATCCACTCATTGTAAGTAAGTACCAACAGATTTTAATTAGACTGAGCAGTATGAAGCTTCACTTACTTGTCTACGGAGGATTGTTGTGCTCCTCCCGCGAAGCCGTACCTGTCCACCTGAGTTTCCTCGACGAGGACGTTCCCGTTCACCTCTGGTTCGGACCCGTATGTCCCATTATCTGTCAGCTTTTCTGTGCTGCCCCGCATGTCAACTCCATTGCCCTGCTCGGTTTTTGCCATTTAGTCAACATTTACATTGAAAGAGAGTCTACAGTCTTTCTCACACAACTCATAAGTCTCACGAGCACTTTAAAGGTCTCCATGGAGCCGTCCGCGTGCTGTCTGACTGTCCCAGCTAGCGACGGTTGGTACGAGTGTTGGCTTCCTTGGCTGAGAGCTCGTTGAAACTACAACATACACATAACCTGTGATAGATTTGAATGAAATAAAATGTTGGCCTTGTTCACATAATTAATGCGAACAAAGTTAACTTGCATCAATAGGTCAAGATAATGACGCAGCTATGTCGAAGAATTAGCTCTAATGCTAACATGCTAGCATCATACAGCCGTCAGCTGACACACACACCTATTAAACGCAGATTCTCTGCTGTCAGCAACAATGTTGGTCATGTTAGCTGCTGCTGGCTACAAGGAAGCGACACTGAGGCAGATTAGTAAACAAAACATCCATGGCATCCTCTCACTCTCTCCTGCCACCTACTGCTGAAAACCACTAACTCAGGCATATTGCATTAAATCAGTTCTGAGGATTTACATATCATACAGGTAAAAATTCTAGAGCATACTATGTTATTATATGACAACCACCGTAACTGGACAGCAGTTACGTTTTTAATATGAACGTTATAATGGTAAATTCCAACTACATAATAATATGGAAAGAGCAGAGGCCAAATGTTTAAACCTTAACCCTAGAGCCCTAATTGACAGTAGGCTAATGTGCTAGTGATAGAAAAAACATTTACCAGCTGGAATAACTTACAAACTTAAAGGGGCCATGATATGAAAAATTCACTGTGACAGTGTTTTTGAAGATTTGGGTAACCTTAGTGTCTACTTACCCACACAATTTCAAATAAATCCATGTAGTTCTTTGTTTATGGTCTGCCTTAGTCTTACCACAGAGAAAAATGCTCAGTTTAAAGTTTTCGGATATTTTTTGACATCACAAGTTGGAATCTGGTAAGAAAATTCCCTCCCCTCCGCTGGTATCGCCTCCCATGCACTCCACTTCCAGCCTAGAGTGAAACTTTGGCGCAGGCCAGCCATTTTTGTTTGTTTCTACAGAGGAGTGATGTCTATGAGGAAAACTCAATGGGGGTCATTGCATTTAAAGAGACACACACCAAAATGGAGCATTCTGAGAGAGCTGGTTTCTACAGGGTCACAAATGTCCTCCGGTGCTTGATTCATGTTATATTTGGACCAAAGCACAGCACATGGGTTTCTTGCATGGGGGGGGGGGGGTTGTTTGAAAAGGTAAAAAAAAGGGTATAATGTGCCCCCTTTAAACAGTTATATATTTGCTATTGTAGGGAGTCAGGGCAAAGTTATGAAAAAACTTATTGAGGATGAAAATAGAAGTCAATTTTTTGACAACACCATCCTATTATTCCGATGCTATTTTGCAAGACTGTCTTCTGTGACAGTACAACTGTTTCTGGAGAAAAACAAACATAAAATGAAAGCACGAGAATACAGAATATTTAGTATAAATACTAGATTCTTTATTTAAATATTTTACACATTTTTAAACATATTTACAGAAATTAGACCTGCATTGTTACACATTAGACATATGTGTATCTTCCATACACACAAACATTGCTTGCTGAAAAGATGACAATCATAACATACAGACTGCAGAAGCACCTTTGAGAACAGCTTTACAGAAACAGACGGGCATACTTCATTTACATCAAATGCTGAACAACTTGACCGAGATGAAACAAGCTTGCAATGACAGGAAAGGCCTCTTGATTACAGGTCTAGCTATTTGTTAAGGCTGAAACTGTGCTCACCCTCATACTGTAAGTTTGCAGCACCATTACCTACTTCACCACCACTTCTTTTTGCATGTGGGATCCATCCATCTGTCAAACACAGGGCTATCACCAAAGTAAATACAAGTTCAGAACCTTTCTACAGCATTTTTAAACCATTTTAACAATAGGAACACATGGACAGTGGCCCTTGTAGAAACCATGCAAAAAGAACAATGCGAGACGGACAAATATAATTGCCTCTATTAAGTATATGACGGAAAAAACATGTTTTAACAGCAGGGCTCATGGAGCAATCGTGTCTAAATATGGCTTTCCTTCTTTGGTTTCATAAACCTGTCTTGTATTTTGTTGCAACCAGTCACATATAACTTAAATACGGTACACTCTTGTTGCTCTGATAAAACAATTGAAAATATATTTGTATGTCCCCCTAAACATTTCCACCCACACTGCTGGTCATCACACAAAACTCATGGAATTTACAGTATTGCTGTTTGATGTATTTAACAACAAAGCGTAATTACATACACATAGAAAATGTGTCTTTGGTGCACCTACTTTTTCACCATGAACCACTTGGGTGAGCTGTTAGTCAAAATGACAGACTATCACAGGCGGAACTGTATTATCCTCGTCTTTGATTAATGTAATGTGATGCAGCACACACATATTACAATCATGGTGATTGTGTTTATATAAATCATGTCAAGTTGAGTACAGACATCTGCACTGGGAGCAGCAAACACAAGTAAAGGGAAATAAGGAACTGAGGAATAAACGGAGTACACACCCACCCACACACACACACCTGACTTTTAAGAAAGCAGAATCTTTTACCATCCATCACACAGACAATTCAAACTCTAACTTTAAAACTAAATAATGTTAAAAAAATACATATTTTCCTTTAAAATTCATGCCTGACCTATCATTGCATTAGTAAGCATTCCCAGATGCTAAATTAAGCTTTGTGAGACATCAGATGTTTACATTAAATACACCAGCCACTCCAACAACAACATATCACATGTACGCCAAACACATGCACGCATCTTTTCACATCTTTCCTCCCACATAGACACGGCAGCAAATGATCTCGACACATCATCTTCTTGTTCATTTCAGCAAGTGGAAGTGTGGGGTAGATAAAGCTAACTCCAAAATCAACATCTATACAAGAAAAATATAGTTATGAATGCATGTGTACATCTTCCACAATTGTAACCAAATAATTGCTTCAACACCCAAAGTAAAGACAAATAAGAGGACTGAACGTAGCCCTAAAAACACAAGAATATTTACAACATATCAGGGTGTGGCCATCAACAGACCCCCAAGCAAAGTGAAGAAAACTGATCAACCCTCACATGTAAGCTCAAATAAGTGCTAGTGTCCTTTACACATTAATTTAATCTGAGCATTTACTCATTAGCTCTACCATCACTCACATTCCCAATCCCAACTCTAACATTTAGTTTTTTTTACAAGACCCTCCCGACACCCAGTATCTGCTTCCTCAGTCCACCAGTAGGCTTTGTTCATACACGTTTACGACAAGTAACGGATTGGAATAACAGAAACAGATTGCCGGATTCAAAGTCAGCTCTATCACTACTCTCTTAAGGATCCACACCATGGCTTACTCCTCTTATTGTTTCACTTTTTTGACACAGAGAGGCTTCCAGGTTTTAAAGCCCTCAGTCAGACCCATTCCTGTGTTGATGCAATGCAGTGGGACATGCAAGACTGAAAGGCATCCCTCAGGTAACTGTACTTGGCTCCTCCTGCATCATGATCAACATGAAATGGTGGTTTATGTCTGCTTCCCCTCAACCGTTGGAGCGCCGAAGCACAACAGAGGAAGGGAAGTAAAGATGTGCGGAGGAACATCAGCCCCACGGCTAGGGAGTGTGTGACGAGTTAAAGGGCCTTCCCTGTCAACCCACAGAGGATGCGGTGCTTTTTTTTTAGAGGGGGGAGGAGGGCCGTAGGTGGAAGACTCAGGCAGACAGGAGGGAAGGACCAGCCCCAGAGAAGCGCACACACACACACACACACACACACACACACGCACACACACACACAGGCACACACACATTTTTAGTCTGTGTATTCCGCCACTATGGACAGCAGTACTGTGATGTCATCTGGCTTCCCTCCTGCAAAAACAAAACAAAACAATTAGCAACATGCCCTGCAAATTAGCCCTGGGCATTTCGAAACCCTATTTCAAGCTCAATAACAACACATTGATTTAGAAAAGACAAATGGAGAAAGTTAAAGCTGTAAAAGCAGACAAAGATAGTATTCAATTTGAGTCTTTTAAGCCTAATTCTAGTGAAATAACAATAATTACACTTGTTGTGTAATATTGTTTGATTAAAAGATCAACTTAAAGTGTATATGTACATCAAAACAAAACGCCATGAATTGAAGTGTAAATCTCCAAGAGAAACAATTGCATACATGTTTTAGGATATGTGCAGGGATAATGAATAAGGCCATTTTGGTTCAACTGACTTACATGTACTCAAAGTAGATTTAACTTGACAACAAAGCCTCCAAAAGCTCTGTATACATACCTCTTACATTCAGGCCATTGTCACAGGCAAACTGTGCGAAAGGTGACATATAGTTGGGGTCATAAGCAAGGTCATGAGCTTGCTTTGCAATACTCTGTGCAGTCTGCAGGATGCTGTCATAGTTCGTAGTCTGAAATTGGCAAACATTTAAAAAAATGTTAAAAAAGGAATGTGAGAAGTGACATCTGATAGGTTGTAAAGCGAGACATAAATGTGACACCTTGAGTTTTTTTAGCTCCTGCAGTATCATGTAGTCCGGCATGTTGTCAAAGAGGCCGTCAGTTGCCGTTAAGATGATGTCACCAAGCTGCACATCAAAAGAGGAGCTGTCCGCTGCTTCAGGACTGTAAGAAAACACAAGGGCAAGTCAGGATCAGTCAAAGGTGAAAGAGAATCATGCAGCGCCTGTCAACAGTTTCCATCATGGAATTAAGCCAGTCAGTGGTCACTCTGCCAAGTCTTGAGGGTGGACGCGGCGTGGGCGTTTAATCGGACAGCTGCCTAGGAAGCAACCTGTCCTCCGTGTCCTTGCCAGACGCAGAAAGCGCCTGGTTTTTATTGGCAACATACTTCATACTCAAGTTGATTTCCTGGGAGCATGAAACCGTATGTCTGTGCCTTCTCCTGAAGGTTTTATTTTAAGGTTGCACAACAGAGCCATTAATGTTTCTTTCATGTGAACGTTTGGTGGTTTAACAGTTAAGTATTAAACTTAGTTTCACACCAGACGGGATTACTGCGAAACAGGCTTCTAGACGGCTCTTAATGGATTATAAAAGGTTTATCTTCTTAATCAGGCTGCCATTGTTAGAATCACAATGTGACACCAATCAGGATTGCCTCGCAAACCTGCATACATGCTGGTATACCATGTGTCTTTTGCTACCTAAACAAACATGTTTTGTTTGCAGGCAGGACACTACATTTTATAAAGATATTATTTATGAAGTTTAATTTTAAGGCGAGGACTCAATGAGTTTCAAAATCCTGCCAAAGAGATAGTTGTGGACAGATAAATGATCCTTTCAAAACAGGTTTATGAGAAACAATGAACTACAAATCATTTAGCCCAACCTAATGAAGATTCAAACGGTATCACGTTCTCCTGATGATAGTATTATTGCTCCAGAACATTAAAAATGACAGAAAAGTTGACGACCACCGCCCCAATAGATATGTGATCCCCAAAAAGATGACCAGCTAAAGGCAAGCTATGTGGAGGTGTAGCCAGGTTTGTCCAGCTGCGTGAGACCGACGCAATCATTGTTTCATCTGCTAACACTGCCTGAATGTTTATATCCCTTATGTGAGGGCTAGGCATGTCTTGACAAATCCAGTTTTATCTGAACACTTTTTACAGGAGGCAAAATGAAAATCCCTGTCTGCTTAGGAAAGTCTCTGTATGCTATGTATGTCGCAATAGCAGAATGTAAAAGCAATTTCCCCTCGGGACCAATAAAGGATATCTTCTTCTTTCTTTCTTTTTTTTTTTGAATACTTTGTTTATTCACTTTTTGAACACGTGAAAAAACACAAGAATATTCACAAACATAAAAAAAAAATGTTTAAACATTCATATATATATATACAAACAAACAAAAAATAAATATCTTCTTCTTTCTTATGCTGAAAAATACACCATGGACTGGTTTTTTTCTAACACCTGATTTACAAGTGTGTAAGCAGCACTGAGATACTAACCTGTCGCTGAGCACCACCCCCTCAGCTCCTGGAGGAGCGATGGACAGCTGGAAGGGCGTGTTAAAATAGTGCTGCTGCTCGTCTGAGCGATGGACTACCTCTCCTCCCCGAACCACCAGAAAGCCGGAGTCACCAAGGTTGCACGTGTGTAACCTGTGACTCCGTCGTTCCAAGACCACGATACAGGCTGTACTGCTCCCTACAAAACAGAGGAACACCACATTAATGACAAACATAAAAGGTGGACAGAGAAAATGCACAACAAAACACAAGAGGAGAAAGGGAGAATGGGTTTAATGTGCGCTTCTCTGCACTCTGTAGAAAATGCTGCATCAATGTGCGCACCTTTTACAGTAGGTGGGTGAAATGACTATACAGTTTCCAACAGTGTGGAAAAACAAAAACAACCGTAGAGGTCACAGCTCGTACTTGTCCCAAGATTCTTAGTGATGGCGGTTCGAGGTGCCAACAGCCTGACTAACCTTGAGCGGTGAAGGTCAAAAGCAGACCTCGTCAAAGCTTCCCAAAATAAAATGTAGGCCATTTGACAACCATCGTGACACGAGAGAGGCGGTAAACTTTGAGAGGGCTGGCTGCACGTCAGGGCTACAGAGTCCCAGAAGATATGCAACCTTGGTCATGACTCACATGCGTGGCATGTGCACACTTCTAAAAACCTGTCTGACCCGCCTGCTCTGTCGACTATAGACACATTCTTGACCTTTTCCAGTTTTGGTATAAGGTTAGTATGTTCACCCGCCATGCTGAGTCTCAACTTCCATGAGTCAGAAAGAAATGCAGCCTGATTCAGAAGTTAGTTACCTCACAGGCGTTACATCAGTAAGTAGGATGCAGGTCAAAGCCTAAATCAATGGTAACAAACAGCCCACACACAGTAATACAGGGGGGTGAAGCTAGCTCGCCGGATATAATAAACAAGATAATTAGGACGATCATTGTGTATCCTATTAGTGCGTTTCCAAAAAAGTGTTGTAACCAAACTCAGCTGTCATTACGTCTTTGTACATTCATATAGAGCATTACATTATAGACCATTACCTTTCCTGATTTTTTGACACAAAAAAAGTGAACCTGCGAGGTAAATGATATATTACAACAATATGTTGCACATCTAGCTTACTAAAGCCATTATTTATAGTGTGACTCATCCTGCAGCTATGTTATTTATTACTGAGAGTATGTCTGTTCACATGGGAACATGACTCACTCCAACACTGGCTTTGTGAGCACCTTACTACTTCATCGGCACGTGTACTCACCTAGAAGGGGGACTTTGTTCTGTAGAAGCTCGTAGTAACCAGAGGTCAGGATACCCACTGGATTACTCGGCGTGAAGCGTCCCTCCTTCACAAGTCTCTCACAGGTTCTCATTAAGGTGGCAGAGAACTGAGAGGGGTCCACGCCATAATCACGCCAACCACCAACGCCGTCTGCAACCCCTGATGGACAATGGGGACATTTTGTTTCATAAAAAGGTTGTTTTGATGCTGTTCACCAATACAACAACAATCTTATCCCATCCGTCATACACGGTGAGATCAAATACTGGGCTTTTAAGAGCTGAAACAATATGATGATCAATTAATCAGGTCATGGACAAAGTCAATAAATAGCATTTATTCTGACAAGTTATTCATTTTTTTTAAAGGTAGGCTATAAAACACTTTCGGGTCCAGCTTTGCATATATAAAATATTGTCTTTAATGAATCTAATAAGCAACTGAGGCAAAAACAAAAACCTTTTAAACCTGTCAGAGTTCAAATTGACTTTCTAAGATGAGGCTTTTTTCAAAGATACAACTTCTATTCATTTTAAACACCATAGTAAAACAAAACAATTTCACTAAATAGATGTATGGTCATATAATGTAGTGAAATAGACCATTGACTTTATGGTCAACAAAACTGTCAAAATGTAGTGAGCTACAGAATAATAAATCTGTGTGTATTTGTCATAAGAATTAAGTAACGTGGAGATTACCATATGGTTGGAAAAAAAATATATATAGTACATTCCTACAGTATGATACAGTGGTTTTATACTCATATACATCAGCCTGTTTTTGCATATAAAATGTTTTTTTCTGTGATTATGTACACTATGCACTCATCTAACGCCCGTGTTAAACAAATTCAGATAAGGAATGTTAAATATCAGTTAATAAGCATTTATACAACACTAACTTTGGTTTCATTTTCTATTGATATTTCGCCTTGAAGCTGCTCCTCAACCGCCCCCCCCCCAAAAAAAAAACCCCCGAAACAAAACAAGAGAAAACTTGAGTTTACAGACACTATGTGTCGTGTGTTACAAACACGTGAAGCCTGGACAGATTGTGTTTCATTGAGCTGGCTATTTTTAAATTTCACATTATCAGCATTATCATAAAAAGACTGCAAAATTACTATAAAGCTAAGAAACAACGTCGAGGTGTCGACCATTGAGGCAACTCGGTCGTGCCGGCTGGAAAATGAGGAGGACAAAGCAATTACGCCGAGCTTAGCTTCGCAGGCTACTGATGCTAACAGCAACATGGCTGCCTCCATGCTCAACCATTCTGACCTTTGCAAGACATTGTAGTAATAAGTCTGAGAAGTCACATGAGGGGCTTTATTTAATGTAGCCCCTCATTAATTCAAGCGCATCAATACCATTTAGTCCGATAATTATCGTTAGAGTCGTGCACTCTTCAGTCGGAGCTAATTTAGGTGAAAGGTCATTCAGTGGTACACCTCAAACGCACGCGCTGCAGGTTACCAAAATAATCACAACATGACGCGAGTGCAGCTGAACTTGAAGCACTGTTCATCCCTAACCATTCCCCCTGCTACAAAAGAAATTAAACAGATAAAGTGGTAGCTGCAAGATGATGAAAGTTGTGCCTCCTTCTGAGTTGGAGGTGGAGGGCTGTTTTGTTGTCATCCGAGGGAGGGGGAGGGGGGGTCTCCGCACGTGCAGGCCAGCTAACTGAAGGTCATCGAGGGTGACCAATCTATGCTTGTCGGCTACTGTGTGTTTTATTTGCATGTGAGCTTACCCAAAACATCTGCTGCCCTGTGCCGCGCAATGAAGCAGGCATCGTCTCCGTAGCACATCCCTTTCTTCAGGATCCCCTTTCGAAAGTCTTTCCCAAAACCACAGCTGGCGCTTATCAGGCTGTAGTCCCGACCGTCCGTCTGAGAGAGTCCACCCAGGACAGCCCGGGCAACCAGTCTGCCATAAGACAGTACGGATAACATCCCCCAGCAAGGAGCTACCCCGTATTGTGTAGATCACACGTTCCCCCCCCCAGCCCTACTCCCTGTCTTTCTACCCGGACCCGGCCGCCTCTTCTTCAGATCAAACACCGGCTGCTTCTTTATCCGTCCATTCACTCCCCACTGTCACGCTTCCGTTAAATAACAATCTGGCTCCAAGCGTGAAAAAGGCCACCGTGCCGTCCTGTCCGGTTAAAGTGCAGTTTAAGACTCAGGTGAGTGTTTCATAATCGAAGTTCCTCCTCTGGGCTCTCTCCGTGCAGACATGTTTCCACACCGTGTGTAGCCGGACACTAAGCTGCGAGTACATACGGGTCTTTGACCGTGTTCAATTCTGACGCTACGCTTTACCTACATCATCCAATAGCAGAGCAGCATTCAGACCCGAGGGGACTCGCAGTTCTCAGAGCTGCAGGAGAGCTCAGTAGGACTGAACTGCGCAGGCTTCAGATGCGCGTTTGTTTTCTATCACGGGACCGACCGATTCTTCTTTAAGAACTAAAGTTAAGAACCATTTATTCTACAATGAGACCACGTTATAAATACACTTCCAGATGAATCAGAGAAAAATAACTATGTGCAAGACTGTTTGATTGCAAAACCTCGAAAATGTAATCACAATTTAAGGTCAAAGCAAAGTGTCATCTTTCTTTTTTCCTATGGGTTGATCAAAACGAGTGCACCCCCTTTTAGACGACTCTGCAACGACACATTTCCCACAAACATAACGGTGTTAGGAAAGGAAGAGAGGACATCAACACTTTACAGCCCGAATAACCACCAACACATTCAGACACAGGGCGGCAGTTCAAGGTAAGACATAGTTTTTGTAAATAGCAATAATTATGTTGTTTTTGGTTTTGGGTGTGCCTCGAACAGAGGACATTATGAAGCGTTTTGTGATTATGTTAAACGGAGCGGTGATTATTCTTAGTGAAGAGTGGTGCAATGGCTGTAACTCAGTTTTAAAATCAAAATCGGCCCTTTTATTTCTTTAACTTGCGGTAGTTAGTAAATGTCGTTTAGCTGTCCTTTTGTATTTTTTAGTGTATGCATTTTTTTTTTTTTACCTCAGGCTACCTCGTTTATTTTTAGATAAACCAAATGATACCATGTGGTAGCCTGCATCTTTAAAACCCAATTAAAAACGCATTTTAAAGGACTCGATGAGGCTACGTGCGGCTGTACTGTAGACATTTGATTATTCGTTATTAAAAGGAAAGGTTACACGATGTTGTTTTTGTCGTCATCCTGTGATGATGGCTGGGAAACAACATGACAGGCCGTGATTTATCATGCTCGATTATGTTTGATTATTATCTCTCAAAATGTTTCTCTTTAGGGACATGATGATGAGGAGGTTGTGTGAGTTGACACGCGTGTTCGTCCTGGTTATGTTACTGTTGAACACTCAATCAACATGGGCTAAGAGAAGCAGCAGCAGCAGCAGCAGCAGGAAAACATCCTCCTCCTCCTCCTCTTCCAGCAACAAGGGTGGGACACAGAGTAAACCATCCAGCTCTCAGCCTTCAAGCTACCCTCGACAGCCTCAGAGTCCCAACAGAAACCCCAACCCCAACCCATATCCAGCTGGTGGAAGTTATCCAGGAGTGGGCAAGCCTAACCAAGGAGGAGTTCCCAGACAAAATCCAGCAAGTTATCCAGGAGCCGGTAGTAACCCCAACCAGTATCCTGCTAGAGCCAATCCAGGAGGTTATCCAGCCCAGAATCCTGCAGGAGGTTATCCACACCACAATCCTGCAGGAGGTTATCCAGCCCAGAATCCTGCAGGAGGTTATCCACACCACAATCCTGCAGGAGGTTATCCACACCACAATCCTGCAGGTGGTTATCCAGCAGGGTATCCCAACTCACAGCCAGGAAGAGGGAATTATCCAAATCAGTACCCAGCAGGAGGTAGTTATCCCAACCAGTATCCAGCAGCAGGTGGCTATCCTGTCAGAGGTGGAAATACTGGTCAGAATTGGGGTCAGGGTGGTGTGAATCCAGGGGGTTACCCTGGTCAGGGTGGTGGATATGGGGGTGGTTACGGTGGTGGATATGGGGGTGGTTATGGGGGCGCCGGTGGTTACACAAACTGGAACCCAAACAATAAGATCCTCAGTCCTCGCTTTGGTGGAGGAGGCTACGGACAAGGAGGCTACGGACAAGGAGGCTACGGGATGGGAGGCGGCTCTCCTTTCTCTCGTTCAGTACAGCACATGGGATACCAGCCGAAGTCATCGGGTTTTGCTAAAAAAGCCATGTTAGCAGCAGGCGTTGGTGCGGTAGCTGGAATGGCTGTTGGATATGGACTTGGGCGTTTCCCTCGACCACATTTCAATTTCCGCAACCCTGAAGAAGAGCAGTATTACAACAGCTACATGTACCGTCGTTATGGCACCGAATCTACAGACAAAAAAGACTACGGCCGTGATTATGTCTACAACCCCCCACCAAGGGCCGAGACTTATGAGAGCTTCATGGATAAATGCATGAATAGGACTGTCCCTCTTAAAGATCAGAAAAGCTCCACCCCTAAAAGTTCGCCTGGAGGCGAGAACGAGGACGACGACACAGTCAGCATTGAGGAGATTGGATACCCAGCTCTGATAGAGCAAGTGAAGAACCGGCGCTGTGTTGAACAGTTCATGGTCTACTCTGAGCGCTTTCTGCAGGAAAGAAAAGCTGAGCAACGATCAATGCCGCCAGCTGAGGGGAACAGCCCGCCGAGTTACGGTGCCATGCAGCTCTTCACCTCCCTCTTTGTACTACTGTCCAGCATGCTCCTTCTCCAGTAAAAACAGTTACTGGCCCATTATGGATTGCTACTTCCATCCATTATATCTGCATGTCTGCATAGTGCTAAGGTATATTATCCCCATAGTAAACAATAGCTGAACACTTTTAAGTGCTTATGGTCAGTCAGTCATTTACTAAAACTAACAAAACAATAGAGTAATGTGTATGTGTAAAGGAGTCAAACTTTTAATTTTGTGACGTACAAGCTTCACTCCTATCGGTTTCATCTCAGATATTTTGCACTTTTTTACTTCAGGTTATTGTAAACTGAATGCATCGAGATTCTGGACTGTTTTAGTTGTTTTTTGTGAAAGTTCACTTTGACGCTACTGTTTGAATAGGAATGTAACTTTATAAGATCTATGTACAATAACATCCAACTAACATCATTTCAACATTTATTCCACTTTCCATTTTCAACATTCCAGTGTATCAGACAATTAAACAGACTGGTTTTTTTCAAGTGGTTATTGTTGTTATCTCTATATATCATCTATAAAAGCATCTTAAAGCCAGGGCTCCACTTCTAAATTGGGCTAAATTTTGACATAAACCGACATAGAGATGATGAGATGACGACAGAGAGATATAAAGATGAGGTTGAGGACCAGTCATCATACTGTAGAGACGGGGGGGCAAACCATTAAAGAGAAAGTCGTGATGTGGTACGATTCAATTAAAAAAACCTTATACAATATCTATCTTTATGTTCAAGTCCTCGACCATAATGGCAGTTACATATTACAAGGTCATACCCTGAAGTATGTCCTATAAACAAACCACTGTTATGACTTCACTCATGGTGGCAAAACACTCAACGCTAATTCCTTTTTTTGTAAACCATAATAATACTAAACTTGCATGATGCACAAGGTGAATAATGACCCTAACTCTTCTCAGGTACTTTATACTCACACTTTGTTTATTGTTAGGGAGAACACATTGGCTTGCATGTAAAAGCCCTCAACAGCCAATGGGCATCGGAGAACATGTGTCCTTGGCAGCATTAGTAGAGTTCTGCTGTTGCTTCTATGCCTGCAGCTTTTTCATAACAACATGTGCATTTGTTGACTTGAGCGGTGTCACTTAATCTTTGCAGTGCACGTTTGCTAAAAACTGAGTTGATTAAAAATAATTGGTTTACAGAAAATGTGGACGTTTTAAAGGGCATAGTCTCACTGCTGTAGTGTTGTGTAGATTTGCTCAGATCTCTATGCCAACCCTGGAAATACTCTGTTCAATCTGCGAGAAAATCTCTAGACTATCCAGTCAGATTTTCAGGTTTTAGCTGGTCAACACATCTCATTGTCTTTCTGTCAGCATTTGAATCTTTAAACACAGTCAGATGGATATAATAGGTTAGTTGTTTGTTAGTTGTGTCTACTGATACCGATATCTAGGTTTGCCTTTCCTGAACCGGCTTCCACCTGGCTGTCATGACAAATGACTTTGTTCCTCTGGACCTTTCACTCCGTGTGAGTTGTGTCAGTGTGTTCATCTGTACATGAAAGATTCTTTTTGACATTTCTGCTGTCATTTTCACCTTCCTGATGTAATGTATTTGATTTCTCGCTGGGTTTTGTTTCACCCAAGATAAAAAAAAAAAAAGTCTTGATTAAATTATAATTGTTTGGCCAAGTCCAGCAGGGTACAGTTCAAATATGTGTGTTTTCTGGATGTAGTTTTACAATGCTGGTCTAACACATTTATTTCATTAATTTGTTTTAGTGCTACACGGAGGGGTTTTCGCCTGGTAATTTTTTTTATCACGGCAATAACATTTAATTGATTTAAATCAGATTTTGACATCTGTGTACTCTCTGGGCTGGATATTTGTGAAGTGCACTTATTCCCCTTCTGGAGCGTATAATGAGAAGGATTATCTGTGTGAATTTTGTGGTCCTCACATGCAAATGTAAACATTTTCGGTACTCATCAAATACTATGTTGGTTTTCTTGTTTGTCATGGATGTTCTGCGTTAAATAAAATAATTAACAAAACAGTGCTTTCGCTGTGTAATTAATATACTGTACATTTGCAAACCCTGTGTTACAACCCTCCTTTATAATGGGAATGGGTATGGGATTTAAAGTGTTCTAGTGTAGAACAGCAAAGTACTCTACATCATTTCTTCTGTGATAATACTCTATACCTACTCCACTGCATTTGGCCAAAAGCTTTAGTTTCAGCTTAATTGATATTAGCTTGGCATAAAGCAGAAATGGGGCTGTTGTTCTGCACTCATTGTAAGTGGCCTCAATAGATATTAGTGGTTCTTACCTCTGAAAAAGGGAGACAACATTTCTGTTCTAAATGAATGTCTCATAAATGTTTGTTCAAAACCACAAGATACAATATTTAACCCATGACAGAAAGTAATTGTGCATATTGAGTACTTAATGAGTACTTAAGTAAAATGTACTCAAAATACTTAAATGTCTTCACTTGAGTAAGGTTTTGAATAATGGGACATTTGCAGATTATTTGAAAACTCAAATAATAGTTCTAGCTCTATCTCAAAATAAGTTTAAACTTACCAAAAAGAAAGTGCCATAAAATGAATCTAATAGATACTCAGGACAAGTTCCATATTAATGAGGATTTTTTTACGAGTAATGTTAGAATTAATGTCATAAGTGGTTAAACATACTGTAAATATGTTGGTTTTATTGTATAATGAATTCTTCTGAAACAGCATTCTCTCAAATAATAAAACTAACAAAAATAAGAAAAATAACAAAGGATCATTGATTCCAGAAGCTTTTATTTCATTGGAGTTGTTAACAGACCCCTGTGATCGATGTTGTGTTACATGTCCCTGATCCATGCAGCTATGAGGACAGACACTATATGTCCCAGTGTGAGGAAGGCGTTAGGAGCTGGGGCCGCTGCGTTAACAAAAGCTCTCCACAGAGACTGGTTGTGGAATCCCTGGCGGTTTTCATAGTAAAGCCGTTGATCTTGCTCTGAAGAGACTTTATGGTGACTCGTAGATCCATGCTTGGGCCGACCAAAGAGCCCCAGGCCGTATCCTGTGCCTGTGCCCCCCAGCATCCCGGCTGCTGCGACCCCCGCCAACTTCAGGCCCTGCTTGGAGAGGCCGCGGCCCTGGGACGGAGGGTTTTTGTCTGCATCACCTTTTGCTCGACCCTTGAAGAGGCCTCCGCGTTTACAGTGTGCACCCGGGCACAGTGCTGCCACGAGCAACAGACAAACCCAGAGTGAGAGGAGCTTCTGCTGGCCCGCCATTTCTGCAGATCTGAACATGCAGAATATGAATAAAAATGCTCCGTCCTCTTAGTTCAGATAGATAGATGGATAGATGGATAGATAGATACTTTTTTGATCCCGAGGGAAATTCAACTCCTGTTAATGCTTTGGTATAGATGACAAAGAGAGAGTGGTCTGTTAAGTCCATTGGCTGTAATTCAAACTAGTATAAAAGCTTTTGATGCTCACTGAACATCTAGTCACATGACAAACAGCACAATAGACATCTAGAACTTTCCACATTCACTGTCAACACTGGCATTAGGGCATTATGTGTGTGAAGCCTATATCTCCCTTTTGTAAAAATTGTTTTCATTTACACAATGTCATCTGTTGAAATAAAACTTATCAAAGATGTGGTGTAAAACATTTGAATAAATGCTTACAAAATCAATGTATAATTGCAAGAAGAAGAATTTTTTTAAAACAACATTTTAACAATCATCCATCCATTTTTAGCAAAAGTTGAATTTAAACAACATAATAAATGCAAATAAAATGTTACATGTCAACAATTTAGTAGATTTATCTTTTACCTTTAGTTGCTGGTCACACTGAGAGGTCGTGATGCAAGAGTGGCAGTCCTTTATTCAAAGCACAACACTGGTAGTGCAGCAGCATTTTAACATCACTATCGTTTACGTACAAACAGCATCCACACATCAGAGGCAGCACAGCTCCTCCCCTAAAAACACACGCTACAGGTTGAATCATTTAGCTGATGGAGGCATATCACATACAGTTTAGATGCCCAGGTTTATCCTATTATTCACAGACTCCACAGCTGGCCCCATCTCAATGTTTGTTGACTTACAGCTACAGTCCATGCCCACACAATTTGTAGGCTTTTGCATCGGTTATGGAACTTATAGGTTTTCTTTGCTAGCCCTTTGTTGCCACTTGAGGAAGAGAGAAAGCAAAACCTAGAAAGATATCATGAGACAGAGAAGACCTTTTCCAAGCTTATGAATTTTTTTTTTTTTTTTTTTGGATAAGTTTCCATCCCTCTTGTGTGTGATGTGTGTCATTTCTATTCTGTAAAACTTCAGGTTTTTAGTTAAGGATATGGAAATGACCCTTCCTTTATTTGGGACAGGTGTCAATTCGAGGCAGGCCGTTCAAACAAAACTTGTTCACAGCAAAGATTAGAAAGATGATAAAACAGAAAGATGTTAAAGCAGCAGACATTGATTATTATTCTGTCTTATTATTCTGTCTTTCTTGGACAGAAGCATATCCTTATTTTTTGATCTTCTTCTCTTTTTTGTCAATATGGCAGCTCCACCAGGCTAGTAAACATGACTGGGCCTTGAATCTGGAGGGGCTTTTATTGAAAGTTTTACAGTATGTACTGTAAGAACCAGTAATCTGTGTTTAGCTTTAGATTTGCATCTTTAACATAGAAGCATGAACTTTTTTTTTCCAGTCTAAAAAAAAAGACATTTATGCCAGATAAATCCTAACAGCCCTTCAGATATGGTTTTACATGTTATACACGTATATTTAAATCATATGGAGTTATTATCATTGTGCAAATGATGAAAACAATAATAATCTGCTCATGTTAATTTACACTATATGCGCTTGAAGGAAGAGACATTGAGTCCATAGGAACAAACTGTATATTGGAAAAAGGAGATTTTCAGCTAAAACAAAACTGGAGTCCAAGAATTGCATGTGCATTTGTTTTGCTCAACATACCAAGACAGTGATGTTAGAAAACAGCAGATTTTGGAACAAGAACGACGATTGTTCTTCAAAAAAAAGAAAAAAAAGAGACTGGTTAAAGTTTAAAAAAAAAAGTGTGGGGGTGGAATATGTCCTAAGGGGACTTAAATAAAAGAACAGTTTTTCTGTGTGATGGTGCCATGTCTTATGAAACTATCTCACAGTGTCAGTCTGTTTAGTTTCATACATACAAAGGCTCAATACATTGATTTTTCCATTGAGCTATAATGGCATGTAGTTGGAGTTAAAGTTTCCTACTGAAGCTTTGAATTGAATGGAATTTAATAAAGCTGGTGTATCCCAGATGTTTACATTTCTACACTCTGTATTTTATCTTGAAAAGGCTCACCACTTTCTGTTCCCAGATCTCAGTTTTGTTCGTTTTCCCAGGAAAAAGAGTGCAAAGGAAAAAAAGATTATTGTTTAGATTATCTGCAGGTTCATTAAAAACGGATGGCTTCTCTTTGTGGGGAAATGGTGCTTTAAAAAAAGAACATGCTTGACTTATCAGTTTGTGAAGGTTTATATTTAGATCAGCATATTTTGGGACAACATGACAATGACTTGGCTTCACATTTATACAACAATCTAAACAACTTACAATCATAAATATTTCTTTACACTATTATACAGTAACAAATCACATATGCAAACTGTTATTTGCCGAGATGAAAACAACGAACCGTTGTGAGTGGTTCTTCACATGCTTTAAAAAGTTGTGCAAACACTCATGCTCGTCTGGCAATGGTGACGTCTTTATTTCACATTTATTTCATGTGCAACAACAAGAGTAAAACTGTCATGCAAAGAAACGTCTTCAAGTGATGTGGTGATTTCTGAACATCCCTCTGCATAGAACAGGTTGACAGGAAGAAACGGTGGTCGCCATTTTGTATTTAAATGTGTCAAATGTGTTGCATGACCCAGATTTGTCCTTTTCTCAGGATGAATTAAGTTATTTCAGGCCTGGGAGCTTGCGGCTGGAAGCACTGGCATTACTGATCCCCGTCCCTCTGCAAGAACTAGATGACATTTTCAAAGAGCTGCATGGAGGCCATTATATTTTCATCCTAGTATCAGAAGACAAAGACAGAAATGTTGTTGCTTGTTTAAAATGCATTAAAAAAAGAAAAGAATTGACGACAGGTTTACCTTTTGGCAGGTTTCTATAAATTCATCGATTGTCACCACTCCATCTCTGTTTCGATCCATCTTCTGAAAAAACAGCAAACATGTCAAGTGGAGATTTGAGATGACACACGTTTGTTATAATCTTAGTATCAGTTCTTTTTAAATGGTTTTTAAACTTTAATATATGGAGGCACTGTATACCTGGAAGAATCTGTCCACATGCTCAGATGGTGAATCGTCTCGTACACTGGGTAAAGTATACCTGCCCATCATGTCATAAATGGATGTCATTATGGCCATCATTTCCTGCAAGAAGCCACAGAGTCATATAGTACAGAAATAAGGACTATGAAGCACTTTTTGGTATAACTTCAACAGGTGATGATTGTACCTCTTTAGTAACGTAGCCGTCTTTGTTGATGTCATACAGGTTGAAAGCCCATCGCAGTTTCTCTGTGACGGAGCCTCTGAGCAGCACGGACAATCCAATCACAAAGTCCTATCAGAGAAACAGAAGTTTAATGACAAGCTCATTTTCCATAAAACATCTTGTATTTCCATTAAAACACATGCCTCCCATTAGAAATAAACAGAATATATGACTAAAGATATCACCGAATGTGCAGTTTAACTCACCTCAAACCTGATGGATCCACTTCTGTCAATGTCAAATGCATTGAATAAGAAATGTGCGTATGTGGTTGCATCTGAGAACAATCATTGAGAGGAGGGAAGAATTGGCTTTGCATGATTACAATTGTTATCCTACTCTTGTACCTGTGTCTACCTTACAAAGTTTACACATTTTGAATACTTACAAAGACACATTAGTCACTTCAAAAAAACCTTCAATGCAATTAAGCAATATGTTATCATTAGCATCATACTGTACCTCCTTGAGGGAAGAACTGTGAGTAAATGGTCTTAAAAGTTTCCTCGTCCACGAGCCCACTGGGACATTCCTGATAAGAAGGATCAAACACACACCATTTTAGTCGGTGCTGAAAGAACCGTCTTTAGCTGATTCCCTTAGTTGTTTTTTTTTTGTGGAAAATTTATATTTTGTGTCCCCATCTTTATTATTTATTTAGTTAAAAAAAAGTACTTTAATTACCGATAAAAGCATCATTGAGTGAGAAAATCAATCTTTCACAAATACCAATAGAGCACGAAAGCGTTGCTAATTAAAATACCCTGTTGTATGTTACACTATTCTTCATTTTGATGAACCCAATTAAAATCTAATAACAGAAAAAGTATTGTTCTTAATATTTTGCAAATATATTTTTCTTGTACGGATAATTTCCTTGGCTGCAGTACATAAATATGACCACAAGAGGGCAAGAGAGAAACATTCTTTCCAAAGGCAAAATCCTAACAGAGGATATCTGTGTTGTTTATTCTTTAGACCTCATAATGCAGTGAATCATCAGTGGTACAGTGACAGTTGTTAAGCAGCTATTGCAACAATTTAGAAAACAAACAAGCAACACTAGCAAAATAGTAACCAAGCCACAGAAAAACACAATCTATCACCAGGAGCGTCATGGAAAAAAAACATCGGTTTGTTTTTTTACAGGAACCATGAGAATATTTTATGACAGTTTTGTTTACTCTTTCTCACCACATCTCTATTTTCACTGGTCATGTCTGAATCAAAAGCATTTCCTACATTTTTGAAACCTCTGTAGAGCGACTGGAGCTCCTTCCTGGTAAACTGAGTCTGGGCCTGGAGCTGGTCGAGACCCTCAGGTTGGTGCCGCACCATGGAGAGCTCGAGGTCATTGTCACAGCTGTCTGTCAACGAGAAACAGAGGAAACAAGGGGTGGAGGAGGGACAGAGGGGGAGGAAGAAGGCCGAAAGCAGGGAGGGAGGACAGAGCGGAAAGACAAAAAAGAAAAAAAAAGGACGGAAGGGTAGGGTAGCAGTTGAAAATACTACAAAATAAAAAAAGATGGGCGGCAGAAAATTAAAATGACTGCACATAACTGAAAATGCTCACCATCTTAAGAAAATGAAGGTTCAAAATAAAACAGAGGGGTTAAAGGAGGAAGGTGAGACGAGGAAATGGGTGGGAGATACAAGATTGTAAGAGTACATTAAGATGACCCAACAGGAAATATTTACATTGATTCTGACAGATAAGCGAAACATAAGGTTAGTCAGAGGAATCTCACTTTGGTAAAATTGTTGAACAAAAACTGTAAGATTAATAATGCATTTTGCGGTGTCTAAAACAAGTCCCTTACAACTCATTTGTTGTAAGAATACTTAGAAAATGTCTTTTTTTTTTTTTTGGACCACAACCGACATCAATGAGTAAATAACTTCAGCCAATTCCTGCCAAAGTTGTGTCCTCAAAGTTGACCTATTATGCTGATCCCTCATTTTAAAACTCACATAATTATAGTGCGCCAATGCTGGATGCCTATACTAAAAGTGGACAATCGTGATGTAAAAATTTGAATTGCCCTCTTGGGGACAAATAACGTTTTTTTCAATTGAAATAAATATGTTGGAGTAATCCCAAAAGTCTGCAGAGTGAGCTCAAAGGCTTGTTCTGCAAATCACACAATAGAAACCAAGAATTTCAAGAGATGGCTTCAAGTCAGTTGAAACCTTTTTAGGCTCTTCTGTCAGCACTGGAGAGCAGCACTCCACTGGCAGCCCTGCAGCGTCCTGCCCACAGGAAGGCCTCCAGAGAGCTGGCCAATCAGAAGAAAGTGGATAAACCCTTTCAGAAGCTGAGAAAGGGTTTTTCTAGATGAAGTGTACAATAAAAAAAGGAGTTCTTTGGCTGCTCATCACATAACGCTACTCTACAGGTTTCATAATCTGACTACATGGAAGTTGAAAACAAGCATTATATGGAGATCCTGAGGAGTATAAGCATAGAACTCGAAGATGTAGGAGCATGAAGATGTATTTTAAAAACATCTTAATAATACATTAAAAGTTTTTTGAAAACAAAGTGTGGGTGATTTCAAACAGTATCACTAAATGAACAAAGCTTCATTTAGGTGTACATGTTAATCTCATTAGTAGCTCCTGTGTTCGACAAGCGTTCATGTGCAGTATAAAAATGGTTTAATTCTATCAGCAAACACTGACACTTATCAGTTCTGTGAAAAGATGAGAGGGGATGTCTTTCACAAAAACATTCAGGATGAAACGAAACAAAATATTTGATTTTCAGAGAAACGCCACCATTTACTCACCATCTTTACCAGAGCAAAACACAAATGTGATGTTGAAAGAAAGAAGTGGAGGACAGCCTGATAAAAGACTGATTTATTATTTTTAAGGCTGTACTGAAAACAATATGAGCAGGCTGATATGTCCCATGAAAGACCTTTTGAGAGAGATCTTTTCACAGTTTTTTTTTTCTTTTTTTTTCTGTTTGTGTTGCAAATATTTTGGCTCAATAATGAAAGAGCATCAGAGAAACACATGAGGTGGGATTTTAGTACTTGAAAGTTAATGATCAGGAAAATACAGAACAATTACATAAGTAAAAAACTGTTCCTATGATTTTATATCAGCATCGTTTAATTTGTTTCCAGAATACTTCAAGTGATGTCAAACCCTTCTCTAACCAACTTGTGAAATTCAAACTTGGCAAAGTCAACAGAAACAAATCACAAGATATTTTTTATAAACTGTTGTTTTAAATAACTAATGCTTCTCATGACAGGGTTTTAAAACATACAGTAAAACATCCAGAGTTAGTTTAAAAATAGGAACTGCAAATCTTACCGTCCAGAGATAAGGGCTCCCATACCCCAAACTGTTTGAGCACGACAACAAACAGACCTACAACAACAGCAATGGCGATTACTTCCAGCCCATCCAGTCCCATTGTTGCCTCGCATGAGAGGACTCCTTTTTACAAGCTTTGGGCAAAAAGAATAACGATATAAAACGTATACTGAATCTGATAGAGCAGCCTGTATCCACAATTATTATCTGCTACCAATCATCTTCTTCAGCCAGCTTCCTCCTTTTATCAATATTTTGCACAGGCATCAGCTCTTCTATTCACTTAAAAAAAAAAACTAGGACTTAAACCACTGACCACTTGCGGAAAAAAAGCTAATAGATTGACTTCTGAGCATCCTCCTGTAGGCAAACCGCCCTTACGTCCATTATTTGCTCTTGAAACATTTTTTAATTTCCCAAAGTTTTGATCTCCCATTATAGTCCAAAGCTATCGCCAATGGCAGATGATCCATCTCTGTTTCTGTTTGCCTGCATATCATGTCCTGAGGTCTGTCCCACAACTCCATCAACTCTGGGACTCCACCTCCACTCACTCCATCACCCATACTATTCTGAGCTGTGTGTGTGTGTGTGCGTGTGTGTGTGTGTGTGTGTTTTTGCGTGTGTTTGAGGTCATTACTAAAGGAATTTCTTTACTAATAGTCTCTGATTGACAGGCCACGCTGTCTTTTATTTGCTCAGTCATTTCAAGGATGTAAAGCTGTAAAACCAGGCATTGATCCACATTTGCTGATGACTGGGATATGAACAGCACTTAGGACGGAGGAGCCGGCCCTGCCCTGTGTGGCGCTGCCTGTGTCTACAGGGTTGTTCAGCAATGCAAGCGATCAATAACTGAAAGGGATTCTCTGTGCTGAAAAACATTGTGACCATTGTGACTATAAAACCAGTGCTTTGTTTAAGATGTTGTAGTTAAGAATAGTTAAGTTAAAGTGATTTATCTGCCTTCTAAATGTTCGTCACACCTCAGAGGTCAAACTTAGCCTCTGTAAAATCCTTCACATGATGTCCACACTGTGTTCTGAGGTTTGGTTTAAAAGGCTTGAAGTTGTTTAAACCCGAGGAAGTCTCTGCATGATTGTGTTGTGCTGTAAACAGTAAAGAAGTTAAGACTATAGTCAACAACTGATGACTCTGCACAACATAATGGACCCAGTTTAAGCAGGGTGGGAAGTTGGAGTGCAAATCAATTGTCCAGAGTTAAAATACTGGTCTTAGAACAAGCAGAGAAAGTGGGCCAGAAACGCATTTGGATACCAGGGGAGGGATTATGGAAATGGACTCATCTTTAATGACTGAATGTCTTAATCAGCTACTGAAACAAACTGGGATAGTGACACCCAAAATAACATGTATGATTCTCTAGCCTCTGTCCCAGAGAAATGATTTAACATGTCTCTGGTGTTCCCACCCATTTTTAAACACTGTGTTACAATTAAAGAAGAAGACACCTCGTGCCCAATGAAGTAGATTCCCAATTCAAATTAGGCATGCAAACTCCTGCACCCCTGTGGACACGCCCCTGCCTGAGTTCATCAATCTAGAAGCAGCCTTAACGTTAGTTGTAAAGTATTCAGATGAGGTGAAGTGATACACAGTTTAATTTACCAGTGCTGTTGAAGTTTTAACCAGCACAGATGGAATACCTCTTCGCCAATCAAACTTCTAGGTCAGTAAAGATGTTGGATTACGTAAAATAACCTAACCTGATATAAGATTGCTGACTGTAAACTGTGAGAATAGAGGCGGTGAAGTGAAAAAGAAACGGGGCATTTGGTTAATTATGATGTGTTTGTTCTACCTCCACAGACAGAAAACACACTCAGCCATTATAACACTAACATGCAAGATGCATGAGCTCATGTGGGAACAGTCTGCCATAAAAAATAATGTTGCATTACGCTGTTTAATGCTCCTTAAGTGCTGATCTATCTCTGTGCTTCTATTAAATACAGACAAGAATGAGGTGGCTTAAGCGTGCAAAGATGCAGACAGTGCAACCTTCAGCCTTAGCATCACGTTTTAATGCTGCAGTGAGAGCCACATTACAGCTCAGTGCTCGAGCCCATTCATCACAGACTGTCACACAAGTTCTTGTCAAACAGTTAAACACTCTGAAATTCGCGCTCTTCCTCTAGACTTTTTTTCCCCCAGTTCTATCCTCTTTCATTGAATTTGAGGCTTTTGGCTTCATGGAAAGAAAATACCAATACTGAGAAGATAAACAACACATACAGCTTGTATCGATCCATGGGTGTATCAGATGTTTTATCATATATGCACAGCTGACAAACATTGTTTTTTTTTTTTGATAAAACATGATAAATATATTCCTTTATCATCCAAAAAATCTAAAAAAAAAAATCTGTTTTAAGAAGAAATCAGATAATTAATTGAAGAGTATCGTAAAAGTGTTCCTGTTTGTTTTTTAAAGTGCTCTATTCTCAGTTTGATTTAAGTATAAGGCAAGAGTGACATTATAAGTGCAAATGTCTAGACGTCTTAAAACATTTGCTCTCTGATCTAACACATACTCTTTATATTATTTATATTTTTATAACTGTGTCACTTTCAGCAACAGTGTGGCCTGCCAAAAAAGGAAAACATTACCGCTGTGACACAGGAAGTGACGATTCTTTCGACCAATCATCGGTTTGAAGTGTGTATAGTTTCACCCTTAAGGGTCGGATCAGTACACTTAGAACTCCAACAGAAGGGTCGAAAAAATAAGACTGTGGAAACTCAGCTTTGGGATCAGTGTCTTCGTGTCTCAAGGACATTCAACAAGAGCTGAAGATTAAACCTCCAAACTTTTGGCTGAGAGACCACTGACTCACCTCTGAACCACAGCCACCCAACCTGTATTTCTTTTTTTTCTTTTTCTTACATACACGTGTTATGTGTTTAAGCATGAGGAAATGTAGTTTATGCATTGGAGCTGGGTTTGAAGAAGATAGCGTACATATTGTTTCCTGAGCTTATTCTCTAAGGGGAACTGCTAATAACTTTTTTTCCATACAGGGTGATCCCAGGCTAATGATGAAAGAGGGAGAGACAGCGTGGTTAGGGTCTTAATCCATTAACATTTTATCATTGTTTACAATAATTTAGCACAGAGGGGAGACTCTCCATTTTTTGAACTTATTGCTTTCTGAAGTCTAATGGAGGTGAATGAGGCTCTGTATATATTTGCATAAAGAATGGAAAGTGAGATATTTACAAATGGACACTGGAGAAGCATTTGGAGCTGTATCATCTGGCCATGTTTGAAACCCTGTGCTTAGAGCTTCCAATGTTATATCAACGAACACCATGCATGATACCAGGTGTAAGGTTGCTATAATGTTTACAGTCCAGTAGATGGCAGACAAGTTGCGTGGTGAGTTGCTAAACCCCCATATTTCCAGATTAAAAACAAACAGTCCTGATACATAAAACATCCTTTATAATGATGTTTTTGAATGTGTACTCGGTCACTCCAACTGTTGATGCACTTCAAAGGTGTTTTTCATAAAAGGTCAAGATTTTCCTTTTTTTTTTTAACATGTCCAAATGAGGTTTGAATTCTTTTGTTCTAGGTGATGTTAGCCATGAGAACACATGTTCTGCTACTGTTTTCACCAACATGGTCATCTGTCTGCTTGCAGAGAGGGAAGTCAACAGTAAACGAGCCTGGATGTTAACAGAGAGCCGTTTCTGGAAGCTGCACAAACGATTCTGTCTGCTCATCACAGCGTTTTTTAACCACACAGATGAAAGCATCTGAGGACAAATTAATCTAACTCTTCAAAGACATTGTTTCTGCTCTTAAAAGGATCTGTGTGATATTGCATGGACAGATTGCGGCCCTGCCTGTCGAGTGCATGCTTACAGCTGACTGCCCCACAGCAGGATAATGTCAATAATTTAGATCAACCCACAAAATGGGGGCATGAAGGAAGACACTGTGCTCTTCATCTTAAAAATATGCACCCCTGTCTTTTGTGATACATTAACATGGTGAAAATGCCCAAACATATTTTCCAATTGTCTATTTATTATTTCTTTTTAAAGCATATATTTTTCACTGCTGATTGAGACAAGGCCTTAAGATGAAATCTTTTTTCTTTCTTATTTCTCAGAGGTATAGTGGGCATACAAAAACAAAACAACAACATCTCAGTACGTTTGCTTTAGAGAAGGAGGAGAGAGAGAGAGAACAGTTGATGAGCGAGCATGACATGTGGGTGAAAAAAAATACTGATTCGATGAAGCAGCGGAGATAGAAAGGGGTCCATTGGACGAGTGATTAGATGCTGAAATAAAGTGGCATTTTCTAAAGAGAGGGGTCAGCGCTGTAAACACTCAACAGAGAAAAAGGAAGGGCAAGAACACGTAGACAAATATAGCAGATACTGTATATGAAGTAGATGTTGCAAGTGCACGCTTTAAAATTCATGGATTCTGTAGAACTGAATATTGAACGCCTGCAGCCCTGCTCTGCTGCGAATCTCTCCTCGCTTGCCTGTATTGTTTGTGGGATGTTCGCACATGTGTATGTGTTTATGTATGTACCAATACCTGGTCCTTGTTGCTTGGTACTGTCAATAATCCACTTGACGAGGCAACACTTCATCAGAGATTTACGTGTGAGCCGAGGTTTCTGCCACTTGGGGCCCTCTGTCTGTACAGGAGGCGTTGGGTCTTTCCCGTTGGCGTCGGGCAGCAGACCGCCATCCTTGCTCTTGTCATTTCCCTGAGGAGAAGAGAATATCAAAACAGTCCACAAAGGAGAAGTTTCTTTGTAGGCAAGGTAAGTATAAACTAAAGGGTTGCGTTGCACCCGCCTCAGGCAGGAAGGCACAAAACTAAATGGTAATTTCTTCACAGGAGCCAAAATTATGAAAAAGTCAAATAGAAGTCGCTCCCCTGTTTTGTTCTTTATTCTGTCTCTCAGCTGGGCATCCCAATATATTTTCCGTCACCTTAGCAGCATGGATTCTTTGTAATCAACTATTTTGTTTTAGACTAAAATATGTCTTTAAATTTTTTTAAATGAAGACAACCAAACTTTTCTTTAGCCTAAAGTGGCACCACTAAAGTTCACACCTATCTGTTAAAATATCTGAAAATGTTTTGAGTTTTTTTGGAATTCCACCTGGTGCAATCATGAATCGTAAAAATTAAAATGTTCCAAAGAGGGACTTTAAGGTTGTGTTGATTTTGGCGCCCCCTGTGGAAAAAGCTGTAACAAAGGCAGTTTTTGGCAGTGTGCTGCTGATCTTCTTGTCAGACCTGCTGGCAGAAGTAAAAGGCCTTAAAAGTGACTGGTTAACTCTTCCTCTTGATGGTATAGTTCATATAAAAGTCTAATCAGTTATTTATCTTTAAAAGATTAAATACTTCAAAGTCCAGACACTTTATTCCAGTTCCCTGATGTGTTATCTTTTTTAGTAAGAAAGTTTAGTAAGTAAGAAATGATGTAATAATTAAAGAATAAAATGTTACTTGATTTAGTCTGATGTTTTCCTTTTTTAAACAGAAAGTTCCAGTCGAGATTAAACTCTAATCTGCCACAGAGTCCTGGTCTAGAAAGCAGTTCCAGCAATTTATTACAAAAAAAAAAAAAAAAATCATAGATCTTCTAAAAAGCAACACTGACAAAGGACGTGTCTAAGAAAGAGAGCTAGTGATATCCAAAACAACATGATGCCTTTTAAGGTCTTTAAGTTGTTCAATTTTAAAGGACAGTGAAATGTAGGCTCCAGTTTCCAGTTGTTTTGACATCAACTTCTCTTCCCACACTAGACGCACACGCACAGTTCTTTCACCCGTTTAATATTTCAGAATATAAGTCACACTTCCATTTCTAGAGGCGGTACATTTAAATAGCACAGCCAGTGTATACTGTAAAATAATAAGGAGGATACTGTATGATGATGACACTGATGCTTTCAGGGGCTGGTTCTTTTTTTAATATTTTCTCAGGCATTATCGTCATGTTTTTATTTTTCCCTAATAAGTTCAGTGTGAGCAATATTTAATTCATTGTATTATACACAGTCTCATCTTATTGGTTTAGTTTCAACTCAGGCTTCTTCCTTTTTTGTTGTTTGTCTTTGGTGCCTCTTTTAAATGTTCTTTCCTCCTTTTCTTTGCATCTGAAATCTTTCCCTTGCTTGTGATAAAGGCTTGTATAAATAAAACAGCTTCATATAAGAGCTCCCTGAGAACGTGATGTAAAGAGTTTGTAGAGAACATAGACAGAAGGACTATCTGGGGAGCGTCTCTGTCCCCTCGGTCCCCTATTTGAATATGAAGAGATGCCAAAGCATACAGGGCATGGAGAAGTCGCTCAATAATTCACACTCTATGAAACAGCATCAATAAAAGATCAGAGCAGGCTGCCATGCTGAGGTTAAAGATGACAATAGTCAAACCTGAACATTGATCATCCAAAAACCACATCAAAATGGACGTAGATAGTCCACAGCAGTCACACTGCTTGAATGACTCAATCAGATAATCAGATTTAGAAAGTTATAAAATACTGGTCATACCTCATCATTTGTGAACTATCTATGACTTTGTGTTTTTGAAAGCAGCTTTAAAGATCTGAAGAGAGAGAGAGCCACTTTTGGTCTTAACATCAGAGCGCTGCATTATTAAAAAAGAAAGAAGCCCAGTGTGCAGAGTCGTGTGATGCTTTCTTTGATCATCCAAGTCATCCCTGTAGGTGATCGTCCTCCACTGATCATCACATATGTTACTGTACCTTTACGAACGCACACACACACACACACACACACACACACACACACACACACACACACACACACACACACACACACACACACACACACACACACACACACACACACACACACACACACACACACACACACACACACACACACACACACACACACACACACACACACACACACACACACACACACACACACACACAAAAAAAAATCTTGAATCTACGTCTATTTTAAAACTTTGATGCATTATCTTTTATTCTTTTCCCACATGGCATAAGCTTATACTGGTAAGACTCACATCAAAACAAAAACAGTTCAAGTTCATGTTCATGATGCATTTAAAACAACACTCTTTAAAGTTTGAAATCATGAGTTGATTCCAATACCTCACATAGGTCCGATTTGAGGTATGTCTTCTATTTTGTGCTCATTTATACTTGAAGTTCACAGCATTTCAGAGTCAAGTATTCAAGATTTTACACCACTACTTAGCTTATATGAGCGTCAGTCAGAGAGCTGTCATGCCCATTCTGGAGAACCTGCAGGTTTTTTAAAATTTCCCCTTTTTTGGTGAGAAGGACCCATTGACCTCACTCTAACTTATCCCCCCATAATGTTGGCTTGCATGACGCCCCTGGCTTCGATCACAAGGTATCTTGTTGGTGGAGGTTTCAGATCCAAAATATTTATGAATATATATACTAAATATGTGAATAATAAATCAATTATTATTACTTTTTTTTAATACACTTTATTGATCCAGCAAGAGAAAACACACAAACAGTATCCTATGAACATGCATTAATGTAGAGGTCTCAGAGTGAGGGGGCTGCCCACAGCGAGCGCTCCAGAGCATTCTTGGAGTTCGGTGCTTTGCTCAAGGGCAACCTCGGCATTGCTCAGGAAGTGGACTGGCAAATATCCAGCAACTAGGTAAATTTCCGTGCCGGAACTTGAACTGGCAACCCTCCGGTTCTCAACATAAGCCGCTACAGACTGAGCTATTGTTGCCCCATGAATAAATAAATTACTAGATTAAAGTTTAAACTACTGAAAATAAACTTGATAAATTTAGCCTCAGATCAACAAGACTACAACTACAAGATCAAAATCAAGCAAGCATGTTAAAGCTACAATGAAAAAAATGTAATCTTTAGTAGACAAAATGTTGCTTATAAAGACCTAAAGCTTGCAGAACTTGTACAGTAGGAATACTTTAACTGTTATTATCCTTAAGCATTCAAGCTTATACAAAAAGTATCACCATAGTCCATACATCACTGGTGAAAAAATGCGAAACACAATTAAATCCATGGCTCAATAGTTTTTCTTTAATGTTAAATTAGTTTTTAATAACTTAAGCCTCTGAAAAATAAGAAACCATCTTCAAGTTGGCAGCTAGGGACCTCAGGTGGCTTACACTTAGCATACGGATGGGAATGCATGATTTAAGTCATAACTGTGCATGCTAGTTGAAGCAACAAGTCAATTAAAGCATGAAACATGCATACTGCACCTGCATTGTATCTTGATTTGAATGGTAGGAATATCGCTGCAATGAATCCTGCTCGACTGGCGCTCCTTCAGTGATCTGCAGCAGCATGTTCAGAGAAAGAGAGGTAGAGAGAGCGAGCGAGAGAGAGAGAGAGAGACAGAGAGAGAGAGAGACAGAGAGAGAGAGAGACAGAGAGAGAGACAGAGAGAGAGACAGAGAGAGAGAGAGACAGAGAGAGAGACAGAGAGAGAGAGAGAGAGAGAGAGAGAGAGATGGGGGGGTATTAAGGAGGAGCAGAGCTGCTCACAGTCTTCTGCAAAGGATTAACACTCTACAATTATCATTATAGCTACAGATTAAGAAACACACAAACCTTAAGGGTCTGGAAGAATCTTATGATTCAGTCAGTCAGTCAGTCAGCGATCTGCAGAAAAGAGCATCAGTCCTCTCAACAAGTGATGGGAGGGAAACAATTTATAGAGCGACAGAAGGAGCGATGACTTCACAAGGTCCTTACATCATGACACATTTTATTAGAAGTGCCAGACATATTATAACCTGCCAATTCAGACTGCTCTTACAGTGTACATCTCTAAGGAAATTAAACCGAATTGCAGTGTTTCATGAAGCAGAAGTTGCTGCTCTGTGTGCTTTCTGCAGGCATAATAAAAGGGGGAGTTTTATTTTTTTTTTAGATTTGAAGGGTGCTCAGTTTTGTGACTGTCTTATTGCAGAAAAGGATCAAAATGACACTAAAATGTCAAACTGACACCAGTTTATTAACATACTAAATGGTTTCTTTTTGTGCTTGCGAGGGGAAAAGCAGACAGAATGCAATATCCTGAGAATTTTCTTTTATTAAAAGTAGCAGGCTGTTCCTTGTTTGGTGTTCCCTCTAAGACAAGGTTCAATTAGATGGAAATGTTGTTTTTAATGCGTATTTTAAAACAAAGAAAACCACAAATCTTTCCCTCACTTTTAAACAAACATGAGAATGATGATTTTATGTTTTATTCAAATCACAATAATAATAATAATGTTAATATGTTGAAGAGCTGAAGTATTCTTTTATTTTGACCTTGATCTGTGACATTATCGCCCAATCAAACAGTCAGTGCATGCTGTGTGCAGTGCACCTGCTTCTATCCAGTGTCACATTAACTCTAAACGAAAATGAATACGAGCGTTCCCAAAATACACTCTGACATCGTCTCTGCATTAGTCTAAGTGCCTCCCCTCAAATCCTATGAAAGTCATGAGGAAGGAGAAACAACAAAAAATTACTGAGAAGAAGTTCAACAAAGGAGGAGAAAGCATTTTACATGTTTTTTAAGTGATAATCTTGTTAGTCCGAAATATAGAAAATTGTGCCACATGTAAATATAATGAAAAAACTGTCTGGTTGTACCCACGGTCATATTTTGGCTTACATTACTAGAGATTAGTTAAACACCTAGTTTGCAAATGACAGATGTTGTCCATATGGCAGGATTAACATGAGAGCCAAATGATAGAAATTCTAAAATAAAATCAAAACAATTCATTTAATAATCCCTTTGTTTCAAAAACTCTCTGTTTAATGAAATAGTTGTGTATGATATGGCTTCCACTTCAAAACCACCATCATCCAAAGTGTAGACATTCAATATTTCCGTACCGTCTGTCCTTGTGCCTTATCTTCCCCAGGTCTGTCTCACTCCTGCAGACGCTGAGGTTATTTTTAGCCTCTCAACTTCCAGAGCCTTCAGCTTCCCAGATGCCTTAGACATCAGTTTAGGGTTTAATTGAAGGTGTGTGTTGGGTGCAGATATCACACGTGTGTGTGTGTGTGTGTGTGTGTGTGTGTGTGTGTGTGTGTGTGTGTGTGTGTGTGTGTGTGTGTGTGTGTGTGTGTGTGTGTGTGAAAGAGACAGAGTGTCTCAATCCAATTTGTTTGTGTGTATCTTTAGTGTTTTAGATGAAATAACCCTAAAATACTACAAAATGAGTCTAAGCCATGTTTCATTTGTATGTAGTCTTGATAGCTAACTCTAGCATGCTAACAAGCTGCCAATGACATGTTAAGTTTCTCATGCTTTGCAGACTAACAGTTGACCATGTCCAGATTTCTTAGTGTAGCACGTCACACAAACTATCTGTGAGGAAAATACATGTTAAGAAAGAACAGCGAGGACAACCAACTGAACAATAATGCTATCTGTAGAGTCGTCAATGGCACGGCTAAAACACAGTAGCTACACATCATGATTTGCTTTTTTGAGATTTATATTTTAATATTTTCAGTGTTTAGATTTCATTTCCTGTTTTAATTTGTATTAATCCATTGCATTGCTTAAATCCCTGTATTTTTCTAATTTGTGTCCTTGTGTTTCTCTGTTTGTTGTGTATTTAGTTTACACAAGCTGTTACGTGGTTTATATATCTGTGTGAGTGTAGTTTTCTATCATGTCTAGTCTTACTTCCTGTCTTTGTGGTTTCTGTCCACAGTCTGGATTTAAAAGAGTTTAGTGCATCAGGAGAATTGGTATCTAGATTCTTGACTTTTATTGCATAGGGCTCTCAAGTCTCACGTACGGGACGTGAGTACTCATTTAAACCTGTTCACATGCTCACACCTTGCATTTCTTATACAGAGAAATGATCACAAGGCTTAAAGTACTCCGGTAATGTGCCGGATCTTGGGCACGAGTGGAACAAATACATGATAAAAAATAAATACGTGGGAATTTGTTGTGAACGTGCTTGACGATGTTCTGCAAGTGACGTAGCCCTCGTTCTCAAACTAACAAAAGTAACTAGTCAATCAGAAACAGAGTGGCGCGTTTTGGCAACACTCGAGATCAATTAACTTTGGAAATTCTGCAGGGCTGAAATAGTGCAAAAGCACTACAACTTTCCAGTCCACGGCTATAAAAGTATGCAATCTTTTTTGTGTGAACATTTGTCTGTTGAACACAGCATTTTTAAAAAGATTGATATAACTATAACTATAACTATAACTATACAGTTTTGCAGAGGAGGAACGAATTGATGCTTAAAAACTGATCAGAATGCAGGAAAATAAATTTTAGGTGCTCAACCCAACCCAACCCAACCCAACCCAACCCCCACCACCGCAGCCAAAATCTCACTCTGATTCAAAACTTGAGAGCCCTGTATTCAGGCAGCTTCTGGTTTAGTATATCTTAATTATTCAATGCCATTGAAGGTGTAATAAAAGACATCCACTTCATTCACCCTCTGCTGCACTCCACTCAAATTTTCCCGACCCCAGAGGTTTACTAGAATATTAACACCAAGGAATTCAAACAGTTTAATTAACTCAACAATCCTAATCTATCTCCTCGGTTAATTAACTTTCTGCAGCCTTGAGCCGTCTTTTTTGTTTTTGTTTTACTGGGGACCACTAAAGGTTACAAGTTAATTATACTGTCTGCCATCCATTAACTCGATTTGCTGCAGAATCCTGAGTGAACGTGGATTACAGCAGATAAAAGTTTTATAGAATTGTTGCCTTTTTTCTTGCCTTCATGTTACAGTCACTGCACATCATTACTAATGCAACACATCTGACATGATGTACTGCGGCATGGCTGGTTTTGATGGATCACGTTCACCTTGTGTAACAGCACACAGATTTATGTGATACTGTACATTTAAGTATGACCTGTGTTATACAAAAAGTAAAGATATTCAAGAAGAAAAGACAAACACTAACATGACATCAGATACTTTGATCTGCGTAGAAAAATCGCATAACTGTGCTGTTTAACTTTGCTAATAAGTAAACATATAGGGGACACAACTTCATTCAAAGACAGCAGTGTAAGTTATGTGAAATTGATGTTTTATGAGTGGAACACAATTCTAGTTTCCTTTCTTTGTGTTTGCATATGCATTGCGTTTAACTACAACAAGTGACGTAGCATAAAGGTGGTGCATTGGCCTTTCTCTTAGTACATCTGCGTGAAAGCAATTACAGTATGTTTGTATTCTGTGTGGAGACATTCTTTGCAAAATATCTGTCTGTAAAGTGATTGGTGAAGAAGGAACTTGTCAGTCCTACCTCTGACCAATCACAGGTATGGACATATCTTTTCACTTTTTTGCTGATAATGTACAGATTTACACGCCTTTGGAATGCCAACTAAATCCAAATAAGACTGAGGTCACTGTGTTTGGAGAACCTGGTGTAGCAGAAACGTTTAGTCCTCTTGCTGTTAATGTGAAAACATCTTTAAAGAGTCTTGGTGTGCCCTCTGATCATGTTTTTCACTTTGGCAAACATAATTATATGCACTGTTTTTACCAACTCAGACTTACAGCCAAAATAACATCATACCTCCCTGAAAATGATCCAGAGACAGTAATACATGCATTCATAACATCTCTTACTTGGTCTGTACCAGGACTTGAGAACAAATGACCCTCCAAGACCCAACCCATGTCCCTACAGGCTGCCACAGATCGGAGAACCTTTACAACGTTTTATCATGAACGTCCACAAAAATCACTATTCATTTATGTTTTAAATATATATGTTAGAGACAAATATTTGTCCTTCAATATTTATTTATTTAAATTTTTGTTATTGTTAAGTCTTCTCCCTCTCAACTGTATTGCACTGGACTTCTTTGTGAATTTTCAGTTACAGTATATACACCAGATGTCACTGTTGTCCAAAACAGTCTGTCAGAGGGCTGCGAAATTGCTCACTGAAAGAAGGATACACATTTTTTTTATGTATTACAATACACTCTCGCCAAATACACTAAATATCTAAACAATATCCTGATATGTATCAGAACTCTTTTTCCATGAACAAGTCGCATAAAAACAAAACAAAAAAAACCCACACAGCTTAAAGATGCTTTCTTTCTTCCCAGGCTGATGTTTTAACCTTAAGGGAACAAGCTGTAAATATCTGTTAATAATAAGGTCATAGGTTAAGAAACACAAACACACACACAAACACACACACACACACACACACACACATAGCAGTATTTTTGTTTGTCTATGGTGGAGCTTTCCTCCTCCAGGTCTTTGTTTAAATCTTAATGATCTTGTTTTCTCGTCAGCAGCGATGATTACTTACTGGGCAGAGTCTATGTCCATAAAAAGAAGCAGGAAATCTGTTTCTGCCCAAGGATTTGTTGCTCTCACTAGGTAACACACTCACACGAGCACAAACAAACACACGCAAACACATTTGAAAGTCATGTGGAAATAGATTTTACTTTTTTTGGTTCTTAGTGTACAGCAGATTAGGCGTTTTGTGACTCAGTATTTGTGGCAGCCAGCCAGACTTTACAAAACAAACACACCAAGGATAGAATATCCACAGTCCGCCTTGGTTTCCTGAACTGTGACGTCAGTTTGGAGGGAAAAGGGGGGCCCATTGAGATCCCCTCACTATCTGCTGAGGATGTGAGAGGCTGTGTCTCAGTTTGCACCACCCCCTTAATTTCCCCACAATCAACAGGAAGACTGGAGGCCCGGGAGAGCGGTCGTACTCTGCAGGAGAGGAAGGACGTAGAGGTCCAGCTTTACGCTTGAAACAAAGGAAAAACCATCAAGGCAAAGGAATGAGCAAGACTCAGAAAGAAGTGAAGAAAATCCAGTCGGCTTACCTGCAGAACTTGGAGAAATTAAACCAGGGCATAAAGCAAGAGAAGAAAAGTTGGAAGCCAATGGAAGGAGAGTTTGTTGTGCAGACAGCGATGGAAAAGCTCCGACAGCCTCCCATAGCTGGAAAAGTCACCAAAAGCTCAGCTCACAGAATAAGCAGAGATCTGACCTGCTCCATATGCCTGGATCTCTTCAAGCAGCCCATGTCTCTGCCATGTGACCACACCTTCTGCAAGAACTGCATCGAGGGGTACTGGACCGGTCCCAGGGGCTCTGCACAGGGGGGCACGGGCTCCTGCCCTCAGTGCAGGAAGGTGTACCCCGGGCAGAGCTACAGGCCAAACCGCATCGTGGCAAACATTGTTGAGAGCTACTGTCAGGGCTTGGAGGAAAGCGGGGCTGCAGCCTGCCTACCAGATGTTGGGGTGCTGGAGAGGGTCCCTGCCCCGGTCCCCCGCTGCAGCAGACACAGAGAGGAGCTGAAACTTTACTGTGAGGAGGACCAGGAGCTGGTGTGTCTGGTATGTGGACTCTCTCAGGAGCACAGGAATCACACCATGGTGTGTGTGCAGGAGGCTGAACAAAAGTACAGGGTGAGTAAAGCTTTAAGTAAACAGCACAATGTCAAGACATTCCCATTCATTTGTTTCTAAAACAATTACACAAAAGAATGTATTTCAGGAATTCTGCATATTTATGGAACTTTTGTTTTACCGTTGATGTTGTTCAGTGAACTCATTTTTCTTCTTGAAACATTGATGTAAAAAAATCTCTTTTTTTCGGGTGCAAGTGCTTCTTTTCTGAATTTATAGTTCTTGTTATGAATCAGTCAATATAATTAATGTCAACATAACATGTGCGCCACTGTTTCAAATACGCAGTTAATTAAAAAGGACAGATTTTTTTTACTTGTAAGGACTTTGAAATATGCATCTTTCTGTGGATCCTGTGAAAATACAAACGAGTCAATTTGTTACAAGTTTGTTCCGGGTCAGTTTGCACTGATGCTGTTTCTGTCCTGTCAGGCCTCTCTGAACAGCTCCATGGATTCTCTAAAAGTTGAGCTCAACACAGCGCTGCAGTATGACAGGGAAGCTGAGGAAGAAGTGAAAAAGTTGAAGGTGAGAGGGAAAATGCACAAACATACTGAACACCTGAAGTCCCAGATAGAAAAGACGTGTGTTAAGTTATCACGTAACTTATGCAAACAAGATATTTTTTGACTTTTTGGGACTTCAGGGGCTTTATACAAACATCCCCTAACAGCATGAATATACGTATAAAAACCAATCCATTAATGTATCTTACTTTTGCAAAAATAAACCAAACCAAACCTTTAAAATTGATATAAACGGGTTTCTAATGCTTCCGTATTGGTGTTCATGCAAACACTGTTGTGGCTCCCTGTGACCCTGACATCAGGAGCACACTGCTGACCTGAAGCAACGCATTGAGGCCCAATTCAGCGACTTGCACCAGTTCCTGTACCAGGAGGAGAAACTGCTGCAGGTGAAGCTGAAGACTGAGGAGCGCAGGGAGCTGATCCGCCTGGACGAGCACAAGGCCCTGCTGTGTGTGGAGATCTCTCGTCTGCAGAGAGCTGTGCACGAGATTGAGGACAAGCTAAAGGAACAGGACGCCTTCACTCTGTTACGGGTATATGAGCTTCATAAACAATAAAAACAGCACATATGGAAGTTATTAGAGAGCATGATGAGTCAGCTCTGGCGATGGATAAACAAGAAATGCTGAGCTGTTAGAATCAAACTTGTTTCTTTCCAGAAGCGTCTATTTCATATTGAAAAAGGGAGCCACATTTCTTAAAGTGGATGAAAGTTAGTTTAACATCATTCTGTTTAGATTTGGTGCAAAAAACAACAACTTCAAAATTTACATTCAAGATTTCAATAGACACACCAGGGTGTGCCTAGTTTGGCTTTTCTGTGTTAGTTTATACAGCATTCCTGAAAGCCTTAAAACCATCTATGCAGGAATATCCAAGAGTACCCTTTGACCTACTGGTAAAAATGTTTTTACAGTTTCTACTCTGAGAATAACAAAAGATTTTCGCAGTTAGTGCAGACAGGATGTAGGCCAGTGATCTCACCCGTTGATCTGGAGGATTAGGAGTTTAGTTGAGGCACAGGGCCAAGCTCAGGGCCACGGCTGCGGGACTTTCCCCCGGCCACAGGGAGATCCCATAGGGTGGGATCGTGTGAGCTCAGACATTGATGTAATGTGGAAAAAGCTCTATCGTCTTCTAGATACAACAAAACTCATCACCACGTCTCCTCTTTTTATTCCTTTGTCTCATTTCAGAGCATTAAAGTCCTGCTCCAGAGGTGAGCTGGGAAGAGTTTCTTGTCATTACTTGAGTATGAGTAGATTTTGTTTTTCTGGCTCTTCGTCCTGTTCTGAATGTGTTTGTTGTTTCCAGACCTTCGCTGAAGTTTGAGAAACCTGTGTTTACACCCCCAAGTCTTTGCGAGGGTCGGTTTGCAGGACCCCTGCAGTACAGAGTGTGGAAATCCATGAAAGGAAGCCTTTATCCAGGTACATGTAGGCCCCATCGCCCTTAAAAAAATTAAACTATAAAGACCGAATGGCAAAAAAACCAACAACAAACAAATCATTTCAATATTTTTTTGATCTTGTTTTTAGTTCCAGCAGCCATCACTTTTAACTCCATCACAGCCAACCCCTGGCTCAGCCTCACCTCCTCCCTGACCTGTGTTCGCTACCAGACCTTCAACCACGCCGTGCAGGACAACCCCTACAGGTTTAATGCTGCCCTGTCCCTGCTTGGAAGCCAGGGCTTCACCCATGGGCGCCACTACTGGGAGATCGAAGTTTACAGCAGCACAGTCTGGACTGTTGGAGTAGCTCGGGAGTCGGTGCCACGAAAGGGGGTCATCAAAGCTCTCCCAGCAAATGGCTTCTGGACTCTCTCCCTTTCTTATGGGATACAGTACATGGCAGGAACTTCACCCCCCACTGTACTGTCCCTGGAGGAACCATTGGCCCGGATCGGGGTGTACCTGGACTACAAGAGGGGCCTGGTTTCCTTCTACAATGCAGAGTGCATGACACACCTGTACACCTTCAGGGAGAACTTCACTGAAACCCTGTACCCCTACTTCAACCTGGGTTTTCTGGATAAAGTGCATGAGAATGAGCCTCTCAAAGTTTTCTTGCCAAAGATTTAAAAAAACAAAACAAAAAAAAAACAGCAAAAGTATAATGACAAGGCTAAAAGTATATATAAAAACATTAAAAACCAGTTCTATCTCTTGTTAAGAGTAGGAAACAACAAGGGATCTTTTTAAAATATCTGATGTGTAACATACATAAGTTAGGGGATTTTTTGGGCAGGAAAGTCTCATCAAATGCCTGATGTGCTGGTTGCATTTTCTTCTTCCCTTACTTTATCAGCAATGCAGAATACGTTAGCAGGTTATCACCACCTGTTTATCAGTAGAACAGTGTTATCCCAGAGCAGGAATTGTGTTTTCACCCTGAAAAATGTGCTGCTCCACAGCACACCTCGAGGTCTGACACCCCACAGGGAACCATTAACTTACATTTTCCATGCACTTTGTTCAGTTTGTAGACTGAATCTACTGCCACACATTTCATTTCAGAGAAGCTGGGCTTCAATGAAGAGAAAGAAAGTGTCTGGTTAACTGGTGCAGAGTGCTATTATTATTATTATTACTGTCGTTATTATTATTATTATTATTGTTCTAACAGATTGATACGTTTCTTCTGCATGACTTTAACACTTACAGCTTTACACAGTGGAATTTACCAACTTGTGAAACATGTGCATCATGTTTAAGTTGATTATATGGTGTCATATCATAATTCTAGTGGTTTTGACTAGTTCAGGACCGTGGGACATATTAAGCAACAAGAGTTGAGTGTCTGTTTTGTATGTATCAATTTTGATTTCTATTTGACATGTGGTGCTAAATGCCTTTGACTTTAACCACTGAGCTGATCCAATATGCAGCCGCCAGTATTACACTTGCAGGATTATATGGGTAACATTTTAATAAACGCATTTCTTGAAATCTTTCTCCCCAAACTCTGCTTATTCAAGCATTAAAAGTAAAACGGGAAGTCCTCGTCCATACTGCTCTGAATAAAACTCCCTTGGGTAAGTACTGGAAAACATAATCCCAAAGCCTGTAGCGCTCAGGTGGTTAATTCCTATGTAAGACTGCAAGCATAGGCTGCAGTTCCTTACATAGTAATTGGTGGCATGTCAATTCAAAGTGGCAACCACCTGTGTTGAAAAATGAAGTGCAAAATCCTGCAGTTTGTCGAGTGTCCACATGAGACTGGCTCCAAGAGCCCCAGAAGTCACATACACACCACATAGAAAATTGCACATTTTTACAACAGAAATGAACATGTTTACAACCTGGTACAAAAAAAATGAAAGATATGTTTTACAGTTTGAGGCACGTCGCTAACCTGATTGAAACCCACCTCAGCTCCAGCTCTCAGCCTGTCATTACGTTGACTGAAAGTTAGGTTGAGACAGCACCGTCATGGCAGCTTCCGTCGATGAGTCTGCAGAGCCCCCTGGAGTAAGAGATGGGTGACGTCACCCTTCAATACAGTCTGGTGTATGGTTGGTTGGGAGTTAGCAAAATCAAAGCTTCCAGCTGCCGTTAAAGGCTAATAGAGAAAATGTTTACTTACTCGTTCGTACAAGTGCTTTTATACACTGCCGATACAAAACAAGAAAACCAGCTGTTAACTAGCTTTAACTTACAACCCTGCCCTTTATTTTGATTGTGCATTACATTCATAAGAAGACGTCAAACCCTTAATCCCAGACAGTTAAAAGTGACAGAGCTGATCATGAAAAAAAAAAAACAAGGCAAACAATATCACAATATATACATTTTATACCTTTAAAACAGCTCTATAACATAATGTGTGAGTGATATGATCAAAAATAATCACTGCAAACTACTCCTTACCTCTCATCCTATAAAGCGCTATAGTGAAGCAGAGTGAAGATGCAGTTTCTCTGCACAGAAGTGTATGTGAAGTATGTGGGTGGGTGTTTGTGGTGTCAATCCATGCATTCACTTCTCATCTGGATAACGGGTGTGTCCCTCTAAATGCTAGGGCTGAAGTCTTCATTTAGCTTTTTGGGTAGCTTTGAACGAGTCACTTGCTTGCGTGTAACGTGTCCTGGAACTTTGTGCTTGTGTAGCGTACATGAAAACCTTTTTTATTGATGCTGTCATCTGAGTGAAACTTTAGAACGATGGCATCTCCTGCAGAGTAGACTTCTTCTGGGGCCTATAAAAAAGGACAAATACATCGAAAACAAGCAAGTTTTAAAGAGAAAACAATATATTAAAAAAAACAGTTTTTTCACAAAAGTGATATTCTTAGCCTTACCTCAGATCCACAATATCGCCCCAGCCTCGGAGACTTGATGTCAGCGCCGTCATACAGCTCCACATAATCGTAACCACAGTCTGCCTCCTCCTCGATCTCAAACACTTGAAAGATGATCTCCACGCCGTACCCCTTCTCAGCAGAGACCACCCACAGGCAGTCTGAACTGCTGGGATAGTTGTTATCTCCAAACTGGGCGTGAGAGTACAGGTCTTTTGTCTTGACCTCGGCTTTCAGGCTTCCTCCGCATTCTGGGAATTCACAACCACAAAATTAGAGGGTCAAAAAGGAGGAACTCATAAAAGTGAGTGGAAAAATGCTGCTCGCTAAATACAGCTTAAATAAAATGTCACTTTTTTTGGTACTCTATTATGCAGCCTAAGTCCAGATTTCTTGGGTGTTTACGATGTTTACTGTGACTTTGCCCACCTGCTCCATATGAGACTTCGAAACCTCTCTTCTGCACAGAGTTGTCTGAGAAAAAACGCAGGAACATCTTGTTTCCACTAGATACGACAGGAGAGGGTTTCTTGGTGCCGCAGAAACGCCCCAGACTTGGTGCACGCGTGTCTCGCCCGTCGTAGATTTCCAGGTGATCGTAAGCACACTCCAAATGAGCTTCCATGTCGATCTCACTGAAAACCTGAAAGTCATGTGAAATTCCTATGAGCAACCTTAGACCATGTTGCTTTTCGGTTCCATAAAGACACAATTAACTGAAAAAGGAGGTAAAAAAGAGAAGAAAACATTTGTTAACATACAAGTTTGACACGATGGCCTGGTGTTGTAGACAGGGACCAGGTGCAGGCCTTCTTGCTGGGATATCTATCAGGCCAGTTAGGGCTACTTATTGTGCCAAACACAGTGTTTACAAAATGATCACAGCCGGCTGGAAAATACAACAAAAGAACATTTCAGAGCCAAACAATGACATCACATCATTTCCTGTTCTTTCGTCAATTGTCCTTAAACATGCGTCCATTAAAAGTGAAGGAAAATGAAAGCAAACTAAATCCTTCCACAAATAAACAGTTTGTTAACTTTTCAGAAATTGGAAATCCCCAGAGTTCATAAGTGGCTTTCAGCAGTTCCTTTGAAATCCCCCCACGCCGAGGTCTGAAGTGTGTATTTAAGTGTGTATGAAATAATCCACTTTGACTGTTGCTGAGCAAAAGAGACCAATGGGAGAGAGGAAGGCTGATGAAGATATGATGAAAAAAATCAAACCCTCAGATCAAAATAAGTTAAATCCAGACACAGAGGCGGGGTTAGTCATTTTACAAAGCTAGCATGATTTTCCCCTCAGTGCTCCGATTACACTATCACCTTCCCCTCTGTGCTCCCTCAAAAAGCCACGCCCCTCACTAACATGCACGAGCGCCTTTGCCTCTCATTGTGTAGAAACTACGTCCTCTCATTCAGCGCTAAGTAAACTCAATGGTGACGCTCTTTGGTTGTGGGTTAGTGCACGCAAGGGGTGGAGTAGCCTACGTGCAGGGAGACAAAGAGGCGTTGACTGGTTCAACAAATTGGCACCTCGTGGCTGAGATTGGTTGAAGTTTTAACAAGCTTACAGCTGCTACAGACGGATGGATTGTCTTTGTTTTCAGAGCACATGAATTATTCATTTCTGTCAGGACCTAAAGACAATTTCAACCAAAATATTGAAAAGTGTAACACGAGAACATATCTAACCCTGCCTTTAATGTCATTTTTATGGACTGATCCTTTGAAATAACCAGCTGAGTGGACAGTGGAAACACACTGTACTGTACCTTCCTTGCAGTCATGTTTGTTATCATGCAGCATGAAGCCGCTGCGGCACTGACAGCTGTAACTACCAAAGGTGTTCGCACATTCATGCTGGCAGCCTCCGTTTTCTTTGGAGCACTCATCGATATCTGTCCAAATGTTAAAAAAACAAACAAGCAAAATTGAATATAAGCTTCTGGAAGGAGTTAACTACAGTGTTGTCATTCTTGCATCCAAAGCCAAAAGCAGCTTGTTGTGTTGTTTTGAGTGGTATGATGCTGTTTCTCTTCTTATTGTGCCTGATCTGGACATTAGCAAATACCTCCCTGTGTTCTTCTTTAAGAGTTAAAATCTTCCCCCTTCATGACTCACCGGAGAAGAAGTGAGCTTTAAAGCCCCTCTTGGAGACAGTGTTGTCAGATTTGAATTCGATCCTCATGTTGTTGTTTTGGGAGGTTATGACCTCGGGTTTCTCTGCTCCACAGAACTTCCCGTGAAGCTTTGAGTCTGAGCTCAGTCCACTGCGCACCTCCACGTAATCATATTTACACACCTGATGACAAAAACAACTCACTGCAGCAGCAAAATTGATGAAACTTATTTTGAAGGACTTGAACGTTCTTTGACTTACATCATTTCCTTCAGTCTCGAAAACATCAAACACCAGGGTGATTCTGTACTGAATGGGTGCCACCAGCTGCCACAAACAGTTCTTGTTTGGAGGGTATTCTTTGGGCCACCCTGGGGTGGTGAGGGAGCCGTTCAGCTTGGTGATGAACCCACCACAGGCAGCTGCTGATGGAGGAGAGCATTGAATTCAGTGGTAGAAGTGTGAGGAAAAAACACCAGCATAAAATAAATTACAAAATATTTGAGTGCTGTGGGACTTACTGACCTAAATAAAAGATGATTGTCAAAAAATAGAAAGGCAGAAAAGTGTAAATGATGTTAAAAGAACATTTGGTTCAAGTTAATAATAGCACAAGAGTGTGCATAATGAAATTACTCAATAAAATAAGGGCACTTTACTGAGGGGATATTAAGGTACTATGGGTCTGAAAAAAGTGGTGCACCAATTGATTTCACATAAATGTCCCTTAAAACCAAGAACCCCAATTACTGTAATTACCCAGATCCTGAGAACTGAAATATTCTCATGACCTAACTTCAAGAATCATTTTTGTGCTGATGTGAACTTTCAAGAAAGAGGTTGTGGTAATGCAGCTCTGCCCTCTGCTGGCAGAAGTGAAACTTACCAGTCAAATTAGATAAGTTATGTGGCTGTAGAATATATACAGTGTTCATGTTAGGTATGTCTGACATGTTAGTCCTTTATGGAACAGCACCCATTATGTGAGATGGAGTTTTTTTTATTTATTATTTTTATTTCCAGTGTTTAAGCTAAGCTTAGTTAAACTGAGATAAGCTGCTTCCCATATTCAGCCCTTTTTGTGGTTCATATATCTAATGTACGTGTCTCTTATAGTACGTTCACAATCGCTAGTGTTCAAAGAAAGTTTCTTTTTTCATGTACTACCACTCCATGCAACTCCGTTCTGCTCTGTTGTAATTGATCAGTCGCTCAGCACAGATGTCACATGGGCGTGCAGCACGAGCTTGATCTTGCGCCAATGGGCTTGGATCAGTGATGTCACACTGGAAAGTTTCCTTCAGGGGGGCTACTACAGCTAACATGAAGACAATTTGTGCAAATAGATGTGCCTAATCCTGCACAAGAAACCTGGAAATCACACTAACGAGCATATAAAACCAGGAAAAGCATAATGTGGGACCTTTAAAGAAGTTGGCCAGTCATTTTAAAGCCTTTGTGTGTTAATGTGTCCAGTCGTGTTCTACACTCACTCTCACAGCTGCGTCTGTCGGCTGCCAGCTCAAATCCAGGGTCACAGGCACATCTGTAGCTGCCCAGTGTGTTCAGACAGCGCTGCTGGCAGTGACCATTGTCAGGTCTCGAGCACTCGTCCATCTCTGGCAGGATAAAAACATGCATTTAGTCCCAAACCACAAGTTCCGTTCATTTCTGCATGATTGTAACTCAAATGACTTTTTGACCTTTGAAAAAGTTGGCTGCAAACCCAGCTTTGTTGATGGAGCCATCGGATACAAACTTCAGCCAGAGCTGGTTGGAGCTACTCTTGATGTCATCAGGTTTGTCATAGCCACAGAAACGGCCAAGCAGTGGGCTACTTTCTGAACCTCCATCCCTAACCTCGACATAGTCATACGCACAGCTGTCATGTCTCTCAATCTGCGGTGGAAGTAAAGGACAGTGAAGTTTACAAAAATAAATTAAGGCAGATGAGTGAATGTTTTATCACGACTCTTAATGCCTATCCAGGACTGGGTAATCATATAAACAAAAATCTTGATTCCTTTTCATTTCAATATATTTAAAGACTCATTAATAAAAAAAACCCCACTATTGATCAAATCAAACACTGATGCTTCTTTCTCTTACATGTAGCCAGTAGCAATTGATCTTACATCAAATGACTGAAAGGAAAGGCCGACATCAAAGCCCTCCTCGACAGTGATTTTCCACACACACATTTTGTTGGACTGGTAGTCATCAGGATAATTTGGGGACTGGATTTGGCCACTGTGGCGCTTCACCTCTCCACCACAGACCGCTGCAGGGGAGGTGACAAGGGAAATGTACATTGACTTATCCACATAACAGATTGAAAACAAATTAGAAACCTGTTAAAGTTGCTGAAATGCCTGATTATTATTTTGAGAAGGAAGTGCGTATGCATATCAAATCCCTGGTATCGTCAGTGTTACCTTCATAGACCGCTGAAAAGCCTTTGCCCACCCAGCTGCTGCTGCTTCTGAATTCAATCCACAGCTGACTGTCAGTCGATGTGATCGAATCTGGAAGTGTGTCTCCACAAAAACGTCCTGACAAAGTACAAGCAAATATATGACCATGTATTCTAAGTAAATAACACAGGTAGTACAGGCCTCTGTTACATCTAGTTTCTGGATAATGCTCAGTGTAAAGACATTAAGCTCTTGAATAAAGTTTAAGACCTTTCAAAGGAGCTTTTCTCCAGAATCCGTCTCGGACCTCCACGTGGTCGTACCAACAAAGGTGACTCCTGAAGAGGTCCAAAGAGGTGAAGTTCAACACAATCTAAGAAACACAAAGAGGAGAGCAGGTTTGGAATGAAGATTTAACATCTGTCTTAATTAATATCTATACAATAAAAGATGCTACATAATGAAGACATAGAGATTTGAAACACTGAAGAGGAAACATGTCGTCTCTGAAGAGCAATGGTTCAGTTTTAACCAGCATTTGTTAAAAAACAGAATCCTGACCTTATCAAGCTGTAATTTTGTGGTCAAGTGTTGATAATGTTTATCTCGTTATTAGAAAAATATTTGTTATCCTTTCATTTATATCTGTTATGTCTGTTATGTCTGTTCCTTCCTGTTTTGTTGTCTTGATTGTTTGTTTTTCTATTTGTATGTTGCTAAACTGTTACTTTATAAAAGTCAATGAGTTAAAATTCTTACATTAAAAAAACAACGTTTTAAGGTTACAACCTGAAATTTCGCAACTGCATTAAGATACCCATGTACTCTGAATAATATTGAATAATATTTAAATTACTATTTTATTTTTCTTAATTTATTTTTCAAAATGAAAACTTACATTTCGGTTGAATATTTTTTCAAAATAAGAAACTTTGTCCTAACTCACCTTCTCTCCAGGAGTGACAGAAATCCTCCAGACACAGTGAGCGTACTCTGTGTATCCATTTGGAAATCCAGGAGACGAGAAGTTTCCAGAACTCTCCTGCAGGCTGTCCCCACACTCTTTGACAACAAGACACAATCCCACACACACACACACGGTCAAACTACAGGAATGATGAATGATTAGATTTATTTTCAGAGTATTTTTAAGTTTCTTTGTTACTTCTATAATTTCCTTACAACAGAAGTTTGAAATCAATATGTGATATCAGTATTCGGACTTGATTATTTAGTGATTTCATTTTCTACACCAGTGATGTGTCTTACTTGCACACTTGTAAAGTTTGCGAGCCTGTGCGATGTCCCCTTTGCTTAGCCTGGTCCTCTGTCCAATAGGCGGCCTGACTCCATTGATGTCATAACGGGGAAGGATTGTGTCTAAGAAAATTCCTCTGTTTAACAGAATTGACAAACATGAACCATTCAGATCAAATAAACTAATTCAAAAATCAGTTACAGTGCCAGATCCAAGAACATTGTCAGCCACACCAGTGATCCATGTTGAGGACAGGATTGCTTTTAGATCTGGCCCCTGTTCAACAAATTGATACTTTACTGATTCTGATAATCTCTCCCTGGGTTTTGAACTCCCTCTTGCATAGTTCCCATGGTGATGCACCCATGAATGAGAGGCATGTGCAAACAGACTGCTCTGAATGGGGCCTTTCGCCGCTGCCAGGCGGCTCAGTGGAGCCCGCTCCTGAATGCCAGAGAAAAAGGCCACTCCAGCCCAAATTGTTCAACAAAGCCCGGGCTGCCAGGCCTTTATTTAGCTTGGCCTGCCTCCATGACCCAGACCAGCAAAGCGGTGATGGAGGTAAAAAACAAAAGGCGGAGAGGAAAAGCAATGGGGCAACAACATGCACAAAACAGAAATGAAAAGGAGACTAGAGTGAAACCATTTCTGTAACAATAAAAGATCAAATTACACAACACTTCCTATGGAGTGTGTTTAGCAAAGCTGAATAAAAAGACAAAACAGCAAGCTCAAGTGCTAATGAGTGAAATTGGCCCATAGATAGACATCTTTTTTAAAGTGATGTGGCTGAACTCATCAATCCCAGTTTCAAATATTGTGGTCAGCACTCGTATCAGAGGAAAATGAGGTGAAACTTAAAACGTCAGAAAAGTAAAACAAGATAAATCACTGATTCAGCATTCAGAAAAGAGATAATAGCCTGGTCAGAATTGTTGGCCCTTTAGCTTGCTGGTTTAAAAATACGGGTACAGTGAGCAAGACGTTTAACCAATGATGACCCCAGAGGAGCAGTTGAATGGACTGCTAATGTAAACAAGAGCTGGACTGAAAATAAATGTAAGCATGGTCTAGTAAAATGTAAAATGTAAAATAAATTTAATTTCAGAAGCAGATCCCAACCTGGAAAAAGTATTCCTTGCGTAATGCATAATGCTGCCAAAGTCGTACACTTCCCCGAGTGAGTCAACCTCGTCTGGCTCCATCTTCAGGAAGTTATACTCCTGCCCTAGTCACACACATGCACGCACGCATGCACGCACACACGCACACACACACACGCACACGCACACACACACGCGCACACACACAAATACATATTTTAACTATTGACTAAATGCAGTGGGAAACATCTGCAATATGTGTGTTTACACATTTATTCACATCAACACACAAGCAGCGATGAATTGTACCTGGTTGGATGTTGTCTCTGATGATGCTCACATGCTGGTCGCGATCTGGGCGTGTGTGTTCATGCCAGAAACCGATCACATGTCCCAATTCATGCACGACAATGCCAAACTTATCACAGTTTTTTCCTATAGAGATGGCCTGCGGGCCGTTGCCTCTCCTGCCCACGTAGGAGCAACACCTGCAGGGGGTGACAATTCCCACTGAACCACATCCTGGAGCATTTTCTTTGTAGAAGCAACACTGATTCTTTCACTGCAGGCCTACTCGATTACTTGGGGAAGAGGCAAAAAGATAAGTGAAGTGCCAAATGACAGGATGTTTACATTTCAGGCCCTAAGACTATATAAACAAGTGAACGCACCCCAGGGTTTCTGAGGAGGCTCTATGAAGCCCAAAGATGGCCATCGCCATGCTGGATATACTATCTCATCGTCATTTTTGAAGATTTTTAGGAAAAGGCAAGGACGTAAAGCTCAGGCGGGCCTTGCAAAAAGCTATAACATGCCCATATGACAGTCAAATCAGCCATAACCTTACTGAAGCAAGACCTTTGGCCGTAAAATACTCTGAATTTACGTGTTAAAAAAATTACAACCCCCCCTTCAGTTTTTTACAAATAAAAGATTTATTTTTATTTATTTATTTATTTTTTATATTATTTGACAGGGGCCACACAACAAAACTGCTGGGCCAGTGTTAGCTATAAAGCAAATTTACATCTATACAGAAACAAAATTTGCTTTAAAAAAATGCTGTCACTATCAATCTTAAGTTCTTGAATTACTCTGCTTTTGTAAGCTGCTGTGTTATTTACATTTGATTATTAATAAATATTAATGAGTGGTTAACTCACCCACAAGGCCTGTATGTGAACACAATGTAGCTTTCTTCAGTCGTCCTCTCAGTGAATGTTACACAGGTGTGTTTCTCCCAATGACGCATAGCCAGACGGAAAATGGCCCGCTGACTGCCTGAAAGAAATTAAAGGTTGACCTGATTTCAACTAGTCAAACCTCACATGGCAACAGCTGAATTAAACTATATATAGCACACAGAGGTTTTTTTTTCATTTCCATCCAAAACTAACCACTGAAATTCCCACTGATGACATATGGGATGATGCCGTCGGGCCACACTCGCTCAGGTCTGGAGGTGGCGGCTCTGCGCAGACGATGAAGAGTCCGTCTGTCTGCAGCTCTCTGAGTACTGACACTCTCAGTGGATGTGAAGCTGTTACCTGTAAGAAAAATATAAGCAGTGCTTAGTCTTTATTAAATGTCACTAAATAGTCAGTAAGATTATTGATTGGTAAGTAAATGTCTCTCTGCGTTGGTACCTGAGCCTGTGTGATTGGTCTGGACAACATGTTGTGCACCAATATGTGTGTGGGTGTCTTTGAACATGCGGAGGTCATCTTCATCAAGGGCAATGTCTCCCCAAAAGGCAGCTATAGGGCAAACAAAGAAACACACAAATTAAAGCTACATCCATAACAAATAAATCATGTTTAAAACAGCAAAACCTCAGATGAGCTAAAACAAGTGCAGATGCTCTGAGGTCTGCTTTGTACAGACTGAGAGACATTAATTAAGTGACCACAAGTGCAACCACGTTGGGTATTTTATAAAAGGACACTTTTAAAATATTTTGAAAGTCAATCTTGCCTTCAGAGATTTAAGGTTGTTGAATGTTGAATGCAGATATTGTAGAAATAGTTTTCTCAGCCAGGCTTTATGTCAGTTGTTTGTAGCTGAGGGGACTCAAATGGTAATTGGACTTGAGCTCGTATAATGCCTTTCTAGTCTTCTGTCTACTAAACATGCTTTAATGCCACAGGTCACACCTACTCACTCATACCCTGATGACAGAGGCTGTTTTGTAAAGTGCCAATCAGAAGTAACTATTCAAATTCATTCTGATTCATGCACAACAGCTGTAGCAGCGAGAGCAACTTGGGGTTAAGTGTCTTGCCCAAGGACACATCGGACATAGCCATTGAACCCCCCACCATCCAGTTGAGAGGTGACAGACAACCTCCATCGATCTAGTTCAATCAATTCCGTGCAATCGTGTTTACGATACAGAGTGTACTTCAGGGTAGAGGTAGTTGGAAATTCTAAATTAATTTAGGGAAAACTTGAATGGAAATCCTGACACCCCATCTTTTATACATTGTGAAGTACTTCTAAAGCATAGTACAGTAGCAAAATACCAGTTTAATGTTTTGTATTTTATTTAATTTCTATAGGTTTATTTCTGCTAACAGAAACCATAACACACTGCATGCTTGGCTTTTTCTGGTGCATGTGTCAGTCCTGAAAGAGGCCTGAGCAGGACTCCATGTGTCTGTTTGATCAGCAAACACTTCTCCCAAATACAGGACTTTCCAACTGCTGAGTCATTTTACCAAATAAAGATGTGACCTGAATGCTTTACAGTACTGTGATCTAACTGTGTGCTGGACTTTGCAATTTTTCTGAATGGCAACTGAAATGATGACCTATGGTACAGTCAGCATTTTCTACTGAGTCATTGTTAGAGAGTCACCCTTGATGTGTTTTTTAGACTTCAGTGTGTCTAACTATTGTTTTATGATGTGCTTTTAATGTTTCTTTTTACATTTAAATTATCTGTATTTTTCTGTCTGTCTGCAATGTGTGTGTTGCCACTGACAAGAGCTGCTAAACTGTTTTTACAGCAATGACAATAAAGATCTACTCTGTTGTATTTGATTTTTCCAAATGTGCAATTTTTTCCCCCAAAACTCTTTTATTTATTCCCTTGATCAAACATCTGGAGTTTTATTATCCACTGAGCATGATGTGTTATTTTTACGTGGGGTCTAGCTTTATCTTCGAACAGTAGCATGAGATGGAAGATGGATTTTAAACCATAAAATGGATCAATGTGAGTTTTGAATCTTGAATCTTTATCTTCAGTGTATGACAAAGGTATCATAAAATCCAGTAGAGTATAAAAGTACAGAATTTCCCTCAAAGTGTAGTATAGTGGAAATATAAAGAATAATTTGTGTTATTTATGTTGCGTCATATTCTATAACATGCCGAACAATTAAATTTGTTACTGGTGGCCCTCAGCTGGTTGGGGTCCCTTTTCACTTGTGACTTCTGAAACTTTCAAAATACACTACTCGTCTTCTCTGAGCAGTTGCCTGGACACCAGAGGTCATTGAGGCTATGCCAGCTCAGTCCTCGGCTGGACTCCGGTGAAATCCCTCTGGCTGCAGGGCATGGGGTGCAAGCTGCAGGGGTGACAGTCATTTACAGTCACCCTTTGCATGAGTGAATTCACTTCAAAGGCCGGCACAGGGCCCGCTACGCCTTTTCATTTTTGACTTTCAAAGACTGTTACATCACACGGCTAAATGAGGTATTAAATGGGAAAAACTCCAGAGAGCTGTTCTGCTTGTCCAGTACAACAATGAGATCCTGATTTGAATAGGAAGTAATGTCTTAATGATGGAAACAAATGTTAATCCCACAACGGAGAGACAATTTGACCAAATGGGTGTGATGCCACCCAAGTTTCAGAAAGGAGGTTTTAAAGCATGGGTTTAAAGTTTAGTCAGTGACTTCTATTTGTTTGATTTTCCCCTTGGAACAAAGAGGATTCATGGACCTGAAACCATCTGTAGTTTATTACTCAAATCTTGTGCAAAAGAACTCAGCTCAATCTTTCCTAATAATATTAAAGTCCTTACAGACTCAACATGTCACAAAAGTCTAGAAGGATGCTTCGGTTCTGCTGTTTTCCAAAATCTGCTGTCCAAAAGTTTCAGTCATTGAAAGGACATTAATTGTGAGGAAAGCTTTTGAGAGACTGTTCAGGTCTCTAATTCTAAAGAAAACAGAGCATGACTTACATACTTTTTAGTTTGTGTGACAAAGGTTAAAGTGTTAGGATAGGGTGTTACTTGGTTTTGTGTGATTAGATTATTTGACCTAAGTACAGTAAAAGATCTCTATGCTACTTCCTTCTTATTTTTTGTTTTAATACTGCTCTCAGCAAGTATGTTAAAATGACATTTTCATCCAAATTGATGCTTATTTGCCATAAACCCTAAACTAACCAGTGCGGATATTCAGGCATTGCAGCAGCAGTAATACAGAAATAAGAAAAAAAGTCATAAACTGAATAAAATAGTAACATAAATATAAAAAATGGAAAAAATAGTAGAACAGGATATATACAGAGGACTATACATAATAGGGTGAACTCAACAGGACAATGAAGAATAATGTACAGTGAATGGCAGGTTAAAGTGACCAGTGAAGATTTAAACATGAAACACAATAGCAATATGTAGTGTAACCTTGTATTCTATTCTTTAAAACAATATTCCCCCACTTACATCTTTATAATTAAAAGCCATATTTTACAAAACTTTCAAAGTTGAAGCCTCAAGGCGACTTGGGCCTACTGTACTGTATATGTGGTGGTATTGCCAAAAACAGACACAGGATAGCCAATCAACAGGCATTGCAAAAGATCAATACAATTATGTGTGAAGTAAAAAGCACTGACCAGCTTTACATGGATCCTTGTAGTCGATTACATCATCGAGGAAGGAAAAATTAGTCTCCACAATCTCCCAATCAGCCGCCAGAGATACGTGCAGACTGACGCACAGCAGGTACGCAAATACAACGTCCATAACTTCTGACCAAATATTTAACAGAGGTATAGCAAGTGAACGATGATATTTGTAGGCAGAGAAAAGAGCGAAAAGCGGATCCTCGGTGAGATGAGGTGTGATTTTATAAAACACAACGCTGTTTTTCTCACGTCTCCATTCTGCAGCAGTGATTCGCTGACATCCAGGAGCGAGAGCAGAGCGCACACAGTGACAGCAGGGCACACATGCATGAATCTGCCACCAGAGAGGTACTTCACCTGCAGTACCAGGGGTTACACACATTTACATAATGCCTGTTCTCATCCACCCAGTCCAGCTGAATTTATCTTGAGAGCATTTTGGGGCACTTTTTTTTTTTGCAAGGTTCAGTAAAAATCATGTTCACTTTAAAATTCCAACAAAAATAACTCAAAACAAACAAAAACAGGAAAACGAACGGCCAGATGTGCTGACTCTTAATTCAACAACTTATCAGTTTTTGGCTTTTGACCTATTACACCAAATGCAGTGCCACCCCAAACACATGCACATATCTCATAATGGGAAGAAACAGTAGAGCTTTCTAGACTACTATTAGAAGAAATGTTCCACTTACCTAAAGAGTGAGTTGAGTTTAGTGCCATCCTCAACGGCCCTTAAGATTATCCATGCATGTCCGTTTTAACCTCTTTTCAAACTGCTCCATGTTATATTGCCTACTTACATTAAGTAAGTGTTCCTTTTTAAAGTATCATAAAAGCTAAATCCCACAACTGCTATTTACTGCTACACAGTTACCTTGCAGTGATGGCAAGAGAAGATACAGTCTGCTCTATGAGTTGTTGTTTTTTTTAAATCTCAGCACTACTGGTAAGGACACTGCCATGATTTTTTTTCTTTTTCGGGTGAAATGCCAAGCTACTGTCACTCAAAGTTTAGTTGGTTTAGCATCAAAGGTTCTGTCTGTTTTGCAGCATTCCTTATTATCCCATTTACAGATTATCAACAATGTTGAAGCATTATTAAGTCTGATGAAACGTCCAGGTCAAAGTTGCTTATTTAAAAAAAAAAAAAAAAAAAACACGAATATATTTGTTCCCTGTATTTTAAATTAGTAACAACACTTTGACATCTAAACCTTGTAATTGTGTCTCACAAAAGGAAAACAATTCTTTTATAGCCTACTGAATTAATCCATAGCCATGGATCAGTAAGGAAGCGAATGGAATGTGATGTTGAAAGTATTCTGGTGTGGCATATGTTTGTGTCCCCTTGTTTTTGGCGGGCACTGATTGACTGGGTGTATAAAGGAAAACTGATGAGAAGAGATCATCCCCAAGTGACAAATATTTAGCTTTGAATGATTTCTATCAGCAGGTATCTGCATGAGAGTACTGCTAACAGACTGCTCTTTCACTTCTTGTCTTAACTCGTGCTCTACTTTCTCCTCTCACATTGTTAGTCAGACTGTAAAGGGCAACATGGAAATTATGAGTCTTGATTGGAAGCCCTCTATTGCTAACCACTAGCTACAACTGATGCCCCGAAAGTTAATCTTTCTGTCGAAAGTACAACTAACAGGCTCGCAAAACCAATCTGCTCCAAGGTTGCTGTGGGTAAAGTAACAAAACGGACACACGTCACCCCAGCTTCAACAGCTCATTGGTGGTATTATTTCTGTTTCATGATAATGTCATTGTACTTATCAGTAGTGATATCAGCACACACTCATGAACTTATTCTGGCAAGAAAATATACAAAAAAAACCTGTCTTCATACAAAGAAACAATGTAGACAGAAGAGGGAACAGCTGGGAGGAAAGAGCCCGGTGTAAGGAAAGTGCTATGGAAGGAGATTTCCTGAACCTGCTGGTGAAGTGAGGAAAACTTTTCCCAAAGATGGAAAAATAAGGAGAGCATGAGTGTGAGGAGAAACTGCGTTTAAGCCAAATACCCTTTGAAACAAAATGATGTTTCTTTGCTTAACTTAATATCAATGTCAGTAACTCTTAATGTAGAAAAACTATAAGGAGGAGCACACATTTTCCCAACAATTTCTGAAATATACCTTATACCAGCAGATAGTTTGCCTATTAGCATACACACTGGAGGCAAGGGTGAGGAAAATCCCGTCTTGGTTTCACTTATGATGTAAATCACATCTTCCTTGCTTCCTTCCTTCTTCATAAAAAGTAAAAAGCAAATACACAAGTTTAAATTAAGTAGAAATAACTCGTGTATTTTTTTCACCAGGGTGAAAAGTTTGCAGAGTGCAGAGAATCTGCAGAACTTGCATGGTGCATGTGTTACCACTAAGTGGCACTAACAGGTAAGGTGTAGAATCAGCTAAACTTGCAGAAAAGTTAATGAAGAAAACAAAAAAGCATGGGTTACATCAAAGCTCTGAGGAAAAAAAGAAAGAAACAGAAAATACTTCTCCAAGACCCTTTTTTACAGTTTTTGATGTGATCTCATGGCACAGTATGTTCAGATGATTAAGTGTGGAGAGAGAGAGAGAGAGAGAGAGTGGTGAAGGAAGACTCGGTCCAGCTTCAGTCCTTCTCTGCCAGCACACATCTGCTGCTGAGGAGATGGGACACTAATCCAAAGAGGAACTTCAGAAATCAGTCTGCACAGCATGGCTGAGGATACCAGCAGGCTGTGAGAGGGAAAGCAGACAGTAATCTCCAACCTGAGAGTTTTAACCTTTTTCTCTGGTTGTGCTGATGCTTTCTCTTACACTTGTGATGTCCCAGTTCTGCAGGCAGGTCCTGCTCTGTGTTGAGCTGGGCATGCTGGTCATGGTGCTGGTGACCGGCAGCGCTGGACAAATCCATGACAGGAGGGAGGCAGGTTCGTCCTGTTATGGAGGATTTGACCTTTTCTTTGTTTTGGACAAGTGAGTACAACTTTTATTAGAACACAGACAACATTTCTAAAGTTCAATGCATGACTCATGTCAGCTTGTTTTGTAAACACAGGTGAAAAGATCATTCAAGATAATTGCAGAGTAATTTATGGGCTGTTACTTGGATGACAAATATGTGCTACTGGTTGATTGCTAACCATTTCAGTGCTGTCATATATAATGTTTTCTTTGTTGTCATGTGGTTTTTATTAATGGGTTGTAAAATAAAAAGGGGTTTTAGGCTTTTTAGATATACGTAGAATCATGAAAGTAAACTATAAAGTCATAAGAACAATGCACATATGGAGACAAAGTATGTTTATGAAGTATTTTTGCTTATGGGGGCGTGTTTTGTTTGTATTTTTATTTAGATCCACATTAGCTTTTGCATTAATGGAACAATACAAAAATCTAAAACTAAAGACGAAACCACTTGTTAACATTGTAGCCTGATAACAAACTACTTGAATTCTTGATGATCGTTTGCTTGATTTTATATAGGTAAACATGTCCAGTGCAGATATAGAGAGCAACAGTTCTAATGCCCAAACTTGAAGTAAATTATTATAATTATTAATCAGAGACATACAGACCTGGTGGAAAAATCTCAACTTCTTAACTAATCTTAAAACATATAAAGTAATTGTTAATAATATAAACCTTATATATAAATCGACTCATCTCTTCTTGCTCTATGCTTTCTTCGAAATTGCCAAACACAGCAGCATCCTCTTTATTATCTGAATGCCCTGTGAGCACAGACAGAAGGGATCAATGACACCGTCCATTAACCTGTCATGCAGCTAACGTAAAGCTTCTGAACAGTTCATATCAAGACCAAGACGCGTTTTTGATTCATACACCGCATCTTTGTAAACATCAGCATGAGCCATTTAAAGGTAACTGGACTGGACAGATAGTGAGTTTCCGCAGTGATGGATGTGTTGCATTCCCTTGAATGATAAAGCACTCTGCAGGGATTTATTGTTGTCAAACTGTGGCCACGGCTTGCTGACAGGAGCCCTCAACTACAGTCACAGCTTCAGCTCTGTGCTCCACTCTGCAGAACCCTTTCTCCATTAGAGCCAGATGTTCCAAAGATCCCCAGATCCTGGCTCTGTGTGCACTGAGGCTCACAACACAGGATAAATGAAAAACATGAGGGAGTGTGAAGAAGAGAGACAAAGCAGCATGAAAGAGGCGGCCCAGGTTGAGCACATTTGCCCCCACATTCTATGAAATGATGGACTAGTTCTTTTAAATTGACGTCATACTAATAATTATGTGATTAAGCCGGCACTTGTTGTTTGGCGTTTTATTGCGAGCAGAGCAACAACATGAATGAAGACATTAAGCAATAGTAATTAGAAGAAATGACACAGACCTAAACTCAATCACCCTTCTTTATAGTTTCACAATGATGAATGGACCTTTAGACACCAAAAGCTTATATTTTGGTATCTAAAGCATTGTGTTATCAAAGGCTAAATGTGCAGATCTATTAATCAGACTCTTATATTGTATTTAAAGCCTTATGACAGTTGAGCAAAGATGAAAAGCTGGTTATTTTATTAAGAAGAGAATATAAATAGTTATGTAACAAGTTCTTGGTGTTTGTGTCTCTACAGTAGTTAACTCATGTAATACTTTTTTTTAAAAATGTTAAGCATTTGAAATATGTCAGTTTGGGTTATTGGTACTTAGATCAAAGGACTCAATGATTAAAAAAATAATTAATGCAAACCTATTAACTTTGTAATAAAAATCGTGAATACCAATTGAAGCTTTAAAGGGGCAGTCCCTCTTTTATTATTGCAAATTACTTATTTAAGGATGTCAGATCGGTGCATGAAAATGAAGTTTTAAATCATGGGACATTGTTTTGATTCATTGTTTCTCTCTCAGGAGGAACTTTCATTGAAGAGCATGTTTGTTTGTTTTTGTATTGAATCTTCCTCCAGGTCTGGCAGTGTGCAGCATTACTGGAATGAGATTTATTACTTTGTTGATCATCTGGCTCACAAGTTTATCAGGTGGGTTCAGGAAGAAAAAAGTCTGATTAAAAAACATTTCAGTGTGAAATTTGACACTCGAGGTTTTTCTTTACTTATTCTTTTTTTTTTTTTTTTTAGCCCTCAGCTGCGGATGTCTTTTATTGTTTTTTCCACAGAAGGACGGACTTTAATGGCACTAACAGAAAACAGGTAAAAACATGCACAGCTTCGGCAAAATGCCTTTTGACTTTGTTTTTATTATTTTTAGTTGAAGATATGTTATCTCATTTCTAAACTCTGATGTCTGCTAATGATCAGAGAGCAGATTCGAGCCAAACTGGAGGAGCTCAGCCGGGTGCAGCCGGGTGGAGACACTTACATGGACAAAGGTTTAAAAAGAGTAAGCCGTCTGTTAAATCAATAGGAAAGTGATCTTTCTTATGCAACAGGATGGCATCTTAACTCTCTATTATGAGGCTCTTTTTAATGTAGGACTTCTAAAATCTTCTGTTTCAGGCCAGCGAACAGATTTACTATGCCACTGGAGACGGTGAGTAGATCGTTTTCCATTTAAAACACCTAATCATTTGTTTTTTAGGGACGTAGTCTTTGTCCATTCGTCATAACTCACTGAAATGTGGAAAAACCATTAACTTGTTTTTCAAAAGGCTTAATTGGATTTTTACTTGATATGAAAAAGGAGTTGAATGGATTAAAGGGACTTTGTAGGACTTTGTATCTACAGCTTTTCCAATCTGACTTTCAGGTTACCGGACAGCAAGCGTTATCATCGCTCTGACGGACGGTGAACTGAGAGAAAATCAGTTTGACATGGCACAAAGAGAGGTGAGTGTTTAATAACATGACAGTAAATCACTTTTTAGGAGTCAAGACTCATGAAGTGATGCTAACAATGTGTGAGCCCTTTACCGTGTTGTGCTTAAAAAATATATATATTAAATAAGGGGACTTGACATTTAAATAGACACTGGATAACTTGAAACAGGAAGGCCATCGTTGTGATTGGACACAAAACATTCTGTAATGTTTCAGCAACTGTCATGGGCAAAATGTTGCAGCAACATCACAGACCAAGACATAACCACAGCTGAAGAAGCTTAAGATGTTTGGCCAAAAAAAAACAAAAAACACACAGCCTCCCAGTGCAGAGTCATCATTTCATTAAAGCTTTTTCATTGTTTTGCCTTGTGTTAAACACAGGCCGGCAGAGCCAGACAACTCGGGGCCACAGTGTACTGTGTGGGAGTTAAAGACTTCAATGAAACCCAGGTGAACCAATCCACCCTTTAGTTATCCAATAAACCAGTAGATGATGAAACAATCATACAAACAATCAAAGAATGAACTCATTGTGTGACGTTTCGGACAGCTTTCAACGATAGCTGACAGTAAGGACCACGTGTTTCCTGTGAATGATGGATTTCAGGCACTACAAGGGGTCATCGACTCGGTATGACACACACAAGCATGACACCTAGATATCACAGACTTCACATAATAATTGAATCAAGTGTGTCTTTAATTCAAATGGGTTATATCAATTCAGATCCTGAAGAGATCATGCATTGAGATCTTGGCTGTGGAACCTTCCAGCATCTGTGAAGGAGGTAAAGAGAATTATATTGTGCTATATGCACAGTATAAAAACACTTCAAAGTGATTTAATTGTTCACTCATTGTTTTTTTTTTTGCTTTTTCAGAATCATTTCAGGTGGTTGTCAGAGGAAATGGTTTCTATCACGCCCGAGATGTTCAGAAAGTTCTCTGCAGCTTTCGCATCAATGACACCGTGACTCTGAGTAAGGATAGAACCCAAAGCATGCATTCAAAAACCGGACTTACAGTATGTGTTATTTTAATCAGCTTTTCTCTACAGACAAATGTACATTAAAATACATTTTAAAAAGTCTAGTTTGTTAAAAGATGCTTCAGTTTCCAAACTCTCTTCTCTTCAGCAGTTCGAGTTTAGTGAAAAAGCTCATCCCCTAATTGTTTTTAATGACATTTTCAGATTGCCTGCATAGCTGCAGCCAGCAGCCTGTTAGTCTATCTTAACAATAGAATGCGAATGAGAAAAAGTGTGCCTGTTACAAGCTAAAGATAACACATATGTAAGTGGACAAAATGTTAGTTTTTTTGGATTGAGGATAAAAGACAAAATGACAGAGGGAAAGTCATCTATGTACCGTTCATTACGTAATTCTTACGTTACATAAATGTTATTAACAGTGAGGTGGGCTTGGTGTAATTCATCATTTTTATCATCACAGACAAATGTTTATGCGTCTTTTGAGCAAATGTGTGATTCTCGATTGTCCACATCATGGAATAAAAAGCTCAAAACAAAAAATGTGTAGGCGTGTGAAACCAAAAAATGACATAAAAACTTTCGAACTATTCTTAGACAGAATAGAAAAGCAGCAGCTTCTGGTATCTCACTCAGTAGCCATTTATGTCATTGTGCCAAGTTTGGTTTGGCGGTGAATAATGGGGTTGGGTGGGGGAGAGCAGCTCTTTGTGGCTCACAGTGATTTAACTCCCAAAAAACCATCAGCAGCATCTAGCCCCGCTCAGAATCAGCTGCTTTAACGCTCAACGCCTCTCAGATGTCAGAAGGGGAATGTGGATCTCATTACGGACGATCACTGTCTTTGCATAAACTAGACACTCACTCAGCCAGGCTAAATAAACCACATTCCTGCCTCATTTACTTCATTTTTCCATTCGGAGAGGAAGTCCAGGAATTTATTAAAAAAGTTTTGGAAGCGTCTATCTCATTTCAGGAGTGGTCTTATAACTCAACAACTAACCTTCAGAATGATCTGAAATCATATAATTACAGCACTTCTTGAGATAAATGTGAATGTTGATCCTGTTTCCACAGTGAAAAGACCTCTGGTGGTCAGAGATGTTTACCTTTTGTGCCCAGCTCCTGTTCTGGAAAAAGAGGGAACGTAAGTGATGCTGTCACTCTCACAGATACCTCTGTCTGGGTCATATAAGGTTGCAGAGATTAAAACAATACTTTTTTCAAAAGGTTTAATAAAATAATATTTCAACTTGAAGATTTAGACAATTTTTAAGTGTATCCATTCTGTAAATAACTTGTGATCTTTGCATTGTGTTAAATGAATTAGGAAGTAAAGAAAATATGTTTCTGGTATTTAGAAGCAAAAAGCTGAAACATGAATCGCTCTTGAATCTGCTCGTGTCATTTCTGACAGGACTGCCACTCTCCACGTCAGCATGAATAACGGCCTCAGCTTCATCTCAAGCTCCGTCACCATTACAGCTGTCACCTGTGTAAGTACAATCAAAACAAAAAAGCCAAGGAGAGCAGCATTCTTGAAGACTGAGGGGTTTTAGCAGTTCGGTAAAGTTTTGTGTTGGTTAGTTATTGTAGAATTCATTTTTTTTTCTGTTGTTTTTATTTTATGTATTTTTTGGTATATTTGTTTTGTTTAGATTTGTGATTTTGCTTGAATGTTTAACGTTTCTGATGTGAACTAACTTACAATTACATAACTTGTTTAATTTAAATGGTTTTGTTCTCGTCTTACCAATCTAACTGAACTGAGGGTCAGAGAGATTCTTCGCATTACAGAAACATTTGGTATTCTTGGATTTATATCTTGTGTGCAGCATCTGTTTATTTTATATTTCTCTGAAGGAAACTTTATGGACACACGTCCGCAGCTGCAGCAGCTTGATCGTCTGCTTCAGTTTGCTGTGTTTTTTTTTTTTGTGACCTTGATTCTATCAACATGTCACAAAAAATCAAAGTCATTCACATTCACCTCTGAGCCTACTGTATTTCCACCTTAGTAGATACTCTAAATGCTGACTGCTTCTCTAAAATATATTATAAAGAGATTCTGTTGCAATATAAACATTCACAAATGACGTTTACATAAAGCAGAAGGAGGTTAGCAGATGTTGAGTACATTAAATAATTTAATTTACTGATGTGCTTGCATGGTTCAAATTCCAGCATAATTTAGTGATTTCTTCTGGTGTTTTTGTTCTTTTTGTCAATACACATTTTGCTATGACATCAGTCATAGACAGTAATGTCAACAGCTCACCCTGCATGTGTTCCTTCTCCGTTTCCTCCCGTAGTCTGATGGGAAATTTGTGGCCATAGCTCTGCTCATCCTGCTGCTCCTGCTCACCATCGCTTTGCTTTGGTGGTTCTGGCCTCTTTGCTGCACCGTGGTAATGACGACCATCCTGACACCTTTCATAGTGAAGAGCACACAATGACAAAAGTTACGTGGTGAAAAATGCTAGCCATACTTGGAGCTTAATGTTCTGTTTTTCTCTGTTTGCAGGTCATTCATGAGCCGCCCCCTCCAGTCATGGAGGACATCTCTGTAAGCGGTCTTAATTTTCTTCACCTGGTTATTCTCCGCAGTATTCTTCAGCTTTTCTATAAATCCCAAGACATTTATCTTTCTTCTACATTTTTATTCCAGTTGATTTTTGCTTGTACACATTACTATTTCTTTTTTCTTCCTAAGGATGATGAGGATGGTTTTCCCAAGAAGCGTTGGCCCACTGTCGATGCTTCGTACTACGGAGGACGTGGAGTAGGAGGAATCAAGAGAATGGAGGTAGAATAAGAATGATGCTGATAACCAGCTATAATTTACATTCATATGCTTATTAAATGTAATGTGGGGCGGGCGGCTGTGGCTCAGTTGATAAGAGTCAGTTGTCTCTCATCTGGAAGGTTGGGGGTTCGATCCCTAGCTCCTTCAGCAACATGTTCGATGTGTCCTTGGTAAAAACACTTAACCCCCAAGTTGCTCCTGCTGCTTCATTAGCAGCGTATTAATGTGTATGAATGGGATGAGTTACATCTGATGGTCACTTTACAGAGCAGCCTCTACCACCAGTGTGTCAATGGATGAGAATGTGTAGGTGAGACATGCGGTGTAAAAGCACTTTGAGTAGTCAGAAGACTCATTTACCATCCATCACGTTACAGTACTGAAACATTGGTATATTGTAAAATTCGAGCATTCAGACTGCTCACAGAACTGAAAGACGTGGCGTCACAGAATCCAGTGCTCAGCTATTTTTTTTTATCTGGAATTGTTCAAAAATGGGAGCGAGATCAAACACAAGTCCTGCCGGAAAACAAAGGGAAGCTGGAACCGAGTCATTCTTTAAAAGAGATGAGTATGCAAGTCGGTCCTGGAAGAGACTGAGTCACTTTGTTGTGGTGGTTAGTTTGTAGAGCCTGTGAGAGTTAAGATGAGGCCAACTGGCCAGTAAACCACAAGCACAGCAGATCTACCAAATGCTCAGTAACGGGCCTGCCTGACAATCTTTGAGGATCTTTGCTATCGTTTGACAACAATTTGCAATAAAGGACTTCTGCCTTCTTGACATTATTTACAGTCTTGTAACATGAGAGGCCAAAATAAAGTTGAGAAACAAACATCTGACAGTAGATTGTTCGCTGCTTTTTTGAGTAGAAGTCTGTTTAAAGACATTCAATAAAGCAGAAAGGCGAAGGGTTCCAGAATTACATTTATGCAGATTCCGTTGTGACTTTTTTTTTCTGTTAATGTGGAATGTTTTCCTGCAGGCAGCTGAAATCCATGGTGGAAAATATTACTGTAACCAAAAATGGAAAAACAGAAACCATTCCAAAACCAAAATATAATGCCTATGCTTCAGATATCTGCATTTCTATTTCTATGCTAGTTGCTAGTTTGTGTGCTAACAATCTCTTTTGCTAACTGCTGGCTACACCTGAAACCACGTAAAGGCAGTAGTCAAACCCAGAGGCTATACCTTTGTAAAAAAGAAAAAAAAAAGAAAGACAATGGGTTTTGATATTGGGTAAAAGTTAAACAACAGAAACGACATTTTAAAGAGGGATCAGATGTGTTTGTTGACTGAGAGTAAGAAGTTCAAGCAGACATAAGATCCCCTCTCGGTGTGAAACTCTTTACAGACTGCTGGTTCAGTCTTAAGTTCAGTCTGAGCTCAAAGCCTTGAAGCTTTCAAACAGAGCAGTGGAAAATATGCACTGCTCATTTAAGTGCCTTCTCTGCCAAGTTAAAGCCTTCATGGCTTGTCTGTGGCAGCTGCAAGGGAGTAAATCTGAGTAATGAACTATCATGGTTGTTGTGACAGTGCCGGTTTCTCTCTGTGATGTGATGGATTGTTTTTGACTTTTACTTCTGCAGTTTAAGTGGATTGTTAAGCAACAAAATCAAAGTGTTTTATTTTGTGGTGAAATATTCTTTATCTTTTAAAAGACAAGCGATCTTAAGGAAAGACTATCTGAGCTTAAAAAACACTGGTTCAAAAACAAACTGCTTCAAGGTCCTTCAGAGGTTGAGCGGAGACACAAATGTGAAACTTTGTAAAATAAAATGACTTGGCAGTAAAACTCAGAGGATTCTAGAGGACTGTACACAAGCTCAAAACGTAATTATACAATGAAAATTAACACTTTATTTGCCCTCCTGGAGTTGAGATCATTAACGCAAATCAAATCACAACCTCATGCTGAGGTAATCATATGACCTTATCTCAAAATAACAGAGTGTTGCACCTAGACTAGGAGTCTGTAGTCTGCAGCTAATGTGACCAAACATGAATACATAAATAACATTTTCCTCTCATTCCTGCACAGTGCTGACGGCTTTTCTTTCATTTCAGGTTCGATGGGGAGATAAGGGCTCAACTGAGGAAGGAGCCAAACTGGAAAAAGCGAAAAACGCTCGTGTTGTGATGCCTTCAGAGGAGTACGAGTACGATCCTCGGCCTTACTACCACACGCACAAATCCATCAGCTCTCAGAAGTGGTATTCTCCAATCAAGGTGCTTTTTTTTTTAATTCATGCACTTCATCATTCAGAAAGAGTTTCTAAATTCTGTGCATGTTACTTCATTTTGAAACATTTGTCTTGTTCCTCCTTCACATAACTCAGTTGTAAAAGGGATGCATTCATGTCTTCAATTGTATGCTACATATGTCTAACTTGTGTTATCTGCTGTATGATGTGTATTCCAGATGTTTTGAATCTAGCTCTGGTATTTATACCTCCTCCTGATGATGGTGTCAACTGTGAAAAGCTCAAAAGTATTTCATTTTTAGAGTTTTGGAGGACACTGTTACCAGGAAGTAGTTAATAAATATTAGTTTCCGAACACATGAGTCAGCTGGATCGATGGTAATAAGAACCAGACATGAACTGAGCTAACCCCTGACTATGGGATCTGTGGAGTGGCTATTATTACTGACAAAATACACTCTTTGTTTATCTGTCTCTCATCCAAACCAAGTCAGAACAAACCCCGCTCATTTCATATCATGGTTTTTTTTACAGGATCTTTTTTGCTATGCATGACAAAATTCATTATGGGACTGTAAATGAAACCAGGATGTTTATTGTGTAAATGACTATTCTGTATTTGTACTAACATCTTGAATCATTTTCCAACAGGGTAAACTAGACGCTTTGTGTGTATTCCTGAGAAAAGGCTACGACCGGGTGTCTGTGATGAGACCTCATCCTGGAGACAAGGTGAGGCATAAAGTCACGACAGAAATATCAGAAACGAAGAACAGACAAGGTGTGATTTAATGACTTCATCTGTGGAGTAATAAAAAAAAACAGCATCAGACTTTTACTGCTGGAATATAAGAACAACTGAATCCACAAAACAAAGCATTTACGGTAATACGATTATGAAGGAGCTTTTGTCAGCTTTTGGCAGACAGAATTTTAAGAACTTGACAGAGAAAATCAAAGTTCAAAATATCAAAGCCACATTAAATCTTGACAAGAGTGACTTCAAGGAAACTCTGATGAGGCATGGAGAGCAGACAAAGGTGAAAGCTTCAGCATTGTCTGGAGAAATGCTCTTGTCTGCAGAAGTCATTAGACGAAGATACTGCCCGTCTACTCAAGCTCGCAGAGGGCTGGTCAGGCAGGATTCACACTGACAGAGGAATTTCCTTTTTTAATTTGTTGAAGGCTGTAAACTTCTGAACCTACCAATGGATTTGCAGGTTAAGGACTTTTATGGAAAACTGCATTGTTTATTGTCTTTACAGATGGTTTATAAATGAAACAAGCCTCTTAAATCCCAGGTGTCGTTCAGATACCAATGCCAGTATTAGAAAAGCCTGAAATGCATGATGGAGTGTTGATAAGTGGAGGCACTGCTCGTCAACGGGAAAGGCAGGCAACTGCTTGGGGCCCCAGACCAGTAAGGACCCCCCCCTCCAGATTGACTGGAATTTATTTAGACTTGTTCTGTCTTGGTTTGGTAATCTGTAACAGGAAGGGGAAATGGAGTAAAAAAAAAAAAAACACCCAATCATAACCTTGGTGAGTTACTGCATGTTGTACTAAAATAGGATGTTGTATTTTTCACAGGGCCGATGCATAACCTTCACCCGAAGCAAATCCTATCCTTCTCCACGCTACCCAATCTACAACCACCCCTCCACGCCTGTCTACACCTTACCGCACTGTTATCAGCGCCGTCAATCAGACAGCAACCTCTACCATCTGCCACCTTCGCCAACCTCAACACTCCCCCCTCTGCCGTCCACTCCTCCACCATCCTCCACCAGCCCTCCCATGTACACTCCCCCTCCAAACAGATCTCTGCCCCCAACCAACATGAGCCCCATCTACGCACCTCCATCACCGACCGGCTCCCTACCGCCTCCACCTCAGGGTCCAGCTCCATGTAGAGCCCCTCCACCGTCACGCCCCCCTCCACGTCCTCATCAGGACGACCCCTGATGAATTCAAGCCAAAGAAGAAGGATGTAAACTCAGGATCGAGACATGAAAGACTTTCTGACTTTGTGTCTGTTTGCTTATGTCCAAGCAGAGTGAGGATTCAAGTGACTTTATCGTGTTGCCTTAAGAGGCTGCTGCAACACATGCAAAGAAAAACATTCAAGACTGAAGACTGTTTCCTTAAAAAGTAGTTTGACTGATTGTAGCCCAAATAATGATTTCATAGTGTAACACGCACAGCTTTCACTATTAAAATGCTATTGGTGCCAAGCAATGTATGCACTTGTTTCTTTAAAAGGAGAACAATTGGTAAAGTATTGTGACGTGCCAATATATGTTTTATAAACTTGCATTTCGCGTTTGCCTGACGTAAAACTTTCATACTGATCTAATCCACAGTGTAAATGGTACAAAACCCTTTGGCTGACACACTCCCTCATGTGTTTTGCCAGTGTGTATATTTTGTGAATGAATATTCATTAAACAGAGATATATATGTACACATACTGCATCCGATGTCTGATGTCCTTTGAAGAGTACAGTTTGATTTCAGGGTTTTCTAAAGTACTAAGGGCAGTTAAAGGACTGGTTCAAAATGTAAGGAAATATAGCTATTTGTGTTTTTTGATGAAAGGTATACAAGAGGATAAATATCGCAATTGTGTCTATATATGTTTAAAGGTAAGAAGAACAGGTGATCTGACTGTACGATTGTTTCTTTTACTCTTACAGGTCACATATTATACTCCTTTTCAAAAACTTGGAGGGTCTTGGAGGCCCCCAAAACATGTCTGTGAAGTTTCTTAATAACTTACTTACTCTTACTGGCTGGGCTTTTCTTGCTCCATGCCCAATTGTTTGCGGTGACAAGACGGACTCACCGCAGAGGGCAGAACACCTAACTGTAGAGGCTTTGTGATGTCATAAAAGGGGTTATCTCCAAGCGGCCTATTTGAGCACACTTTTTCTGAAAAGGGGAGCAGGCAAAAAACAAAGCGGATGGACTTTAGACAGGCCAGGAACACATATTAGTGTCTGATTAGATGGCTAAATGTATTTAGGGTAATAAATTACTTTACCAACAAGTCATGGCTAGATTACTAATTGTACACTCTGGGACTGTTAGAAGAAAAGTTGCACACTGGGGCTGTACCGTGGTTCATTTTTTGTCAACTATTTGGACCAGTCATAAATAAGATGCTAGTCTGCCAGACCGGTGTTGACAGATGCAGCCCAGGTTATGACCTTATGTGGCATTAGTGATCAAATCTTGTTTAATCTTCAATGTGTCCTGGGTAGTAACACCTGTACTAAACACTATCCAGGGCTTTACACTGTTCAGAAGTCAGGGATGGAGTAATTTTAGACACTTGTGCAGGGCCTTTCACTTATCAGGCCTTAACAATAAATAAATATGAAGATGTCAAAGTATGTGCAGGACTGTCTTTAAAACAAGACCTCTGAATATTACAACATGGTATAAGTATTGAAGACGCTTTAGCTAAAGGTATTCTGTTTAAGGTATTTTTGCTATAGGGATTTACAGTTTAAAGACACCTAAAATACAGGATCTATCCTCTGTCATTTTAGAGGAGAAAAGATAAGATTTGCTTGTTATCAAAGTCGAATTCACATAACACAGTGAGGCTTCTTTCCTCAGTGATTGGTAGTTGGTGTGGTTGTTGGTCCCCAGATGTCTCTGTTTGAAAATACTTTGAGCACCACCAGACGCTTATGGAAAAACTAAAAACTTGTGTGCTGGAAAAATAACACATCTGGGCTGCTGTGCTCTGATTTCCTGGCTGTCACTGTAGGAAATGTGCAAACTAGCTAGAATTTGGTCATATTAATGGAGAAATGAATGGTGTGAAATTATTTACTTATTCACCATTTCAAACATTGCTCACAATGTATTGAGCACATAGTTTCCATGTAAGGTAAAATGTGCATAACCTTTAATAAGAAATGTAACTGGATATCAGGTTGGGATTATGTAACAAGCCAAGAGCAGCCGAGTTTTATTCCAGTCCGATCTACAAAAATAAATTATTTTATATCTTTTCCATGTGCCTGCCTTAGTTTCTGTTGTTTCTTCATTGAGAAGCGCTTTCACAGATGCACACTGACGTCTCATAGTCCTGCGGCCAGTGAGCTCATGGAGGCGTGTCTGAGAAAACTGGCAGAAACAGATAAAAGGCAGACTATAAAAAATAAAATCCAGTTATAATGCCATGAAGATCTGGCAGAAGTGTTTACACAGCTTTTACACTTTTACTAAATCCACAGCGAGCTGTGAAAATGTACCAACAGTAAACAAAGTTTAAGACTTTCCTAATGAATTGTATAGGGAGCTGGTACAATGAGAGACACAATGAATGAACCATAAAACATGGGACTCATGCATTACAGTATTGCATTAAGACCCCCACATCTTACACAATAGAACACTGTGCAGTTTTGTCATTTGTAGGCATTTTGTGAGTCTTTATGCGAGTTTCTGTATGCTGTGTTTTGCCTCTTTGTTGATGATCTCTTTGAAGCTTATAATTGAAGTCATTTAATCCACTAAATATGTTTGACTCTTTTTAAATGTTTTGCAATTCTTTGTCATTTTTCAGCTCTTTGCTCTTGTACGTAGTTTTTTTTGCGAAGTGTCTGCAGTTGATTTGGATCTTGTTGTAGTCATTTTGTTTTCCAGTTCTTGTGAGGCTTTGGTGATAGTTTTCAAGCTGTGTGTTCATCTGGTCTTTTGATACATAGTAATTTTGGTTCCTGATTGTTGTGTGCTTGTGCTTTTGTTTCGTGTCCCCTTGTAATCAATCATGTGATGTATCAATGAATTTCCAACAAGAGATGTAAACATTTACTTCAAACAGCCCAGTTCTATGAGGGTGCTAAAGATTGCATTGCACCATCATTTAATTTCTGCACCCTCAATTGAATGGGCAATAAAAAGAAAGAAAAAAAAAACAACAGCAGCAGATTCATCTGACATTTCTTTGGAAACAGAATACATCTTCTGCGAGCTGTTGGTATCATATACCCATAAGAGGAATAGCTTACCTTGAGCTTTTGAGGCGTACTCACAGTTAAAGTGCAGATTGGTCAGATGGTCCTCTTCCCCTCTGTCCTCCTTTTGGTCCTCATCCTCCATGATGGTCTCTTGATTACTGCTTCATGCTAGCAGTTAGCACCCTTGTTGTTGAAACATTTATTGGCTGTCTGTGATCGCCACCACCACCATCCTCCTCCACTCCTTCTGTCTCACTGATAACCAAAACAATGGTCCATAATCAGCTGACGATCTTTTGACCTTGTTGTGACTTCAAGACTAGAAATGGTTATAAGATATATATACATACAGATATTAAGTACTACCTCACTTGCAGAGACCTGTAAACCCTGTTGTCCATGTGGTGCAAATACAGCTTAAGTGACCTATCATTTTAATTTTTACCTCTCCATGACTCTTCACTCATTAGCATTAGGATCCCTTGATATGAAACAAGCGGGGAAGCACAAGTCCAGATGAATATCGGCCGAGGAAACTGACACTGCTATCACTCTTGGGATCTGCAAAGAGTTAAAGGCAGCTTGTTTCTTCCACCATATGGCAAAGAAAGATGGCGGGTGGCAAAGATGGAAAATTAAACATTACATTTACACAGTGTGTAACTGAGAGGGGTGAATAGCCATGATGCAGGATAACATGTTGCTTACAAACCTTTTTATTTCATTTTACAACCTTTCTTTATGCCCACTATTAATAGACAGACGATACAGGAATAAACAAATACTGTTAGCAAAGGCGCTATGGTAAAGTCTTTAAAGTATAAAGCACACAATTAAACAAGTACAAAGAAGAAGCATGATTTAGAATTTTAACTTCCTCCCTCGGAGATGATGATCTGTCTTTAAATTCAAACAGAAGACACAATGTGATCATTCATGATACTGAAACCAAAACAAACATGTCTCTAACTCCTGAATCTCTCAACTCGGTTATATTTTCACTTTTAGTAATAACTGCATAAACATTTTGTTGTATTTGTGAAAAATGCTCCACGCCATCATGATAGGTTTCCAGAAAACTTCTTCTGACTTGCAACGGAAACTTTGCAATCCTTAGCAGCAGGATCAGGGAGCGGCTATATTTAAGGCACAATCTGTAAGCTAATTGTAAACCGACTACAAACATAAACAGTTAGAACCTTCAAATCAGCAACACGTTGATCAGCATGCTTCCAAAGAGAGAAATATCAAAGCTGTTATCTGATCAAATATTCTGTAACAGCAATATTTGTGAAGGTTTGAGTACAACCAACTATTATATTTTGAATCAAACGCTTCATGCATTTCATTCCTTATTTCAATTAAACTGCTAAGTGTTCAAATAGAGTGAGTCTTTGAAACCCTAAATAAAGTTTATATTGCATCACGTTCATATTGTTTACATCGTTCTGAAACGATTTACTCTTGCTGCTCAGGCTGAAGGCAGATCATAGACTGAGGTAGAACTTTATCACTGCTAGAGTCGCTATTTACTCTTTTTAATACTGTTTTTATGATGAAAGAAGCAAACTGTGTTAGAAATGTGGGTAACACTGCAACTGAACTGCAGTTTGGCTCCACTGGAGGTTCTTAAAGGGCTTTGAATTGGGGTTTCTGAACAGATTATTTTATCATCAGGGCTTCCCCTGAGAGCATCTGGGCTGAAAAGGTGCAGCAGTAAACGGGTCATCTAGGCCTCGTCCCCCGATGGTCCAGGCATGAAGAGGCCCCACAGCTACTGAACCTACAGCAGCCTGCTGACCGATCCTGGAGACCACCCGATGCACGGCCACCGGCTGCTGGAGCAGAGGGGCCTCAGGGCGCGGAGCGGGAGCACGATCACCTCGAGACTGAGGAGCAGCGGGAGAAGAAGATGCTCGGACCAGGTGACAGTGTTTGAGGGGTCGGATCTGCTGTGATCCAGACTTCTTAAATACGTGAGTGTTGGTAGAAGCAGCTTTGGTGGTCTCCTGCCTCTTTCCAAAGGGCGCCTGGAGGAAAACATCAGATGTGTCGGCAGGTTTATGACACGAAGCAAAGGAGGAGCTGCCGAGTGCCATCTTGCTTTCTTTTTTAAAGGGAGCCAGCTGGAAGACATCAGAGGGGACTGGGCTGCACTGGGATGCTGCTTTAGCAGGTAATAAATGCAGGCCAGTGGGAGTAACTGGTATTGTTTGGTGTTTTAGGCTCCTTTGATCTGAGGGCTGCCCGCGTGTATGATAGACACATGGCGCTGCCGTCTGCTGGATCCCCTGACTCTCTTTCTCTTCAGTGAACAGCACAGGCGCCTCGGCCCTCGCCGGTTGCTGTGCGTTACTGTTGAGCTCCCTCTGCAGGTCTGTGTGGAAAAGACGGGACAACAGGAAGAAGAATGCTGAATTTCCTTCTTATTATATCTTATAATACAGTAATATTACATTCTTAAACATTGTATGCATGCATGAATAAATAATATAAAACACCACAAAAAGGAAGAAGGAATGTTGTATAGTGTAAAGAGCAATTTGACTGACTTTCAGAGTTCAGTCGTGTTCAGCTGGCTGTTTTTGTGTTCAAAGTGTTGCGATGAGTCATTTGTACTCTGTGATAGACAATACAGCGGCTTTCTATTCAAAGCTATCGAGGCTGGTTCCTCTCATGTGAACGCACACTGGCATAAGTTGTTTAAATGAAAACGTTTTATTTAAATAGTATACTGTAAAAGGAAAACAGCAACAAACGTGTTCAAGACTGAGTTTTAGAGGCCAATAAGTATTCAGTAAAAAAAACCAACCTATGAATGTATTATGTACCAGTGATGTGAAGGCTATATTTCTATTTTTAACATTGCAGTGACAAAACATTTTTTGATTTTTTTACCTCTGAATAAACGTGTGTTCCCTCTGCAATAAAAAACCCCCCCAAATATGTTGGGCTATTCATCAGTCGGGCTATAATTAGAATCCCAACCCACTCGGCAGAAGAAGCTGTTTCTTGGATTACATTTTAATCAGGCAGATATCAAGTCATCCGTAATAACAAAAGAAAAAAAAGAACGACATTTAATGGGGCATGAAGTTGAAGTTTGCTCTTACCTGAGTCGATTAACCTGCTATCTGATCAGAATCAGAAGTGGGTTAGTGAGTTATAGTGTAATCCTCCTAATGTGCAACAATTGAACAGATCATTAACCTGATCTGATTCTCTCCTCCAAACACCTCCATGCAGATATCTTCGTATGAAGCTTCAGAGCTTTGATACTCCGGCCATTTTTAACACATTCACACTTCATTAGAACTCAACTTTTATAAAAGGCACGACATAGCTGAGAAATGCTACGCTATAGCACTTGTTTTCTATAAGCTCTTTTCACCAGATCACGTTAGTTATTGACTTATTGCAAGAAAACTAAAGTCTATTGATCAAGATTAATCTGCCAGCTTCAACAGATGTCAAGATGAATTGAGGCTGATCATGTCAGACACACAGTAAAACTATTCATTATTGTGTTTTGATCAAGGGCCAAGAAGATATGGTACTTCATATTTAAAGGGATACTTCACTCATTTGCATGTTGCATTTCATGTAAATGGGTGAAGTATCCCTTTAATAAGAGATAACAGTCAGGGCGTTGTCTTATATCAGAGAGAAAACAATCATGTTTGTCTCTTTTAAGAAGTGCTGTTGTACTTGAAAGCTGACTTGGTCTCAGACTGGATGGATTCCTGAAGACCAGTCAAGACCACCACTTATGGCTTGTTTTTCACATCTTTACTGAGATTACAAGGAATACATGATTCAATCAATTCATTCATCATTTGATTTTTATCCCACGGTTAAGGCCGTAACCTTCCCGGTGTTACGGTCTAAGTGAATGACACACTTCACACAAGGTGATGATTTAACTACGGTCTTGGTCTTGGTTTCGGAGCACTCTGGTCTCTGGTAGGTCTTTGTCTCGGTTAGTGGGATCTTGACTAAAACGCTACTTGTTCGCTAAGAGAACTGGCAGTCTGTAGAGTTCTTTTACAATATTTTGTTTAAATATGAAAAAATAAAAACTATTTTAAGCAAACGGCAATAAAAGAATAACCACAAGAATAAGAACAGCTGTTCTTGGCATGTCAAAAGGTTTAAAAATACACCTTTTGTCATAAAATTATATTAGTCAAAAATACTGCAGTATTTGAAAAAAGTGATTGATATCACTCCAAAAAAAAAGTGAAGATATCAAACATATATAAGAAAAAAATGGAAATCTTACAATCAATACACCACACATTGACATTCACATTTGTATTTTATTTGCCATCCCTTTATAATTCTTTAATTATCTCACAAAAATAGAAGGAGCACATGATACCACAGCTCTGACGCAGGTTTGGGCCATAAAGACAAAGAGGCGTCTCAAAACACTCAATAGTTTTCAGAGAATGGACAGCGTTCGTTTTTGGCAGAACAACAGAGGAGATGAGGGGCTTCTGTTTCACATCGAGGACTAATCTCACTACTTTGCTTTAGCTTTTTAAATCGATCACGACAGCACATTGGCGGCTACAGGGAGAAAGCTCGGGAGTTGCATAGGTTCAAACAGTGACTGCTAATGTTGGGAGTCGTTCAATGAGAGGATCCGAAAGAAGATGATGACAAAAAAACCCCCCAAAAAAAAACCTTCACCTGTACATGCAGTCTCCACAGGACACCCAGCAGAGTGTTTCTCTGATACCAGACACTCCTTTATTTCCTCAAAAACTGAAATGACTCTGACTTCTAATAAATGAAATTGAGATGGGCAGAAAAACGAGATATGTTCATAAATAACCTGAATGTCAGTCATTTTCTTAAATTCAGTTTTTAGGGATTCATCTTTCTGCTGCTGCTTTGAATTCAGTCATTTCTAATAGAATCATACATATTGCAAGTATGTACAGTTATTGGATAAATCATAACTAGCATCTGTAAACCTTTAAAGGAAGTTGTCTTCTTTATTAGCACTTAAAGCCGATACTGATATGGACGGAGATATGTTTCCACAGAGGAGTATTGTAAAACGTCTGAGGAACTTTCGGTTTGTTGATTTTGGCGCCCCCCTGGGGACAATACGACCCCTTTTTTTTTAATATATATATTTTTTTATTTAAAATCGCCATGCTGATTCTATGCAGCTTGCTTTCTTTTTAAACTTTTTTTAAAACGCGTCAAGAATCTTTGCTGATTCAGCAGCTGCTGATAATAACTTCAACTACCCCGCGGCATCATTTACAGCCACTCAGAAAAACGTCATAGAAATAATCAATCTTGTTGCTGATGGTCTTGTTGTCTTTTGTAACTCATGAAGAGAGAACGGTTTTGCTTTCAATCCGTTTCATAACCGTCTAAAATCTTCTCACAGGAGACTTCAGTGGATCTTACCGCATGCTCAACAGATTTATTCTTAACATGGCAATAAAAGAAAAAAAAAGAAAACACATGGAGGTAGTCTTCCTACTGCGATGTGTGTGGGAAGAAAAAGAACTTTGTTTGATCCTACATAAACACTTATATTGCTGATTGGAGCTGATATTTCAAACCCTGGGCAGCTGATTGGATGCTGCAGCAGCAGTGTTGTACCTTTCACACGTCACAGAGCCCCTCACACGTCACCTATCAAAGTAGATCTCTAAACTGTAATATGGAGCTCAGACTTTCAGCGCACAGTAAGGAGCAGTCTCAGCGAGAATAATGTGGCTCTAATTTCCTGAGAGAATTTAGAGGAGGAGGGGGGGGGCTGTGCTTTCAGAAGAGACTTTCATGACAACGTGTTCACAGCCGTCGCCATGTTTTGCAGCTAACAACAACACAAGTAGGCTACCAGAAAAATCACATCCAACAATTCTGACTCCACGCACACTCACACATACTTATCTTAACACTGTATATCAACACACATGAACAGAACATTCAACAACACTGCCATGCGTTTTCATATGAACTCTGTGATCACTAAAGGAAAAAAAAAAAAAAAACAGCAAAGCTTCACGGAGCACAATTCAAAAGAAAGTTCTACTTCAGCGATGAAATGAAACAGATTTTTTCGATCGTCAGCGCCCCTCTTCTTTTTTTCTTTTTTTTTTGTTCTTTCAGAAAACTCGTAACTGTTTGGAATAAAAAATATAATCCTTCATAGGTTCACGTTTAACAAACAGAACGCAGGCGCACTTTTTCTTTTTCACACAGAAGAGGGAATAAGACATGGGATCAAGGCCTAACCTCCAGGTTGAACAAAGACCGGGATTATCATCTATACATTAAAAAGTACCGACAATAATAGAGCAGATAAGAACCAAGAAAAAAAAAAAATAAAAAAAAATAAATCTCAACACACAATTCCACAAAGAGGAATGAAATATGTATATAATCTTCAATATTATTCAGTGGATTATGGTGTTAAGAATCATAGATATTGTTTTGTAATTATAGACTAATATTTATTTCTTACATTCATTCTCTAACACTCTATTCATATTAACATTTATTAACAGGAAAACCATGTCATTGATGGGTCGTATATATATATCTATACACAGAGTGCATGTATAAAGATATGTATACGAGGTTTCACAAGTAAAGCAATATTTTCCACGAGTAAAGCTTTATGACAAGGACTTCATATGTACACCACTCGGATGGCGTGGAGAGGAGCCTGCAGGGGTCACAGATATCTATTTACATCAAGTAGGCGTAAACAAATGACAGGAATGTAGGGAGGACTGCACAATGCAGGATGGATGCTCGTGGTGACATGAGAGGGAACATAAGTGAGCGAGAAACATTTTTGAAAATGCCCTATTAAAATCATCTGTCTGTGCCCCCGAGAGCCACTTAAAATAACTACTTTCATTCTACTATCTTCTACTTCTGTTAATAATTTAAAATTATCCTCTTGAGTTCATGCGTTTTCTACTGATATGGCACACCGTTTTGATCCAGAACGTTCCCTTGCTGTGTTCGGGGACAAAACTGTCGCTTTATAAGATTAACAGTAAATGAGAGCAGGTGCCTGTGAGTGAGTGGAAATCATATGTGGTTGTTCTACTCAGAGTTCAGCTGGTTTACCGTCAGAGCTCCAATCATCTGTACTTTGTGCCACATGTTGGATTATTCATAGTATCATGTTATTTCCTGCTCAGACTAAAATTGACATTCTTTTTTGAAAGACCTCTCCAAACTTTCTATAGCGCATGGTGCAGGTGCTTTGAGAGCACATTCTACCACGATTTGTTTGGTTCAATAACAAACAATGTGGAAGCAAGTGATGGCACGGAAAAGGTCTTTTTAAATCCCTCAGTCTCTTTGAGGTAACATGAATGTTACTGTGACATGGTCACGTTACTTTTACCAGCCAGGTGCAGTGTGTTTCTGAAAATGCAGGGAATTTACTTGAGATGAAGTTTTTGGTCGGTCAGTGACGTAATCTGCTGCCTCAGATTGGCGACGCGCCACAAATGAGCCCGACCACGCGTCTCAAACCGATCCCTGCCCACTCACACTCCGTGAGCTGTGTTCAGGTGGAGGGTTTGAATACAGCGACAGGCTTTGGGACTAACTCCCCCCTCACGCCTATGGAAACAGGAACGTTAATAAAGATGGTTTTATTCCACTTAAATAACATGTCGCCCACATAAATACAGGCAGACTCATTAAAACCGTCCTCTTATATCTGACATAAAACTCCTCATCTTATCGTTTCCATTGGCTTTTTAGAAGATGATTTGTTTAATACAAGTCTTTCTAAATATACAACAGAAACGCTTCACGATCTTATAAACACAACGTGCCGTTTTCAAGACGAGATCCTGAACATATTGTCAACTTTTAGTTTTAAAAACAATCTGCATGATACTCACTCTTCTTATTTAGAGGGGTTGCAGTTTGTGTGGGTGATCATATCACAAAACTTTTACGCACAGCTCGTCTACCATGGTGAACAATAAAAGTGGTTACGCCTGTTCAGTAAGTGAGCTGGTGTCGATGTTGGAGCGTTCTGAAGACTAACACCTCACTCCACGCTCGGCGTGGCAGACCGTGAGCGCGAATGGAGTGGAAGTGTGTAGGGAGAGGTTTGAGACGTTTGAGTCACATAAGTGGCTGCAAACACATCTGCTACGTACGCTCTGCGGGCGCTTCAAACCGTGTCTGTCTTTGACCTGCAGACACTCGGGCGCTGTTTGACCAAAGTTTGTCCGTTGAGGGGCAAGTTCTTTTTTTTTCCCCCTCTCAATGACGCAGTTTTATGGCTGTCTGTTTCCAATCATCTCATTGATTTGATGCCATCTTCAGTCGACTCCATAGCAGCTAAATATTCCATTCAACAGCCCTGACAGAGGTCACATTTATGCTACTGTGCAAATCAGGCTACATGACGAAGCTTCCCTTTTAAATCAACTCTTCACTTCTTCATGGTTTAACTCTAAAATGTGCAAATAAATCAGGGGAGGAGAATTCTTTTTTTTTTTTTCCCAAAAAAAAAAAAAAGGCATACGACGACAAGTTCACTTGTGCACCATAATAACTACGACCACTTATAACTATGCCTATTGTACATCACGACAATGATCTTCTATTGTTTGCTATTAGACATAATGCAATATTGTTCAAACAAACGGGATAGCGATATTATCTCGCGATGGACGCAGATATGTTTCGAGAGGATGATGTTAAGTCTACTGGCCACTCTTGAACAGATCGAAGATACTTGATATGTGGAGAATGAAACGAAGAGGAGGCGTGAGTGAGAGAGAAAGAGATGAAGAGGTGAGGAGAGGAGGGTAATGCGCTCGCTTCGGCAGAGCAGGCGGGGATGAAGAAGCACTGACAGACCGTTTCTACTGTGGCAGCTAGAATGGAGATAACAGCTGGGAGGGTGCAGGAAGCTAGTCATGGCAACAGTGTCAATTGCAGTTATGCTATGCCAGTCTATAATCCAGTGTTACAGCTTCTACGGAAGGGATGGGGGAGGGGAGAGGGGGGGCCTGGGTGGGCGCCTACAAGTCGATGAGCTGATCCACCAGCATCATGGAGCGAGCCAAGCTGGGCAGGCTGGATTCAGAGCCGCCACTGTTACTGCGCGAGTGGCCTCCTGAAACTGGCCGGAGAGACAGGGAGGTGGGGTGGGGGGGGGGGGGGTGGGGGGGGGGGGGGGGGGGGTTGGAGAGAGAGAACAAGCACACGGAAGGGAGGAGAAGCAGAGGAGCAAGGGGTCACAACAAGCAGTTAAGGACAAGGAGAGAGGTTGAGAAAGAAGGAGAGAAAAAGAGAGAGCAGAATTTATCCGTTTACCTCGAGTGGTTTCGTTCTTACGACTTTTTCATTAGTCATTCAATGGATCAGCATGCAACTGAGAGGAAACCCCAGTAAAACAGCACGTGTCTTCAAAACCCAAACCTGACCCACCTGAGCTTCCTTGAGAGACTGTAAACGCTTACCTTGGGAGTTCTTTCTGCCTGTGACGGGAATGGGATCAAACTCGTCCTCTTCGCCGGCCTCTGCTCCCTCTTGCTGGGGCTCCAAGTCCGAGACCAGGAGAGATGACGAGTCTGCAGGAGAGAGGAGAGACAAGGCTGAGGACGTGGGCAGGGATTTTGTTTCTGATTGCGGTGGTGTTGAGTGAAGACAAAGGACATTGTTGTTGGCCTCCTAAAAATAGAAGAAAGCTTCCAAAAATGATGAATAAGTCTAAAAAAAAACAGACACCAGGAGCTCTCGAGGGGTACAAAGAATATGTTCACATGAGGAAATATCAGTAATCATTACAATCAAACTGCTTATGCAGAGTCAGGCAGTGATTGAGCGCTGGACTATAATGCTTGAAATGTGATTGAAATCATTTAAAATGACAGAGTTTTTAGGAGCTCTTGAAAGGGAGAACTCTATCTCGCAGCTTTAAACGGATTGGATTTAAAACACGGAGCGTGACATTCGGAGTGGTTTAACCCTTTCCCTACCAACTGTGGAACTGTTCTCATTTTAGAGTTCTTTTGGCTCTTTTCTGCCATTGTGGATCAAGGGACTTTGTTGGATTACTTCTTGTGTTCAAGGGCTCTTGAATCTAAATCGTAGTTCCTGTACTGGATTATAAAGTTCTATTCTGCTCACGGCCTCCTCATTGTTCTGTAACAAAAGAACAGGTTAAAGGCCTTACTCATTATGGCCTGAAGCACTGACAGTGTGAAGGACCCTATTGTTTCCCGAAGGAGTGTTTTTATTCTTCCGCGACTTTGCCGCCATTTTTAAGTGCCTGAACGTGAACAAAAAAAATCACCCAAATGTTTAAGGTCAAAAGGTGGAAAATTCGATATTTTTGTATTTTCGTAAAAAAAAGTTCGCAAAATGGTTCTTGAGCGCCCCCTTTTTGAAGAAACGCAATTGTTTTTTGTTTTTTTTCCGACTGCTTGGCTGCATTGTTAAAAGGAAGTCCACAACGATTTTTTTTAAAGTAAAAAAACGCAGTTTACAGGATACCTATTTGAAGGAACTTGTCAGAAAGCGTTCACGTGTTTGACGCAAACTCAGTGTTACTGTGTTCTAAACATGTTGAACATATTACATTGCGTGGCTTGTGGTCAAAGCTTCTCCAGCCTTGTACGAGGGGGCTCATCCGATCATTTCAAACTCAGCGTCAATTTTTTCCTTTTTAACTTGTCCAAAACGCCTCTGCATAGAAGTTTTTTTTTCCTACATGCATGACAATTTTACTTTATTGAGACCCTGTTCAAGCGATCATTATCAACTCTCAGTGTCAGCGTGTTCTAGACACGTCTAAGATCTCCTGTGGTGCGCCTCACGATTCTACAGAAAAAGGGCGTGGCCTCAGTGTACTGTCAAACTCTCATTTTTACATAAATCGAACTGTAAGGCCTGCTGCTTGGCCACGTCTTACGGTTGGACTCCCGCGGTCGCAACACTTTGGGCCCCTTCATCACTGCTTGCGGTTTTAATTTTTATATTGTGTTACAAAAGAGCTCAAAAATCAATGAAGAAACAAAAGCTGGCAAAATTCAATCCGTGTTCACCTGCTTTCGGCTGTCCAGAGTCTCCAGACAGCAGACTGAAATCATCCAAAGCAGAGGCAGCAGAGGTCGGAGCTGAGGAGACGGAGGAGGTGGCGCTGCTCGCTTGTGGAGGGGCGGACGGACCAGAGATCAGAGAGCAGCCCAGGAGAGAGTCGTCAGCAGTCAGAGGGTCTGAGGGCGAATCAAGAGCAAGACGGAAACAGAGACGATGTTTAGCTGTGGTTCATGGACAAAGTGGACAAGGATACCCTACATGCAGTGTATGCAATATCCTTCTCACTTAAGATCCTTCTACTAGTTACAAGATCTCTCCTGGGAAATCCAAATAAATAATCTCCTCTTGGACTGTAAACATTAAAAATAAAGACAATAAAACAGCATGATGTAATCTATACAGGTATTTGATTTAGAGTTGGTTTGTTTTTTTTTACAACTGTATGCCACTGAATACATTCTGAAACACGTCTGCAAAGCACCCGCGTACACACACTCAACACACCTTTTGCAGACTCCTCCACAGAGCCACCGAAGGGGTCAGACAATGACAAGAGGTCAGGAAGCATGAGTGAAGAGGGTTCGGGAGATTTGAGTCCCTCGATCAGCTTCTCTGAAGGCCGAGGGGAAAAAAAAGAAGAGAGAAGCAAACAGCAAACATTGAAAAAACTTCATTTAAGACTTTGATGAAATGTAGATGGGTTTAGAGTCAGACTGGCTTCCATATCATTGTTTATTCTTATCATTATAGATTTCTATTTCATATATACTGATCAAAGCAATGAAAACATGATTTCTACTTGTATTGAATGTAAAATGTTTGCGCAGAGAAAAAGACCATACAAAAGGTGTAAAGACAAGTATTCACCTGGAGTGTCAGACAGATCGAGGGGACGGAAAGCATCCGGCACCACCAACAGAGAAGCCCCCGAATCCACATCAACAATGGCTGATGGTTTTTCAGCTGGAAGATGACAGAAAAATGTCCAATAAACAGGGATGTGAAGATTGATCGTGAGGCAATTAAAAAAAAAAATCTATTCAAAAGGTGGAATCGTTTCTCTGAAAAAATGAATGGCAGTAGTATGGTGAAGTGTCAGCAGCTGGAGAGCAGAGGAGGTGGGTTGTAATAAGCAGGCGTTATCATAGCAGTGGAAGCATTTTGGCTTCCCCAAGACAGAAAATGAAAGACAAAAACTGTGTGCAAAAAATTACAACAAGACAGACCTTCACAAATATAACAAATCAACAGCATGCAGCATTTCATCAACAGCATGAGAAGCTCCAATCACCTCCAGATTCTCTTCAAATAAATGGAGGGCGAATCGTATCTTGAAGTCAGTATCGTGAGTTGAGTGAATCGTAACATCCCTTCCAATCAAGTTTCTTAAAGCTAACCAGACGTTCCTTTAGAGGTTTTCCCAGTGTTGGATATGACATTCTATTACTTCCAACTTATTCAGCACAACACTGGTGTAAATATGTTTTTATCTTATTATTATATTATATTATTAATCTATTATCCTTACATCAATTTCAATAAAAACAGCTCAAGAGTCTAATTTGTCACATATATTTACATATAGTTTCTTGAGATGCGTCTTCTTCAGTTGATGCCTGCAGGCCCGGTATCAGCACCTCAGAGGGGGCTGGCTCGATTTCTAAAGGTACATCTGAAAAAAGACAGAAGAAGAAGAAACGGTGTGCTGTCAACATGTTTATCACATTACAAATATGCTCAAAAACATGCGTACAAATGCAAAGATTACCAGCAGGCTTCGCTTCATCACCTCTGACTTCATCACCGGTGAGGCTGGAGAAGTTGTCGTCGTCGAACGGGTTCCATGCAGGCTGTGTGGGCGTGTTTGTTGATCCAGCTTTGCTCGGGTCCTGGCCTGCATCACCGACAGCAGTCTGGGTGCTGTTTGGTGGAGATTTTAGTGACCTTAAGTAGACCAAAAAAAACAAAAAAACAAAATTATATTATATAAAATAATATTTTTCCTTCAGGTGAAATGTAGCACACTTCTTACAGGTTCAGAGGAGCATCTCTGCTCGTTTCCTGTGGTTGCTGTGCAGAGTCACCACAAACACTGCTCAACGTGGCATCACTTGGTGTGCGTTGATGGCCTCGCTCTTCAAAAGTCTTTGGAGAAGCAGGTGGAGTCTGCTAAAAAAAAAAAAAAAAAAAAAAGACAGAGAGGACAATGTAAAAGGAAAAAAAAAACCCTAATAAAACCTCTCAAACGTATTGACATTTAAAAGTAATTGGTCTAAATTTGCGTAAGAAAGATTTGTCACAGGCATATATATATGTTTTATTTCCTGTAATTATTTGTGGGCATTTTGGGCTTTATTGGATTGGAGACAGTGGAAGAAGCTAGCAGCACGTGTTCAAGTTCAAATATCAACACACGGCCTCTGCAACAAGGACTTTGGCCTCTTTACAACAGCCCTAATCGCTGAGCTAAAGCAACAGATTTATTCTTATTGTTAGCAAAAAAATTAACTAATTCATGGTTATAATTCTTAATCTTAACAAACAGAGAATAAGAAATATGAGAACATTTTGTTTCCCAGAGTCTTTGATTGTGAAGAATTATAACAATTCAAGGACAAAGAACGCCAGGCCATGCTTCTTCAAAAACAAAAATGTAAGAAAGGTAATTCAGTCTGACAGATCTATGGATGCTAAGAACAGAGCCACTTACATTCTCTGCTGCTTTTTGGCTGATCTCGCTGCAGGGGGGCGGAGCCTGCTGCTGAGATACCTGCGGCTGACTCGGAGCGGTTTTGGTGGGTGAAGCCTGAGCCCCTGGCTGCGGAGCCGGGCCCGTCTGCTTACGTCGAGCCGGGCGCTGAGGAGGGGCGGGGCTTGATGGAGTCTGATCAGCCTGCTGGGAGAGAGGTGTGGTCTGCTGCTGAACTGCCGGCTGTGCTTGTGGTTGGATGTCAGCTTTGATCAGTGGTGACACGACCGCTGCTGCTGCTGCTGCTGGTGTATTCTCTGCTGCTGGAGCTGCCACTGTCTGCACGGGCTATCACACAAAACACAAGACAGAATATGTTGTCACTCATGGCACTGTGTGTAAACCATCTTAATACATGTAGAAGAAGAAGAACACTTTTCTGAACTATTCCAGGAAGTACTTTTGAACAGGCTGAAATGTTTCACCAGCTTATTGTTATTCACATTTACCCAAAGATCTAAACACCAGTTAGGATTCGCCAAAATAGCCAGTTGACATAAGAACATAAGGTTCTTCTCTGGTATTCTACAAGACTACATAAACTCACATTTCCTATTTCTCTCCTCTGCTCCCCCTCTGTCTATCCATATCCGGTCCATTTTGCACAATTTTAAACCAAACATAGTTTCCAGGGTTTGTAGTTATATAACCATTTTCAAAGTTCCCGTCTCTGCCCAGGGTCATTTGTCAGCGTGTACCTGTTTCTGCAGAGCCGCAGCCTGACTTGAATTGTTTTGAGACTGGATGAGAGGCAGAGCTGAAGTCTGAGCCTTCTGTGACTGC